>NW_027116812.1:1200000-1800000 GCF_024137725.1 Prorops nasuta | reverse complement strand
TCGTCTCAATGTCGAGATAGGGTGTCTCTCTGGTTCGTCGAGCGTTGGCTGGAGAAGTTTTGACCTGTCTCGTGGGAAGGATGAACGGAACGCAGCGATATTCGGGTCGGTTGAGGTTGCGTGGGAATCGATCGGAAGATTGCGAGATCTTCCGCGTTATCGAAAAAGTCTGATTTTAAAGCGATCGATACTTTGATCGGAGATAAAAGTATTCGAAAGATGCGGAGGATTTGCTTTGGACGAATACTGCGGTACGGGATGGCATGGGATAGGGTGGAGTGAGAGGTTAGACTGTGCAGTAGGTTAGGTTGGGTCACGTAAATAGATCGTTGTTCCTTATCGATGTTTATCCACGACTGTCCCGGTCGAGTTGGATCGAGTCGCTGAAGGCGAAATGTTAAATCGAGGCTTTTGAGCGGAAGGAATAGTGCAAAGAGGAAGAAAGAGCAGAAAAGAGGAGGAGGAGGAGGAGGAGGAGGAAGGAGAGACTTGATTACAAAACGGGCGCGAACCGTTATTGCTCGTCGCCAGTGTGCCGTTTCGAGATCCAAAGGCTCCTCGTTCTTCTTAACGGTATTTTGCGATGAAAATACCGAGCGTGGAGCCGGCTGATTCACTCGAGCGATTCCGTCGCACATATGAAACGAGAAAACCGGAAAGACCCTTAGCTTTGCACGGATGGCGTGCTGGGGATGAGGTACGCCCCAGGAAACGGGCACGAAAAGTCACGTTTGTCAATAGTACGCGCCTGTAGCTTCCTCTCATTTATTTACCTCGCGCGTATTCGAAATAAAACTTTCAGCTGTCGTTCGATCCACTCTAATTACATGGCTCGATTAAAAAAGATACCGAGTCAAAGCGTTTAACCAGTTTTTCTCAACGCTTCGATCGTTATGTATATAATTATTGACGAGCGCTCTTTAAAGAGAAAGAGAGAGAGAGAGAGAGAGAGAGAGAATAACGTGTCTGGCACGAGCAGTGGAAAACTACTCGAAAAATAACCGGACAAGTGCATGGGTGAAGAGCATGAACGAGGAATCCAATTAAGCACGAATGAAGAAAAAGAAATTTCTTATGTAATACTCGGCTGTGTATGCGTGTAACAACCCATATTTGTGTATCGCGTATCATATAGTAGGTTGCATTATATCGTACGTGAAGGGATTAGCGATATAGACAGGCGTATATACTTAGTAGCTTAAAGCGGCGGATCGAAAGGTGTCGGGTTGAGAAATCGCGAAAATTGGATAAATAAAGTATAGAGTCGAGTTAGAGCTTAAAAGCTTCAAACTAAGCAAGAGCGCAGAGGCATCCATTAATCTCCTTTTTGGTGCAGCGAGACGATTCAACGTCCTTGCCGCTTCCGCTCTCACGCGCTTACCTATTGCGCCGGTTGAAAATCGTCGATAGAGCTTGCTTGCTTGCCAGCTTCTGCCTGTCTGAGCCTGCCTGCCTGCCTGCCTGTCTATGCTCGGCGCTCGCCTTCCTCCCGTGCCGTCTGTCTTTGACACGATTGCTTCGGGGAAACCGTATATTTACTATCCACATATCCAACTAATTTACACCGTGCAGCGAACAGCTGTGAATGCCATTATCCACATCAAATTCCTATTCCTTACACTTCTGTTTCTGCTTTACGCGAGAAGAAGCGTGACCCTGGAGCAGTACGGTACAATAGTTTCCAGGTATTCCTAGAATCCTGGCCTATACACGAATGTACAAACGTTTGTTTACATTTCAAAAGACTCGCTTGCCATTGATGCCAGCTCGAAGTCTACGTGTGTTCGCTACCCTCTAGCGTAACAAAATTCATCCAGGAAACACGAGTTTGTTTCGTTTCAATTGGTCGCGCTGGCTCAGCAGTGCGGCGGAAAAAGTTGAACGGTGTTTCATTCGCTCGAGAATGCATTTTTTGATTTGCCAATGCGTTATCACAGGTTCGAAGGAACTCGTGTTGATAATTCGTTGGAATTGCATCGCTCGATTAATGTTTCTGGGGACTTGTATACGCTAAGTACTACAACGTTTCATTATGAGAGCTTAGCATTTAATGCAATATACAGGGTGTCCCACGAACGATGGTTATGTCAATACCATCGGATAGGGGACAAAACACTGAGTAAAAAAGTTGTAAAAACTTTTTTCCTAGCACCCTTGGTTAAAAAGTTATTTGAAATTAAAAATTATCGATTATAGTAGTCCTTCTTAAAGAGGAAGATTGTTTTGGTCGCATTATAAAGCCAAAAACCCTAAGATTCTGTGAATTAAAATACTAAGAAAAGCACAAAGCCAAAGAACCACTTGAGCCTATTCGAGTGGTTCAAGGCCGATCGACAGTTTCGAGTGCGAGCGCCATAAAAACAATCAAAACATAAACACACCATAGACTCGAGCGAATGTTTGGTTTTGTATTTTTCTTAGTATTTTAATTCACAGAATCTTAGAGGTTTTGGCTTTATAATGCGACCAAAACAATCTTCCTCTTTATGAAAGGCTAAAACTGTAATCGAGAATCTTTAATTGCAAATAACTTTTTAACCAGGGGTGTTAGCAAAAAAGGTTTTACTACTTTTTTACTTAGATTTTTGTCCTAGCTATCCGATGGTATTGGCATGGCCACCGTTCATGGGACACCCTTATAGAAATATATTAATTTTGTGCAAAATTAAATCAAGCTTTATAGTGAGAAATGTATGTTCGTTCCTAAGAAGATTAAATGCGAGAGCGGTACAAACCAAAAAAGAAATGTTTTTGAGAAAACATAAACTTGTCTTATTTCAACTTATCGCACCAATCCAGCAATTCAGCGAAAAAGTGGGAACAGCTTTGATTCGCTCAAGAATACTTTTTTGCCATTTGACATTGGATTATCCAGCGATCAGAGAAACGCGAGTCGATGTGCTTCATCAGAATTACATCGCTCGTTAAATACAACAAAGCCATTATTCAAAATCAAGCATTATTGAGTTATACCTATAAGTATATACGGGGTATATATTTTAATTCGCTTGAGGCGGTGAACGTAAAACTACATTTATCTTTGTAAATGTAAGAGATACCATTTTTTTGCATAGAATCTTTCTGAAACTCCTTTCTATTTACATTCAAAGGGCATTGTATAAAAAATTGATGTCTCTACAGTTACCAAATAAATAAATTTTTACATCTGCACTCAAGGACAAATTAAAGCGTACATCCTATACATTAATTTTTATAAACAAAAATGAGTCTATTATGAAAATGTCGAAATCTTTAAGTGTGTAACGCATGTCGAAAAAATCATGATACTAATATTATATACTAAATTGAAATTTCGATATTTTTCACACACATTTCTTATAGACCCCAAGTGTAAATAGATTTTACTCCGTATTAGCTTAGAGCCTCGCAATCTGTACAACATTTTACTATTTTAGCAACAATGCCACAAGCTCGAAGCTCGGACGTTTATTAGCAATAATTAACATTGTTCGAGGAGCATTTTCTTTTAAACAATAGGATATAAGGAAATGCGCTTGACGGAACAATCGCGGCTTTAAAATTAACCAGGAAATTAAATATTTGAATTTTCCATTGGAAAATAACTAGCGGGCTTTGTCGAACAGCGGTGGCTGTAAAAGCAAAATCCAGCTGCAGATTTTTTCCCCACTGCATCAATGATTTTGCGAGTTATATCTGTGCAAATAAAAACTGGCGTAATTCAGTGGCCGCCATGGAACTGGAAAAGTCGGTCGAATTTTTATGTTGACCGTCCTTCGTCAAGCGTGAAAACCATTTTTTTATCTACACATACACATATTTCGTTGTTTTTTTTTTACTACGTCTCTATTCAGCTGCATTTTTTAACGCTCTGTTTATCACGCTTCGTTAAGTCGACAATTCGCTATCGGCTCGAAGGAAGTCACGCAAAGTTTTGCAATTTGAAAAATGCTTCTATCAGGCGATACACCATGCGGTTGTAATAAAACCAATAGCCGTTTGGGATTCATCGATGCTTCCAGAGGCAAACGATGTCGCGATAAGTAAAAAAGAAAGAGACGCGTAATCGGCAAAGAACAAAAGGGGAAAAATTGATTTACGAGAGCGTACAATTAATCGTATACTATACGCGTTCTCCGACGTCCTACACGTAACTTCCTGTCCAATGAATAGCGATGATTTCCCCTTACTGATTATTATTGTCGATATTGAAAAACGGTCCGGCCGAACCAGTCACGTTTATGGCCCGTTGACGCCGACTCGGTATGACGAATTTCGCGAAATACAAAAGGCGAGTGACGAATGCCGGTGCGACAATTCTGCAGAAATTAATTAAAAGAAAGGGGGGGGGGGAGGAGGGTAAGGCAGTAGCGAGTCTCAGGGAAAAAAATCAAATATTAATAATTACGCGGTGCGCGGGCGAAAGGACACAAAGCGTTATGTAAACTCTGGCATTAACAATATTCTCGTCAATAATATTTTGATCGCAGCATACGCCTGGCGCGGAACGCGACGTTAATCCGTCGAGCGCCGGTCTAACGGAAAGTATGTGGCTATACGGTTAAATCAGCGAAAGAGTGATAGAGAGAAGAAAAAGAGGCGGGGGGGGGGTGCTCCCGTATTTCAGCAACACACACACACACACACAGGATTTAATCACGTCGGGAAAGAGCACGTGACTAATTACTTCCGACGTCATTCGATCTATAATTAGTCGATGCAACGCGATCCGAGTTATCCATGCAGCTATCGAGCAACCGGCGTGTATAATACCCCGTGTCCCGTATTTTCGTTCATTTGCCATATTCGCTCCTGTCCCTCTTCAGTTAACGGAACGCGTGTCCTCTCCGAGAGCCGTCCAGTTAAAACGTGTTATTTTTATTAGCGACTCCGGCAGGCAGCCATACCTCTCGTTTACCGTCGCTTCGCTCATCTCCTCGCGTCACTCGGCAAAATCCACTCGCTCCTCTCCATCTTATCACCCGCGTTCCAATAATACCAATCGTGGACCGGAATAGCCCACGGTACCACAAACCCCTAATCATGCTACGTTGATACGTACTTACCTACACGCGATTCCACCAATGAGAAATATTGCGGCAAAGAAATCATGTTTTTTCCCCTATTACGCCACTTATCGCTTTTTTATTCATGAAACTGCTCGGTCGCATTGCGAGAATAACCGAGTGCCTTATCGAACTTTAAAGGAAAAATATAAATTTGCTTTGCAACGTTTGAATGAAAAACTGTAAAACTCTAGTGGTTATCCGAGAGGATATTAATTTGCTTTCGAGGATATTCCTGGGATGTCCCTGGAACGTTCCGTGCAATTACGGTGGGTTTGAAAGGTTATCGCGAGCCGAAACGCAGCTCCAGTGCAGAATTCACCGACGTTTCAGCGATCGTTGAGGCTAAGGCGAGGAACAGGCAAGTTGCGAGTATGATTCTCGCAGTGGAATTATCGTAATCTCAATCGACAAATTGTCGTGTCAGCGATGCCTGCGCTTGCTTACGATTATTAACTACGTGCCATTCGCTCATCGAGGCAAACGCGCGCTGTGTTCCACTGTGTTATTATTTGAAGAATCAGGAGGAAACAGATTCGTTGTAAAACGTTGCGTTACGTGACTCGCATATACTTATGTGTGTACAGTGAATAAGCGCGTGTCTCGTTTATATTTACGAAAAAAAATCTAGCATCCGGCATAAAGGAGGCTCGTATCGCCCCCTTGGCACAGACAACCATCTGTAAAATTATTCCAAATTGTCTACTTGGACGGAGAATAACGAGCACGGGCTGTGCGGACTATTTGCCAAATCATGCTGAATCTCTTTCGCATTCGGAATTGTCTTTACGAAATCTTATTTGTTACTCGAGTGTTGTAAGATTTTTTTGCGTGCGATGCTATATATATATATATATATATATATATAGTCGACTAGTAAACAAACTATATATTGACACACAGCGAGGCCTTGAGTTTCAGCTCTGAAATGTGTGTGTGTGTGTGTGTGTGTGTACGCGCGCGATGCAGTGTGTTGTCTGGTGTTGGTAGCGTTGGCCTATAAAAAAAGTATACACAGAGACATTGTGCCAAGTGCCCTCTACGCTACACCGGCTTCCACTAATTTCAATGGGCGCAGAAATAACGTTAACACTCGACTCTCCACGTGTTTACGTTTTTTCTCTCTTTGTCCTTGAATCATTTAAACTTTTTAATTAATACGCAATTTTACGGCACGGCGCCACTATGGAATCTCCGTGCAAGCTGATATAATCCGATTTACCGCTTGATATTTCAATAGATTAATCTCGATTTTAATCAGCCCATTGCGAATCAATCAAATAACGTTCCTGCGTATGTGTGCGTGTAGTCTATAATTCAATTATGCATCTATATGAGCACAAGGATTTTAATTGATAGACTTTCGTCCCGATGAAAATTGCTAAACTCCGGAGGGTAATGAACGGAAATTCTTAAAATTTCCTATTTTTTTATTAATATATTGCAAATATCGGTCTAAAATAAAAATTACACAATTTTTCCTCTCCAAGTTCTTTCGTACGAAATATTCTCCTCCGCTAAAAACGTATAGATAAAATTTAGTTTGAAAAAGAAAGAGACCGCGTGATTCAGGATACTTCCGGTCTAAAGAATTTTCTCTTTTTATCTCACCCCCTGTACTTGGCGCATGTATATAAGAAGCGCGTATAAGAATACATGTCTTGTAACAAGAGTCTTAACGACGTAACTCGACGAGCAGTTAACGTGCGCAACAAAAATTATTAACGATCGTTTCTTAATCGAAGCAGCCAATTACACAAATTACGTATCCATATAACGTTCCATAAGGCGCGTTAAAAAAACTTGCCAATTTAGGGGTTACAGTTGAGCCGTAAAGTTGGAGAAAAAGAAGAAAGGAAGGTCATCTTTCTTTACGAATTGAAAATGTCAATAGCAAACCCGACCAACTTGCGTTTTACGATTTTTCCTACGACTGGGACCGAGAGACTGAGGTAGAGTATAAAACTATTTCTTCCTAGGAGTGCATGTGCCTTCGCTGAGTGGGTCGCACTCGAACCGCCGTTACTTCTGAAATATTAAGAAAACCATTCAAATCCTATTACTTTTACGAGCTTAATGCCTCCTTATCGACGTCGACCAAATTTTCACTCTATATCAAAATGCAAATCGAACTCTGCGCTTTTTCCTCGGCCCCTTGTACCATTATTATTATTGCCAAGGTGTAGCGGGAGCGATCGAGGGAATCGCCCGACGAATGTTTAATCGAAAATTCGAGTATACGCGACAGGATTGCCCAGCTCTTTTTACGCCACGAGCTATTTAATTTCTAAACATTTTGTATCTTAACGCTGAAGAAATACGCTTCGCAGGACAGCGCGCGATATATGGTGGACGACGAGAGCGACCATCGCCAGTGGCGCGGCGTAAGAGAGAAAAATTGTTCAAATGGCTAGGAGAAATAGGGGGGGGGGGGAGTGACGTAGATATTCAGGAAAGAGTGGCAGATCTTGAGACAAAGCATCCAGTACGGAACAGAGAGGTAACTCGACACTGTGCCGAGCAGTGGCTCTCAACTTTGCTTGTTAAAAATTTCTGCATAAACGAATAAAAACCTGTTTAATTACTGTTTTGCATTCGTGCGATTGAATTATTGATAATATAACTAATGTTGTTTGCAGAAACGCAGCATCCGTCGAGTTACGTAAATTGTTTATTTAAGGAAAAATGTTGAAGAGCTACTGTGATAAAAAATGTAATTTTGCAAAGCTCCCTGTGGATGCCGTCTCTCTTTCTAGACCGAGCGTTTAAAAATTACGGAAGCTTTTGCACAGTCTGACAATCCAATTACTACGAAGCCGTAGCATAAACTTGTCGCGGTCGAAGAAATCGCAAATATTCGCAAAAGACGTCTTTGGATTTGCGAAACATGCTTGCCGGAAGAAAACGTGGGGGTTTTTGGCGCTTATTTTTTCATAATTGTTTGATTTGGGATTGTTACGGTTACAGGGATCCATTTAGCAAGTTGATTAAAAAGCATCTTTGAATTTGCGAAATTTGCTTGGCAGGAGAAAAAGTTGTCGATTGGCGATACTGAATAATTGCAATTACGCGGATCGATATAAATATAGTGAGAAAAGAAATAATTTTATCGCAAATATTTAATAGAATATATTACGATTCTTGAAACCTGTGCTTGTCAGGAGAAAATATCGGGATTTTTGGTTATAATTTATTGATAACTGTTTGATGTACGATTACTGAACAATTAGAATTACGTAAATCGATATCAAACTGAGGAAATAAATAATTTTATTCAAATCTTTTTTTAAATAATATGTGCTTTTTAAGCGTTTACTTAATATTAGAGAAATTTAGGATTAGTGGATTACAATTGAATTGATTCGAATAAAAGTTTTATTTAACGAAATCCCTCATACCCACATTACACATCGGAATCCGAAATCGCGTGTCAACGATACGACGTTATTTGACGACCGAATTCAAACTCATGCAGTTTTAATGACGTCACGAGCTTCTTTTTCTAGTCAAATAGGCAGATTTTCGATCAAATTTTAGTTAAATAATTACTTGTAAAATATAAATTCTTAAGTTTTTTTTTTTTTTTTTTTTTTTTTATTCAAAATCAAATCATATTTTATTAGAAAAAGCAGCTCTTTGCGTCCCCGAAATACCAAGGATACCATGCACACCGATACAACGATACCGAAGTGAAAATGTATGACTTTACACGTACAAAAAAACACTTGAAAGAAATATCAACCTTTAAATACAGACGCGCTAATTTACAGGCGTAACTACAGACACGTGGTCTGTCACACCACCATAAAACAATGCTCTGTAATTGCAACCTTTTTTATTATTTATTCTAAAATATTGCACGAATCCCTTGTATCTCAAACCAGGATTTTAAAATAAAAAAACACCGATAAATAACTAAAGGGTGGCAGAATGTGTAAGCAAAAAGGCAACAATGTCATTTAAAAATCAAATAACAAATCAAAAAGCTGGGTCCAATTGGGTCTGTCAGACTACAATGTCGGTAATTGAAGGTTAACGATAGACAGTGCTGATAGCATGCATATACGTACACCACTACACATTCTCATTTAATTATCTCCGTGTTAATGTGCACGGTGTCCATAATGAGTTTGAAATTGGACGTCAAATAATGTCGTATCGTTGACACGCGTTTTCGACTTTCGCTCTGTAACGTCGGTTAAGGAATCCTTGTAATTGAATCAGTTATTTATTCAACAACTTGTACATATTTAATTAGAGTTATGCAAATAAAAATTTATGGCGATTGAACTATTTTTTCTTTGCATTCGTTTTATAAAAAATAAGCATACAAATTCTTGGAGGTGATGGTCATCGCTCCTCGAGGAACCTTGTTACAATGTTGCATCGACGTTCCAGTCGACTTTCGTCATCCTGCCCGAAAACCTGACAGTAATCTTAAAGCTGCCACGCGCTCTTTCGCACCGAAAAATATCTGCAAAAAATCAGGCTAAGTCTTTCATCGAATGAACTGACAAGGAATCAATATTATCCTCGAGATAATCCTTACAGATGCGAGTTTAAAAATACGCTGTTGATTTTTTGTCATCCCCTCCCTCGATATTACAATATGGAATTATTGGTAATTAAGATTTGATTTACATATTTGCCGTCCTTCGCTCGTTACCATTTTTTATTGGAAAAAATTTTAATTGACCTCTGAGAGGAAATTTTATTCGTTGTCCTTTTTATGAAACAAAGTTGATTAGTCGTTTTGTTGCGATTAGACGGAAGCTAAAGGTCGTTTCATGTTAATATTTAATAAATGACGAAGCTCAACGCTAAATTTGCTGATTCGACAACGAGCAGTAACGATTCCGAGAAAAACGCGTTGAGTCATCACGAGGTAACCGTCGATACAAAGTTAATTGTTTACTTGACTCGTGCACAAAAATCACTAAATGCTCGAATTCCTTATTTCTTCAAAGCTCCGCAAATATATCGAACCATACTGACGAATAAATAACGTATCGGTGATATTACTCATGGAGTGTATGTTAATGAATCTCATTAAAATAATTGACGCATGTAATTTCCATTCCTGTTATTACTATCGAGTTATTTTTCATTTCACTGAACTCGACTTGGAGCACAATGGCTGGTAACTTAAAACTAAACACACCAAAACAAGTTTTTATACACGTGTGTTTACATTTAAATACGGTCACTCGACCCATGAATGATAGCTCGAGCGTTAATCATACTCTCTTATATATATATATAGTTACATGACAACAGGTTTTCGAATAAACGCAAGGCTTTGTCAATTGTTTCGTATTTTATGCGCTTGCTCAATCGCAAGATTCCTGTTGATACGACTAATCAGCTTAATGTTGCTAACACTGCAAGGTTTCCTCCAGGTAATATTTTGCTCGCTCGACTGTTTTTATAATAATCAACGCAACACGTCTTGCAAAGCTGAACAGAGTTGCATTATCTTACAATTGCAAGTATTATTCAAGAAGAATTAAAAAATCCAATCAATCGAACTCTTGGATGGTTCTCTTACTCGGCTGATAGTACTTTGTGAAAAATGTGGCGGCACTTCCAATTTATCCAGCAGCGTTAGCGGAAACCTAACGAAGGACTCTCAGGAACTATCAGTTTCTCGACACGTTCGACGAATTTGTAACGTTACGAGATTGGCAACGATAACCACCGATTCGATGAAAATGGTCGGCCAGTGGTAAATTAAGAGGCACTCGCTTATTTGTCATAGCTTCTAGCAAATCTCATAAAAATCCACCAGTCGAATTCATATTTCTCGCAACGTGTCTGAAAAATAAGTAACGTAAAATTAATATTTACAAATTAAGAATGTGTGTGCCGATGCATCGTATATACCAACGACGAAATTTAGCTGAAAATGTGTCGTGAAATTTACTCGCTTAATCGGAGCGGACAGGCAGCTAGGGATATTGGCAGTTTATGCACATAGTACAGCATGACTCACGAAAAACTTGTTTTTCTACATAGTAAACAGAGTGGCTGGCACTGAAAACATCGCTGATCTTGAAACTTGCTTTATAAGTCGAACACGCTTACATTAGCTTACCCTGAACTGGCTTGGTCGATCGTTTTCTCTCTCACACACACACACACACACACACATAAAATACTTATCTCCCCCTGTATTTCAATATAAACGCACGATTGAGCCCCATTGGAAAATTTCTCTCGTTCACCTCGCTCGTATTAAATGTTCATACACACATGATACGTAAGCGACCAATCGGTTAATTTCAGCATCCTTTTTAACCTTCGTCGCCTTACCGAGCTTCCTCGATTAATAATTCAAACACATCCGGCTCATCGGGAGATCGATGCTATATCGCAAGCCGTTAAACTCACCCACCCCCCCCCCTCCACCCCTCCCCACTTCTTTATCACTCGTCCATGCCAAACATTAAACTTGATTCTTTTATCGTATTCTCCCTCAACCTCATCAAACATTCGGTTATTCTTTTTTTAATCCAAGTCACGTGACCAAATTTTGTTCTAATTTCGGATTTTCTTTTGTTTTCCAACTCGATTCGATCAAACCATCGAACATCCATCCATGTCAAGTGCCAAACTTGATTCTTTTACCAGATTCACGCCAAATTTCATCGAACACTCACTTATCCCTGTTTGGTCCGAATCCTGCGACAAGCTTTGTTCTAATTTTATTTTTTTATGCTCTTTCCAAATCGATTTGGTTCCCTTGATCATTTTTCCCTCCTCTTTTTTCAACGCACTAAATCTCTGTCCCCGGGACCTTAAAAAACCACTCTTTTTTACCGACGGGTAAATAGTTGTCCCATTACGCTCCCGGCGTCACAGCTTGACGTTTCTTGCATCAGCTCCCCCCCCCCCCCCCCACTCCTACAGAGACGCTTTCAAGGTTCCCTCCCCTCCACGAGGATTGACTCGATGCTTCGGCTGCTGTACACAGCACACAGCGCGTCGATATCAAAACATGTCCACACACGTTGAGCTTTCTTCTCTGCAGACTCGAATAAAAAGATCGTTAACGCGACGCGATATATCGAAAACTACTTCCTTTTCGAGATAATAGCTTTTTATCGCCCTCTAATACACGTTTTCTTTCCCTCATTTTTCTTCCCCCTCCACAACAAATTCTCCCATAACCTATACCCAGTCACCGATCAGCGCAGACGGTTCATCGAGCAAGCTTTCCAAGTTTCATTTGTTTGGATCAGTGGGCCAATGGAGTAAACCTCAAGTTCTCGAACCCAAACAAAAAAAGTTTCCTTGTTTGATTCGAAGCAACAGGCCCAGTTGCTCGCTCCGTTAAAAAATTAATAATTTTCATCCGGTTACCAAAATGAAACCCTATAGAGTAATGTGACATGTTAATTCGTTTCTTAACTGTTTGAGTCGTAGGGGGTATTGAAAGAAAAATGTCGAAGAATCCCAAACACGTCAGTTGCTCACAATGATCGAAATGTACTGGGTTTTCTCGATATAAAATCTGAACAGCGCGATAGCGCTGCTTGGAACTCAAACGGTTAATATCTTTTAATTAGAGTGAGTGCTTTTTTAATAGACAAATCGAATTGATTTTCAATTATTGCTATATATACCAATATGGAAAATGGTGTCAGAAGCGTTCCTAAGACCTTCCAACGTGTCAAAGTAAAAATTCGGGAATGTCTTTAATAGCGTTATAGTCATTCTATATGGGATATTACATATTGAAAAAGGGAAGAGGAAAAATAATGCAGTGAGATGTAGTTTTCTTGTTCCAGAAAGCTTGCTTAGGGCTTGGATCGGATGAAAAGCGTATCAGGAACGTTGAATCGATCTGCGAGAAATTTCTCATGGGAGCAAACTTTGGGTTCTGGGGACCCGGTGTGTTGATCGAGCAGCATTCGTAGTCACGAGGACGCTTTCGTCTCGTCGCCAAAAGAAAACAGAGCCTCTACTCCCGCCATAAAATTTCATCATGAATTTTTCCATCACGAATCGACCAAATCCCCAGAAAAACAATCTTTTTTCGCATCTCCATCAAACGATTTACCTTTTTTAAATTGTAGACAGTGAGAAATTTATCACCAAGAGCAAGGTATTCTTATTAATCGAATTAATTATCATAATGCTATCAAGAGTGTGTTAGTAATCAATTGAATTTTTTATATTCTTTTCAAGAAAGTGGTGAATTAACACTAAATATACTTACAAGAGGGGAACATGGCAAATTGAGTCGGTGGCTATGTTCGAACACGTTTGATATCACACTGAAATATTAGCTCATAGTAATTAAAAGAGTGTATGAATTAATAACAAGTCAATCCGTTATTCAGCATCAAGTATTTACATGCTTGCAAGCTGTAAATGTAGATGAGATTTGGTTCGATGAATCATAATAATTGATCTAAATTATTTAAGATCAAATTTGGAGGTTAAGTATCCTTTCAGAAAGATAAAAGATAACTTCTGTATTCCAGACACTAAGAAAATATGTTTCCTTAATAAAAGCTTAAATATGCTTTGTATTCATTGGACCGTAGAATAACTTTAGTTTTAAGAGAAATTGGCTCTAATACTCGTTGTCACTTGGGCTCCTAAGAATCCAATATGTCGACCGAGAAATATTCGTAGTCACGTGACGCTTTCATCTCGTCCCAAAACAAAACAGAGCCATTTCTTCCCGCCATAAAATTTCATCGCGAGTTTTTCCATCACGAATCGACCAAATCTCCCAAAAACAATCTTTTTTCGTATCTCCATTTTGGTTTACGCTTCATAAACCGTCGACGTTGAGGAATTTATCCAAAGTGCGTATATTCTTATTAATCGAACAAATTTTCATAATACGATTGAGTGTAATCACGCCAAGGCCACTTGAGTTTTTTGCTACAGCACCCTTTTCAAGGGGAGCGAATTAAGAGAAATTGGCTCTACTCGTTATCAGTTAGCGTCTCCCTCTCCTTTACTCAAGAGAGAGAGAGAGAGAGAGAGAGAGAGAGAGAAGCTTTATCGCGACCCATAATCACTTTTCCTCCTCCCTGCCTCTGGCTAATCAGCCCCCCTCCCCCCTCCGTTCACCCATCGATGCCAGTTGACGAGGACATGATTGGATAATCGCCAAAAACTTTCCATGAAAACCTAATCTACGAATGGATCGAATAACATTTATTATGATTATTATAAATTTTATAATTCCTGATTCATTGATTTGCGACCTTTTTGCAGGTTCTACAAAGGAGTCAACCGACTCGAACGAAAGCGTCGACAAAAAGGACGTGGAAACAGTGTTGGTTTTGCCATCAGGAAACAGTGGATCAAGTTGGAATATCCCCAGCATCGGCGACAGCTCAGAATTTTTCAACGATGATGATTACGAGGATGCTTACAACCCTTTCAGCTTTAATCCCTTCAACAGCAATCCGTTCGACGGTCTGATGACGAGAATGCAAGGTACTCATAGTAGTACCGAGTAGATACACGCCAACACCAGTATATAGACTTGTCTGCGATAACATAAGTTAACAAGAACCGAAAGTGGTTTATCCGTTTAATTAGCATCTGTTTAAGATTAATGCAAATGCGAATTATTGATTGGTAATACGAAAGCAAACAGTCGATTTGACTAGGTATTAGTTTAGTTTTGAGTTTCAGGATAAAGGAATAACGTCTCTATCGTAATTGAAATATTGTAATATCTCTAAACTTGGTTTTAATTAATTCGTAAAGGTTGAAAGTTGATGCGAATGCTTGCTTTAATCCTGCAATGGAATTTGAAGTCGGAGAGATCGAAACGAGAGTCGTATAGATGTCCTATGTGTATGCGATACCACGTGCAAAATTCTATGGCTCGCGTTGCACCTATTGTAGAATTGAATCGTTGATCTTGATATAAGTTAACAGCGATAAAACGTCATTTCGTTAAATGCCTCCTTATCAGAGCCCCATACATTCTTTCACTTCTCGTGTTATATAATTTTTTTAACTCACAATCGCTTAAGATTAAATCAAGCTTTAGCTTTGTAATGGTAGCAGCAATTATATACCAATTATATCCACACAAACAATAATATTATACACATGACTCACAATATGCAAAACATAATAACTAAAAAACGGGTATACTTGAGCTATGTATAATAATAACATAATTAGAATATACTTTGTATCAACTTTTAACTGCTAGAGCCTTGTAATCTCTTGCTTTAACATTTGCCTATTAACTTTTTATTTAAGGAACAACGCCACGAGATTGAATAACACTTTTCAGGGTTTACGTAACTCTTTATATTTTCTTTAAAACGAATTAAAATACTTCATTTAATGTCGCTATTGATTACTTAAAGAAAATGAAACTGTAAAGTAATTGGTATATAATTGATAACTATACCCTGAAATTTATTTGTATTTGTTCAAAAATAAGGCTTCTTCAATTACGACGTGGTTCTGTTTAATGAAAGATATTTATAGGTATATATTATACTTGTAACGAGTAAGATAGACTATTACAAATTCGCTAAGCACGTAAGTGTTGCAAAAATTCACGTTGGTTTCTTATATGGATTTTTCTCTCCTTTGTTACCTTCTCCCAGCTAAAGCTAAAATGTTGTTCAACAAATTGAAACAGTTGGTATTTCAGGGTTTCCGTTACTGGGTGGCGTGCAAAGGTTAAAAGAGATCTAGCGATTGCAGTAGTTGAATTAATGCTAAAAGATTGTCATCCATTAACTTATAGCGAGCTGCAAGCCTTGTAAAAATCCAAGATTACCTGAGATACGAAATATGCAAAATATTGGCTGGTATAGCGTAAAAATGGAAGGAAAGGAGTTAAAGGTCGCGTAATCAGGCCAGACTGCGCCAAGGCCGATAATACACGTTTGAAAAGTAATTCGACACTGGTCACTTTCACCGCCAAAAGGCTTTTCGCTCATTCGAGGGATTAAAATAAGAAAGGAGAAGCCGAGGATTGAGATTGCAAAGTGCTGTGGAAAAAAAGATGTACGGTAGAACAAAGAAAAGAATCATTGGGGAGAAGAATGGTACATATAATAGAGTGAGTTGGGCCATGCACCGAGCGTTGGTTAGCCCGGTCAGTCTACTACTATTTTCCATAATAGTCGATTGCACGAGCGAGACGTTATTCAAATTTGTTTATTCAAGGAGGCCGCAGGCCCGAAAATTAATACCTTGCTTCATGCTTATCAATTTTCTCTTCCACCGCAGCTCGTTATTCAAGTCAAGTCAATAAATTGCCTTGATAGATTTGGATTGCACAAAATGGAAAATACGTGCTATTTATTACCGATTGATGTCGATATACCGTGACATTCTTACATAGTTATATTAGCCTTAAAATTTATATTATCTTAAAAAACTACAAAGGGGAATTTTAAAAATAGACTTTTACTACCTACTTAATAGTTCATTTTTTTCTTCTTTAAGTACTCTAAGTGCTTTTCTTCACGCTGGGTTTTAAGAATGTGTCAACCAACCGTGAATAATGCTCTATGAATATTGGAAATAAAGTTCTAAGTTAGAAGAATTTGTTAGAAGTGTTAGAAAAACTATTATATCCTGCAGCACTCTATTTTAATGTATTCAGTTGTGTTCGTTACGCGTTTATCTATGCGTTTAATATAATAAGTAACAATAACTGGCGGTGGTAAACTTTGTATTTTGTATTTTTCATAAAACTATCACATGTTTTTAGATGCCATGCGGAAACTCAGAGAACAAATGACTGGAATCTTGTCGCGAATTCCAGAACATGACGGTGTTGGGCCTTTTGGCAAAATTCCTGAAGGAGCAAACACAACATCCACTACTAAGGTATGTTGAGGGTTCATTGTTATTTACACTTTTGTAATGATATTATACTAGTATACTTTTTCTATATATCCAATTGTATGTATGTCTACAAGTATCTATCCTTTAAAATGGTTGTAATAATAAATTAAAACATTTCAGATCGTTGACGGTCATGTTGTGACCATCAATGAGACAACATACGTGGATGATAATTTGGGCACTGTGATTCGTGTTCGGGTTGTCGATGTTAAGCCGCAGAACGACACAATTTTGATGACCGAGAGTGGAATTGACAAGGAGGTAACTACGCCAATTCCCGATGTCACCAACATCTATGACGCTGAAAAGGAAAACACGACCCCCGAAAGAAGTGTAGAAACCGTCGAAGATTTTGACAATGAAATACCAAAAAATCAGGGCGATTTGACCGCTTAAAACACCTATAAAAATATTTGTATAACGTTTGTAAATCCATTTTGAGAAAAAGGCATTTCATTATTATTGAAACTAAAGAAAAAATATTATAATTACGTATATCTATGTATCTATTCAATAGCGAAGCAACTGGAATATCCATTTCCTAAAATCATTATTGAAGATGTAAGATTATTAAAAACTCTTTTTACTGCTCAAACTAATGTAAAAGTTTGATTTAATTATAACGTTTTTTAAGTGAATATACGCATGATTCATCATTTGCGACGCTATAGATACAATTTTGTGATAAAATGTACTCCTCTAGATGATTCTTTATTGACAATTTTATTTTAATAATATGATCGTATAAGTCTAAATTTCGTAGTATTTTTGTATTATAAGATTATTATTATTATTATTATGTATAAATTATTAAAATATACTTAAATTTATAAGATCGCTTATTCATCTGACCCACATATGCAGTATTTTTATATTTAATAATTTATCTTCATTTACATCATGAAAGGTACCAGTTTTTCGTATAATTTTGTTTATGAGGTTATTCAAATTTGTGTGCAAAACATTTTAATTTCGTCAAAGTATTATATTGGAATGGTTAAACAATTTTAAATTTTAACATAATCGTTAAATTATTTAAAATACATCTAGCTGAAACTATTAATTATTTTATAAAATAATATTTAATTTAAAATGAACGTTAGTCGATAGACTATATACATAATATAATTTTATTTTCTCAAATATCTATTTTAAAATTTGTATGTGAACTGTGACTTGTCATTCTTTCTTCTCACCCTTCCTATCTATTCCATCCCTCATTCCCTCCTATTCATCTCCTCTCTCTCTCTCTTTCTCTCTATAATAGTTCTAATACCACTACAACTTTATAGACCTAGGGTGAATAGTGATTGGTGGTATGAAGGGGAGTGAACCACCACACCACTCCATTTCACTACTACCAGTCTATCACAGTGCACTACAGCGTCCATCCATAGTCTGTCTGTGCTTACATGAACTGAATACAGCCATAACCTATCTAACCTATAAAGTACTGTAAACTGTATATAAGTATTGTATTGACTGGTAATGACAGTAATGACCATATAATAACCTTGTAACACTGTTGATTATTACTATGCGGCAGAGATACAGAACTCTAGATTTTTAAGTTATTCCCGGAGTAAAAAGACAAATCTATTTTTAAAATGGAAACTAGCAAAAATTTAACAGAAAATAAGATTGACGAGGGTCCATTGAACAAAACAAGAGATGAAAGTGAAAATCAAATGGAGCAGGTAAATTTAAAGAAGGAAGAAACACAGGTAACATCTCAAATAACACAAACTGTTTTTGATTCAAAAACTACTACTGATACAAAAAATACGCAAGTGCGTCTTATTCGTGGAACAAAAAGGTTCAAAGCGGATAGCGGTGATCCAAGTCAGACCGGTGACAAAAAAGGTTTAAATCTCCACAATGACATACCATTTTATACATAATTGTCATAAACACCTAAAGAAATAAATAATTTTTTATTGACTATAGATAGTAAGGATGAAGACAATGCAGAAGCTAAAGTGATCAAATCTTTGAAGAGATCATGTGAGCTGTGGTCAATGGAAGATAAAAGTACATTTTTTAAAGCACTTAATGAATATGGTAAAGACTTTGATGCCCTTCAAAGCTATTTTTTAAGTCAAGGAAAAAAAAAAGGCTTACCTGAAAATACTATTAAAAATAAAGAGCAAATTCGTCATTTCTATTACAGAACGTGGTTAAAAATTTCAAAAAATTTAAAATTTTCAGAAGGTTAGGCATAACATTTTATCAAATTTTTATTTACTCTTATTAAAACTGTATCTAATAGTAATAAAATTTTCAGATGTGAAGAAAACATCTCAGGAGCTCTATGGTTTGATTAATTATGGTGAGCTAAGACGTAAATTGCCACGCCTACATGAAAAAGTTCATTTAAAATTAAATGAATTGGTTTATTGGGGCTCAACACAAGTAAGATTGCGTGGAAAAACAATGAGAATAAAAACTCCAATTTGCAGAGCTTTAAGAAAATTAAATCAATTAGAAGGTATACATTAATTAAAGTATCATTAAAATTTTTTATACAATTTTATATACAAAAATATGAACATAGATTGGCAAGAGGAAATTAAATTACCATCAAGAATAACAATAGAGTTGAAACCAAAAAATAACATGGCATGGTGGCAAGTACAAGCAGCATCAATGAATCCAAGAGTACGAACTCTACTGCCAATTCAGCGGAGGATATCTAGCTTAATAAGTTTCCTACAACAGAGGTGGAGGCCTCCAAAATACAGAGATGTATCCTTATCAGTACAATATATTAGAACCAATCATGTAAAATGGGTAAATTAATTACTTCTTCTTTATTCCAACCATTAAATTCAATTTTGCTGTATCAGGAAGTGATATGATGTAAAGAGAGGGATACAGTGTTGTCCTTAATTACACAATAGTATATAAATATAGAAAACTTAGATACTATAAATACAAATAATGAAAGCCTGTTACGGGTAGCACCACCAACAGGATGTAAAATAGCTTTACCTATGGTGAACCTTGGTGAATACCTTACAAGTAACAGTGTTAGTTTAAATTCCTATGAAAAACGTCTTGGTCTAAAGAGTTCAAGATTGGAAATGCTGGGATCAGTGCAATATTTAAAAGGTGTTGGAAAAAAAGGAATTAAACGTTACAAATTGGATAAAAAAGCTGGTATTAGTGTAGCTGATGATTCCTGTAATCTTCCTGATAACAATAGTGACATGGATATCGCGGAACCAAGTGGGAGTAGTACAGAGAAACTAATACCAACAAATAACTCTGAAAAGCCAGTAACGGAACAACCGATAGAGCCTAATAGATTTCCTGGAAGAGAAACTATTGAAAGAATTCAGGAAGGATGGAATATTGATGAAGCAAATTCTATTACTGTTGGAGATCTTTATTTAATGGTACCAGCATTTGCTTAAATAATATTTAAATTAACAATGTATTGTACCAATTTAACGAATATATGAATTATTTTAGTTTGGCCGTGATTCTAAAATAAGCTTAGAGTACTGGTGGGATTCTCCTCCACTAGGTAATGATCCATCAGAGAAAACATCAACATCCTCCTGTACGATGGGCGACGATAGCTTGCGATATGCATTACAAAAATTGTTATCTTTGGCCAAACACAGTTATGGTACAAATAAGGTATTTACTCATTTATTTTACATCTAGAGAACAGTATATTTAAAATTTAAATTTATCAAATTATATATATATATATTTTTTTTTTAGTTTTATGAGAACGCTTCAGGCAGCAACGAAACTGTAGTATCTTCGCGTGTTCCCTCTACCAAGGAATCTACTTTTAGAAGGCCACTCAATCCACAAGTTTACGATAAAATGGGTGCCCAAAATGCTTTCAAAACCCAATTGGATGTAATTATTAAATATACCACGCGAAATTTCATTTATAAACCTATTCTAAAGTTTAATGGTACAAATTTTAAAACAAATTCTGTTACAGAAATTTAAAACACGGTTTTGTAAACGAGGAAGAACTGTACGCCAAAAAAGTCTCGTCGTTCAAAGGGTACCACCTGTAGCTATGGACTCTAATAAAAATACAGAAACTCTCAACGCAATAAATGATCAACCAGGAGAAAAAAATAATTTAATATTGCTAAGTAACGTTATTGATGATTCTAATGAGATTTTAACATGTGATGTAAATAAAATGAGAGTAAATCATTTCCTCGAAACGCTCCCGGTCGGGGAAGAAGCAAAGCCTTCAAACTCTATTATTACTAGTGCTACTCAAATTCTCAAAGAAGGAGAGAATCAGTGGCTCAATAGTGAAGTAATTATTGAAATGCAATTTTTTATGATTACATAGTTCCTTAAGCCGGAATAACATTTGTCTGGGTGACTTTAGGTTGCAGATTTTTCACTCAGCAGCTTTTTAGGACAACTTGACTCACCAATAAAAATTTCACAGAGAAGTCATACGGGCGAAAATATTGTTGAGGATACACGACCATCTTCCGATGTAAACATTTGCCCTTTTCTTCATTATAAATCTTTCAAATATTTTAAGTACCTGCAATATCAATTTATTTTGGATTTTTCATCAGGTTGTCTCACACATGCAATGTCTAATGGGGGAAAATACCGTGGACTACATGGCAAAATTTGCAAATCTGGCATCACAAATAGCTGACGATGAAAATAAAAAATAAATGACAAACTTTTTACAAGTATTCATTTCTTAACAAAATATTTATTTATATTAACAATCCTGTTTAATGTTTTGATCACAAGGTATTTATTAATCATACCTACATTTTTTTATCTTTATAAATAAATGAGGATATCAAAAAACGTGTTTTTGAATTACTCATGTATCCTGCTATGTTTCTGGGGAGGCATTTAGGTAAAAACATATATATAAGCAGATGGCGTTAAAGGAAAAAGAAACAAAACGAAATAAGCCTCCTATCGTCCCTGCTTTAAACGCTTACAAACATAACGATAAATATCAAACGATTTATCGTTACGTAAGAGTCTAAGGATGGAAGGGGAAATCAGGTGGAGTATGAACGCTGATTGGTTGTGGTGCAAGTGCGGGAAATCCCAGATGAAACCAGCTTTTGCGCACAGGTCGTGGGGACATTCCCGGGTTTGTTTAATTTACCATTAGCTACTAGTCAATTTATGTCTGATTCATCCATCTATAATCCTCTCTGCTCCTTACTTTTTGCTTTCCTACAGCAGTATTGCTGTTGGCCGGCTGCTACTGGCAGTATTATTGGCTCTAGCAGTTTCTCCATCATTCTCTTTCCCTCTCTCTTTTTTACACTTACCCTCACCTCAGTCCACATTATTAATGCCAGGCACCGTCTTCCCCGCCCATTTACAGTAATTAGCTTTCAATCTGCTAAAATCCCTTAATATATTCTCTTCTCCATTTCTTCTACTTTTACTACACAAGACTAAATTATTTCCAAATTTTTAGATGGGACAAACACGCTCGCAAGATCATTGAAATACCATCTGGAACCGAGTTGGTAATTGGGACACGCGTACATATGTGTACGTGGATGTATATATAAATAGAAAGAGAGGACTGAAATTACTACGTCATGTTAGAATTGGAGTTGGAGCTGGACGTAGTCATTGGCGTCATTTGCGAATGATTATGTTAATGGTCGCTGACGCGGAGAGCAAGGACGCAGGGACGACTGGCACGAGTGCGTAGTATTGAACAGGATAGCGTAAAGTTGTAGATATCCTTGAGTTTTACGCTTTGGAAGACATAGGTTTTTTACTGTATACCTCCGCAACCGAATACCGATTTCGATGGTTCGTGTGACACTTCGAGCTTACTCGGCAACGCTCGTCTCACCGGTATCAATGGCACCAGGCATGCTAGTATTGGTATCAGGGTATCAGCAGTCACTATTGCCAAATGCCACTCGGCAGTAGTCAGAGCTGGTCTGGCTGGTCAGTGTAGTCAGTAGTCACTAGTCAGACCTCCTCAGTGCCTCACTGGATAACATTGTACTTTACTCGCTTCTGCCGTGCTCTGCTCCTCAGTATTCGGTATTCTTCACTTCAGTCAACATCGCAGTTGATCGCATTACTGTAATACGTAAATACACTGCACCATTACGTAGTAGCGCGCTATTTTCTTCTTATTACTCTTCCTCTTACTACACGGGTTTTCGCTCTCTTCCAATGCAAATCTTCACCAGCAAAATCTTATGAGAAAGCCATACATGTTATTTTATTTATTTATTCATTCTATTTATCAATAGATTAATTATTGTACATCAAGCTTCAGTGATCAGTGCTAAACTGCGATAACATATACGTGCACCGATATACTTTGTCTTGGAATATATTCGTAGAATTTTAATTACTACGTACAAAAAATTAAATTATGATGGATCCTTTTGAAAACTATGACAAAACTAACATGATTAAAGTAAGTAGAATATTGTTATCAACGTTAGTCAACGCCATAAAATTTTACCTTTTCTTTATTTCTTTTAATTTAAAGAAACGCATTTTATAAATCTCCAGAAAGCATTTATTTTATGATTTACTTACTAATCGTTCGTTTTACCCTAAGTACACTATATTTTTAGGCGTACTCTTCGTTTAATACTACAAATTTGCACGACGATGACGACCACTTTTTACTGGATATGGATTCACTCTCCCTAAGAAAAGAAAGTCTCTACGGTATATCTCGAAAAAAGTGCTCTCTTGGTAAAATCATTGTTAATCATTGTAACATGTGTATTAATATATCGAAAAATACAAAGAAATCATTTAGTGTACACAGTGGAATTTAATTAATGGAATTAAACAGGTGATGAGGCCGAAGAGGTTGATGGTACTGGATGGACGGATAAACCAATAAAAAATTGGTGCCGAGATGAAACAATAAATTGGTTAATATCGGCAGCATCTTACATGGGCCAACCTTACAGCTCGATACAACAGAGCCTGGCTCTCCCAGGAAAGGAGCTCGTCATCCTTTCTAGGGAAAACTTCATTACGCACGATCCTATATACGGAGAAAAACTCTACGATCTCTTACATTCGCAACATACATCTAGCGCACGTACGTAACAAAATTTTAATGCACCATAATATGTTTTTCCTGTAATACAATTAGTATACTTGGATAACGCAAACTTTTTATTAGTTTATACTTTTTTTGCTTCATTGCGTTATCGCGGCAGTTTAAAAGCTAAATTAAACGCATTTTATTTTAATTGTTTACCCTGTTTGTAATATTACATCATTGTTTTAGTTCAACCACTGGATACATTACATACCATTAACGACGATGATTATGGACAAATCAACAATACCAGCATATCTGGTATATTTTTATACGCTTTTTAGCTATACAGGTTGTTGCTACAATTGCGCATTATCGTCAAGCGACATAATAACACTATTGGGATGAAACTAAGGAAAAAGATTCGAGGCAAATGAGACTAATATAAGAGAAATAATTGACAGATGATGTATATTTTAAAATAACACAAATGTTCCAAAAAGAAGCATTCTGGATTGAAAAACAACTAAAGAATCTTTTTCTTAATTTCGCTTTAGCGTTGTTTTTTTTCTTGGAAATGAGTGACTTTTGCAACTTTCTGTATGTATTTGTTCAGAGAATCGTAACGTGTAACAGAACATTATTTTTCGTTCAATAGACGTAGAATCGGAGAACAGTATAGAAGTCCCAACAAAGCGATCTCCCGGCCGACCAAGGTTACTCAAAGCAAAGAAAAATGGTATTTATATTTTATAATTCTAGAATTATTGTATTATTTCAGTATTGTATGTGAAGTAACATTTTTGTTATTTTGTACTTAAAGCAACTGGCCAAGGCAAACTCTGGGAATTCATAAGGGATCTTCTTCGAAATCGAGAAACATGTCCAAGCTTAATTTGTTGGGAAGATTATTCACAAGCAAAGTTTCGATTTGTAAAGAGTGATGAAGTTGCAAAGCGGTGGGGTTCTCGGAAAGGAAACACGAAAATGACTTATGAGAAGCTTAGTCGGGCAATGAGGTAGATATCCCATTTGCATAATTTGGTCTATCAACAAAGCACCTTAATCTATATAGTAAGCGAGAACTTATTTTAGGTATTATTATAAAAGTAAAATATTTCAACCTGTACTCGGTCGCCGATTGGTCTACCAATTTGGACCAAATGCGAGAGGATGGCAAACTGATAATCCAAATTTTCGTGCCTGATAATATAACATTACACAAATTTATTGATTTTTTTTTTCTTAAATCCTTTTCCACATTTACAGTATCGAATGCCTCTACATTAGCAGGCTAAATATGTTATAAGAGTCTATCTACGACGCAATTTTTCAACATTAACAGTTCGTTCGATTCTACAAATTGTTAAATATATATTTATATCAACTTTAAAGGAAATAATTTTATTATACAAAAGAGTGAGCATTCGAAATGCTGAATCTTTTTTATCACAGAATTATACTATTCTTGTATAATGTGCATTAGCATTCATGATTAGGAGTGCTTTCTTCAAAAGTAACAATAAAGATATAGTTAAGCGAGTCTTCAAAAATATATAGTTTCACATATATATATATATATATATATATATATATATATATATATATTTCTTGAGAAATTTGTGAATATTATAAGTATATTGTGCGAACATTATATCTTAGTTTGTCAATAGCATTGAAAGTATACAGATACTTTATTTAAATTGAGACTGATTAATCTATAAGCTCTTTCTAGATATTTAAAATTTAGTTGATTAACTGGAATTGTGTATAAACCTTTTAAAAGAGAGCATTTACTAATATATTAAGTTTCAAGATGATTTTTCCTATTTAATAATTACTGATTTCAAATGTCCTTTTTTGCAAATACAACTAGGTATATTACAAGCTTTAAACGGTTAAAAAAAGGCACGAGAGAATATTTTATTTTTACAATTACTTGTGGCAATTAATTCATTTTAATAATGATTAATATGGATTACTAATCTTCATAAATTATAGCTTTTTCATTAAGAGTACGAGCAAAGTTAATTTGAGAGTACAGTATATTAATCGGACTTGAAATAATAGTTTTAGAAATTTATAACTTGTCTCTTGCTATAAATTCTATTTTCAAGATTTTCTAAAATTCGCTAAGTTTTATTTCATAAAATTACTCGTAATCTCTATCATTCTAATCTAAATAGTAAACTTGTTGGAAGTTCTTGATTTGAATAGTGATAATTAAACCGCGGACATCCTTTATATGCCTTCGGCAGATAAGTTTTCCGCTTATAACTTCGCCTGAAAAAAATGTTTCAATCAGATACAATATAATTAAAATGAATTAGTTAATATTTTTTAAATAAAATAAAAGAATAAATAACCTTCACTTATGCTGATTGGCTCACTGAGTGAAAATACTGTTTGTTTCCAATGAGTTGGTGATGCAAATGGGCTAGTACTAAATGAAATAGGATTATCCAAGTCAAAAAATACATCAAAATATCCAACTAATGCTGTCAGCGATCCTGTTTTCGATACAATTAAATTAAATGGCGCGCAGAAATTTACACAATCCGTTGTTACTGTATATAAATCAAACATTTGTATTTCTGCAGTATTAGTTATGAGATCAGCAGGATTGCATATTTCAATACTAGGTTCTCGTAAAACTTCAGCCTTCATGCAAGTCATTTTGAAGCCATATACATTTGACCAATAATCAACTAAATCTATATATCTCCCTGTAGAAATAAGCAAAAAATAAATCATTTTCAAAAAATGATATTAATCTTTAAACACCAGATAAAAATATTTTAATACTTGTATCTCCACTTCCTACTATACTAATTGTGCATCTGTTTGGAAGCAATTGTCCACCAGGGGATAAATAGTTATCTCTGGCATAAATAATTGTATCTAACATTCCTTCGAATAGTAGAAAATAACCCATCCATTCAGAAACAATTGCATCTACTTTATTTTCATCCAAATCAATATCTTCTAATCTACCTTTTTTCAAGGTAATTATATCACTTAAATTATTCTCCCTAGAAATATTATTATAATTATAAATTTAGTTATAGTATATTTTTTTGATTAAATCCGTTACCTTACTATATCCATAGCATGATATATTACTTCAGACTCATCAACACTAATTACTTTTCGGCATCCAGATTTTGCAGCAAACATTGAAAGAATACCAGTCCCACATCCAACATCTAACATTGTACAGCCATTAAACTTGTTTGAATTTGTCAACAGAGCGTCTCTGTAACTTTCAGTCCTTACTTTATCCTTCAAAACAATGTAAATTTAAAATTACTATTAATATTGGTGATAAAAACCAAATGACAAATTTTTATATTTAATTTTACAAACTGTCAACATTTCATGGTGGATAGCAAAGTGGCTATATGTGTTAAAATAACCCTGGTCATTGCAGCAGCTAACTTTCTTAACACTTGGCTTACTAACTTTCTGAACTTCATCATCTAAAAATAATTTTTGGGCTTGTTTGGACATCTCATCAATTTGCTAAAAAAATTTTTGTTTAATATTTTGACTATTATTAAAAAACTATAATATGTGTGATCTATTTATTTTGTCTTAAAGACAAACAAAACTTATAATATTTAAAGTATACTACCTGTTTAGCAAAAAGACAAGCTAATTCACGTTGTTCTAATTCAGCCTTTAAGGACTGTATTGTTCTCTGAAGCTCTACAAAATGGGTTTCTGATAATGTAACACAACCATTTTCAGAGTTTACAGTATAAGCAATAGGTTTTGGTACATGTACGTTTAAATCCTCTATGTCTATGAATAAAAATATTTGTTGATTATATTAAATTTTAAATATATTTTTATGCAGACTTACCAAACATTAGCCATGAATCATCTTTCTTAAAAGGCTGCAAATAAATATCATCTTCCCAAACATTTCTACTCAAGGTTTTTAACTGTACTGGAGTTAAATTTGTCTGTCGAACATAATTAATGAATTTAATGTATGAATAAGTATCTAAAGAATGTTTGATCACAAAGTATGAGAGATCAAATTTATGATGATCTTTTAAGTGCTGTAAGGCAGTAGGAAAATCAAAGACTGTTTCCTGACAAAAGAGACATAAGATAGGAGGGCTTTCGTCATTAATTTCATCCCAGTCATCACCACTGTCACTATCATTTTGTGCATTTATGTCACTATCATGATTTACTTCTATTGATGATGCTGAAATTACCAAAATATTCATTTAACAAATAAAAGCTCAAGGCTTTTTTAAAAAATGAAAATATTGATTTTTTAACAATTTACCCATATTTGATGAATCTTATGAGCTCCTTAGCATCAATCATAAATTATAGTTAATGTATAATTAACAAATGTTTAATAATTAATTGTTTAAAACAAAGTGATACAAAAAGAAGAAGCAGAAAACAACACGTGTACATATATAAAAGGTAGGAAGAAACTAGTGATCACACAAGGTTATGGTTGGTATAGTGCCGGATAACTTTGTTTCCTATTGGCTGAATATCATGACTTAGGCTTATGATTGGCTCGATGAAGTCGCTATTATTTACTATCCTCGTTAATGAACATCTGTGAAAATGTTAACTACATATCATATACTATATACATATATGTATACATAGTCTATTCTATTAGTTTAGTAACTAAATAGTTACTTCTGTTTGATTCAAACTTTGAGGATTTGAGTATTAATTCTTGTGTCTTTTTAAATACTATGCTATTTATATACTGCCTGTATACATATGTAATTAGCTACACAACTTTTATTGCATGGTTTTATTTTGTTTGAATAGTTATAAAATAGAAATATTATGTTAAAATGGCAAATAAGAATTTATTAATTAAAGAAAAGGATAACTTCTTGTCTACGTTACATACACTGATATTTTCTCAAACTGACAAAAATGATGCAGAAGTAGCTGATTTGGAACGTAGATGTCTTGCCATGAAATATTTTACAGCTAAAGCATTGTAAGCATAAACAAAAATTGGATTTTCAAATTCTTGTTTTATATAAAATTTTGTGTTTATAACATTGCTTACAGTGACTCCGAAGATGCTGCTTCAATTATTCTTAGAAAAGGGCTTAAAGATTATCGAACAATTGTAGATGACCAAAATGGGCTAAGCAATTACTGGAAACAATTTGAAGCACGTAATGTTTCAGTTAATAATGATCCATTACAATGGCAAACTTCTTTGAATGACCCAAATCTTACACTGGAACTAGTGAAGCCTCTTTCATGCCAAAAAGATAAAACCTTAGCCTGTGCTAAAAAATGTTTTACTGACAATCATATTGAAAAACTTATTAATAAGTGGACTAAATCTCCAGAGTCCATACGGCGTAAACAACCTCATAAATCAGTAGTTAAGGATTTTGAAAAACTTTCTTTTAACAGTGACGAGTTGAAACAATCTGCAAGTAATACTTTTAGTAATTGTAAGGCCTCTCATCAATATCAAAATACTGATAAAAATGATTCAATTTATACAAATAACAGTCATAAAAACATAAACTCAACTTTCTCGCGTGATTCAGGTAATAGAGAGTCCAATAGAGCTCCTAAGCACTTTTTTCAGACAGAACAGAGACCTAAAAATGTGAGTATTCCTTCTATAGCTCCAAAAATTGATCAATCAAAGGGTTTTAGTAGAGTGGCTGTAAGCTCCAAACAACAGAATTCTTCCGAATTCAATAAAGTAGATGTCAAAGATACCAAAAACAAGACTAGTTTTTTTAAATCTGCTACAGAAATGTTAAGTGAAGAGCAAGCAAATGCAAATAAAGCACCACGTAAAAAGACTTTAGGTGGTAAAGATGGAGCAAATTCAAAATTTGTTTGTCCCTTTAAACGTGAAAGAGAGAAAGAAAAATGTATGAATACATATAGTAGCCATGAAGAAAGCAATGAGACTTTTGACTATAAGGATGAAAGATTAAAAAATATTGAGCCAAAAATGATAGAACTTGTAAAAAATGAAATAATGGATTCAGGATCATCCATATCATGGGATGATATTGCTGGTCTTCAGTTTGCAAAAAAAATTATAAAAGAAGTAGTTGTTCTTCCCATGCTAAGGCCAGACATTTTTACAGGGTTAAGGCGCCCACCAAAGGGAATTTTGCTATTTGGTCCACCAGGAACTGGTAAAACTTTAATTGGTAAATGTATTGCTTCACAAAGTAAATCAACATTTTTTTCAATTTCTGCAAGTTCTTTGACTTCTAAATGGATAGGAGAGGGAGAAAAGATGGTTAGAGCTTTGTTTGCAGTTGCTAAGGTCGAACAACCATCTGTGATATTCATAGATGAAATAGATTCCTTATTGTCTCAAAGATCTGAGACTGAGCATGAGAGCTCAAGAAGAATTAAAACGGAATTTTTAGTACAATTGGATGGAGCAGCGACTGCGGAGGAAGATCGTATTTTAATTGTAGGAGCAACAAACAGACCTCATGAATTGGACGAAGCTGCCCGTAGACGACTTGTAAAACGTCTTTATATTCCTCTTCCCGAACTTGAAGCACGACAAGAGATTATACATAGTTTACTTAAGTCAATATCACACAATCTTACAGAAGAGGAAATGTTACATATTGCTGAGCAATCTAACGGCTATTCTGGGGCTGATATGGCCAATTTATGCAAAGAAGCTAGTATGGAGCCAATTAGATGCATTCCATTTAGTCAATTAGAAAATATAAGTAAAGATGATGTTAGACACGTGACAGTGATTGATTTCCAGGTAGCTTTACAAAATGTACGTCCAAGTGTATCTCAATCAGACTTAACGGTATATCTTGATTGGGACAAAGTATATGGAAGTGGAACTTCAAAAAAAAGTTAACATTTTTACATGGTATTATTTATAAAGAAATTCCTTTAAAAAATGTACTACTACAATGAGAAGACAATTATAAATTTGATTAAAATAAAATTCATTTTTTTAATTAAATGTAATTATATAGACTTTACTTTCACTGGTTACTACTAGACTTTTTTGTTCGTGATGTAAAATTATATCTAATGATACTATTGAAGAATTATCTAAAATTATCTCTTGTGAGTCAGTGGTACTAAGATCAAATGTTTCAAAGTTTTGCATGTGTAAAATATGAACGCAGCCTGTAAAAATATATACAATTTTTGATTATTTAATAACAAATATTCAATATAAAAGAAATATATATGGAGGTTAAAATTATTTACCTGAGTCTAAACCAATTACCATTAGATTTAAATAAACCATAATAGCTGTAGGTGCCCCATTTAGAATAGAAAATACATTATGCATTTTCCAACTGCCATTTATATAAAATCCCAAATACCCATCATCTGCAAATTAGTTTGAGAGTAAAAAGTAATTAATGTTAAATTATAGCTATTATATCCTACCTGTAATACAAGCTATTGCTTGAGGTACAGACTTAAGAAGGTAATATTTTTTTATTATTGCATCTGGAGTTTTAATCGTTTTATCAACTATACAAAATTTATTTCTAGAATAAGAATATCTTTGATACCCATTTTTTGAGTAGACAGAAATCTGTAATATTATATAAAATTAGTAATTCTTTAATATTTGTATCTAAATTATGAATCAAACATAAATGCAATACCATGTCGTTGTTGTTTGCAAGAGCATAAATATTTTCACTGTTCAATTGAATTTGTCTCTTAGTAAATATTCCTTTGTGGTCTATTTTTCCTATAGTTATTTTACTATCCATTCCAACACAAAAATTATTGCAGCTGGAACTAATAAAAAATTTTAGTATTTATATATTAATTAATATTCACTTATAAATTGAATTAAATACTTACCCTAATAATTTACCCTTCATTGTTAAACACAATTTTTTTTCAATAATGTTCCAAAATTTTATATCATTTCTCATTGATACAGACACAGCCACAATATGAGAGTCTTAAAAAAAATTAATTTAGAATAAATGAGGACTATTCTTTATAAAAAAGTATTTCCTTTTAACTCTCAGCTACAGCATCATATATGAGTTATAATTGTACAGCACATGTGTTAGCATATTCTAGCATTTTTAATTGCATATATCTCTTGATGTAGTGTATCAATTTAATTTTTGTTTTCAATTTTTACATTACATTTTAAGAAAGACAGAGAGTTTGAATGATATACGAGTCTCTATGATATTTTAAAAATAATTATATCAAGCAAAATTACAAAGTTTACATTTTATGAACATGCTGAGTTACTCTAAACCAGTGCTGTAGCTGATAGTTAAGTATAAATAGTTTAAATACCATATCTTAATATTTGAATATCACAGATATAGTCCATGTGGTTAGCTCTAGATATTAGAATATATCCTTCTGAATCAATAAAAGTAAAGAAATAAATTCTTCCTTCAGATGTAGCAATTGCTAATATGTCTTCTAAAAAGAATGATTTTTTTTTATTTTTTACAATTAAAATTATATAGTTTTAAAAATAAATACTTGACACTGTAGCACATGTGATAAATTCAATTGAAGAACACAGTACTGGTTCTATAGTTTTAACACTAGTATCATATTTTGTGAAATATTTATACGTCTTCCAGAATTTGTACATGGTCATCCACATTTTAGGACTAATACTTTCAATGTCACATCCAGTACAACCTTGTGCAGGATAAAGCTTTTCAAATAATAAACTCTGTACTTCCTCTGCAATGTCACTTTTGCATCTAGTATACCAGTGCTTATTGTACTATAAACAAACAATAATTTTTCAAGACAACATTATTTAGATGTACTGAAATATATTTAAAATAAGAATATTTTATTAAATACTTCTAATAACAAATTAAATATAATAAAAAAATTAAAAATACCTTATAACTTTTATTAATGACTATATTCCATGTATGGCATACTCTCTTTAGGTTTAAAAGGGTAATGGGGTCTGTGTGTTGAAAAATAATTTCCCATATTTCTATGGGAAAAATCATTTTCTTTTTATATATTAAAGTATCTAAAATTTACAAAGAATTATATTAACAGGTATAGTTGAGCAGGATCAGGTCAATTATAATATTTAAACAATAAATTGCTAATATTTTAATATCAATTAATTTATTCTGATAACATTTTCATGAAATTATTAGAAAACATATTCAATTTTTCACATTTATTCAAATACCTTCATTCAACAAATATAAGTCTTTTTAAAGAGTTTATATAATTATTAGTCTGCTTAATTTTTTCTCAAATTCCAGAATCTATAACTGTAATTTAAAATTAAAACTTTACTACATCTACTATTATAATTTTTAAACTTTATTGGTCAATTACATTTACAGCATGAATGTATTTTTAACAAGTTTAATTATTTAATAAGGTTTTTATTGTTGACTCTTAAAAATAACGATTGACGACGAGCAACTACCCAATTCTTCAATTGTTCTGACAAGATGCAAAACAGTTAACTAATAACAATGAACAAGTCTTTATTGTTGGTATTTTAGTAAATGTTAAATTAAATGAAATAAAATGGAGTATGTTACATACATTCGACAAAAATATGTATCTATCAGTCAATAAAAAAGTGGTGAATAGGCTTTTATTTAAAATTGTTTTAAATCTTTTGAATACTTACTTTCCGTGCTTGATGCCGTGGTATCTTGATATGCACTAGCGAAGTAGTGAAACTTGTGAACTACAAGTACTACACAATTCGGTGATGGTAGACAGTGGTAATTCGACTCCCCCACTCTGACTTGTATTATATATATGTTACATACGAATAATACTTTAGAGTAGGGGTATTGAATTCTCGCTGTTTGTCATCACTGCACAACAATGGTTTTGTTTGCATTTTTTATAATACTTTCGGCAATCTGCTTTGTTACTCTGTTGTCACGGGTTTCACCAAAATGTGTTGGCAACATTGCAAAATATGACGTCATTTTGAAATTCAGATTATAAAACTTATTTTTCAAAAGTGAATCAGCTGGCATAATAGGATCCAGAATCCATTCTAAAGATTAAAAGATCTTTCTTTTGTTAGTAGTACTAGTGGTAGTAGCAGCGGCATAAGAGTGTCAGTTTTCAATGGATCGGATAACCCTTAATGCAGATCTTTATAAATTACGCAGATTTTTTTAACCTTGGACGCTATTGATAAGGGTAAAGGACTATTTGATAACAATACTAGTTAATTTATTTAGTTGCTACGTGAAACATTATTTTTTTCAGTAAATTAAATTCAATTCATAAGACATCAAAACCATTGAAATATAAACGGATATTCTGGTTAGAAAATACATATTAGCTCTATTTATGAATCTACCACACCAGCCTGTAAGTGACGTAAAATGTAAATTATTGATAAAGACAGAAATACATATATTTATTTTTAAACTGAAGTTTTTATAAAATATAATGATTCCAATAAAAATCCATTTTGCTGTCTGTAAAACAATATTTTCTGACGATAAGAAAATATGTTTTTACAAGTACTATATAGTTAAGATTAGTCGGTCGAAAAATCACAATCTTTCTATCTTTTTTTTACATTTTACTATAGAATTGAAATTTTTGGTATTCAATTTATCCACCGGTAATTTATTTAAAAATCTTTTTATCGTTCATTGTTCTTTGGCGACATTTGTACAAAGCGCGCAAATAAATGGTTTCATCAGTGGCAGACAAAGTATCCCAGCTTCATAAGTCTAAAAGGGAAAAATCAAACAGCACATTTAATAGACATAATATATATTGTTCATATTGAATGAGCCGAAAATTGCGATTTGAAAAATGAACTAAACAAATAGTAGCCGGTCTTGGCGCCTGGCGGTCTTCTTTCCTCACTGTTTCCTCTTGTCCCTACCCTAGCTAGACCCTACCCCTATTTCTTGCAACCACTTGCAACAGTGCTGATTGCAGCCTTCAGCCATCCAAAGCCACCCAAAGCTAACCACCCCTTCTTCTTTGAAGAGTGAAGACTACCTCCATGCGCGACGATGGCGACGACTGGCGACAACACAACTGAAATCGTCTGAATCTGATTCGTCAGAATTCAATATGGAAGCTTCGCGGTTCTAAGTTCTAGAATGTTGTTTCGCCGAGACAGACGTTAATACAACGTTGATACTTTAATGTCATTTTTGTGGATTTAACATTAAACAATACTGATATTTGCTTGTACTTTTTAAAAGACTAGTAACCGGCTGTATTAAAGTCAAGATGGAAAGTCCGTTGCCACAAATAATTGAAAGCGCAGATGTTGATTTTACGATAAAGCCGAAAGACAGGTTAGTTAGCCTTCTTGATGAAATTGAAATCCACGTAGAACAATTGCGGCGAAATGCTTGGAAGCTCGAAGAAGAACGAGATAGTTTGCTTACCACACTGGATACTCTTAGGAATAATGATGTTTTAGGATCATTAGAAGAACGTGAGTAATGTCTACTACTAATGTATAAAGCTACTTCTTTATTTAAATTAAAAATAATGATTAAGCATTACTTATACTTACTCCATCAGTTTAGGCTATAAAAATGTTTTTGCTCATACTTTTATAGCTGATAGAGACGATGTACTGAGGTATGCAGAAAGATTATCAATTCGTTGTTCAACAGTTGATGTCCTAGTGAAAGTACAGAGAGATTGCATTCAGGAGGAAGCATTACATCAGGTAATGAATTCATAACAGACTAATATTTGTAGACATAAGAACCTTACTAACATTAATTTTCATTTTGTCATTGACCACAGGTTAATGGCTTGATTGATAGTCTAGTAGTTGGACTTCGTAGTGATCCAGGTGCAACAAGACAAAGATGTGTAGCATTCATGAATGCTTGTTCTTCCCAAGGCACTGGTCATTCAGACAAAATTTTTGAAACTGCTATTCTTGGCTGTACATTAGATGATCAAAAAAGAGTGAAGAAGAGACTACAAGGGCTCATGGATTACATTGATAAAATGCATACTGTAGAAATGCAATGAAATATACTCAAAGCAGAAAATATCAGTTTGAATAGCTCTACAAAACTTTTAAGATCACTGCAAATTTTTAAATAAGAACAAAACAGAATTTGCTTTTCATAAGAAACTTAGGGCCTTAGCTCCATATAAAAGTGAGATGTAAAGACCTAGGTAATTATTTTAATAAGGTGCTTAACTCAGCACAGTAAAAGACATTTAAAATAGAATTGATATACTAAAAGTTACTGATAGTATATATTTCAATTCTATGGGTACAAAAGAATCTACTGCTTTCATTGGTACACAAAATATGCTAAACAATTTCTTTTCACAGCCACAATAGACTATGCTAATTAAATTATAGTCAAAACATTTTTGGCTTTTGGCTTTTGGATTTTTACAATTATAATTTAAATTATGCATATATTAAGGAAGTTTTATAAGTGTCCAATACTACACTTTCTGATGTTATTATTGGATGATTTACTGCAAATTGATGTAATTACATTATGAATATGTATTTTATAAGATATCTGTTATTAGGTATAACAACAAGATATAAAATATCGTAAGCCTTAAGCATAATTTTAATTATAAGCCAAGGCTACAAATGTTTTTTCAATTTTAAACTTGCTCCCATGGAACTCCTTAAAAAAATTTTAGTGAAAATATATCAGTACCAGGAAAACAAATTCCATTTTATTTTCGATATCTATTACAGGATTTAACAATTATTTCAAAATCGTCAGAACAAAAACTCATTGTAATGTATTCAGTAATTGAATGTTTATATTGCAAAGTATGACATAAATATTACATAAAGAAAAGATTGTTCTAATTTAAATAGAAAATTAATGCATATAAAGTAATTTATAAAAAAATGGTTTGGTATGATTGATGCCTATTAGAATTTCCTTATACAGTCTCAAGTAGTTTACGATACGAAACACTAGGTAATAATAAGCTCCAACAACAAAAAAAAACACTATTTCCTTAAAATATAAAACTTGAGCAAAAAATAATTTGCGTAAAACTAATTTGCTAACTCATTTCATTATACTTCAAAATCGGTTAGGCAGAACATAAGCATTTTTAAATCTTGAATAGCCATACCGAAAACGTACTCCGTTTTCAATTAATTTTGATTTATTATGTTATACGTTTTGTTTACATTGAATACATTTCCTAAATTATCAATTCCTATTCTGTGATGTAACAGATATATTCGTTTCTTTGTAAATAAATTAATACAAAAAGAATACTCATGTAACAATTCTTAATTACCGTTTACCCATATCACATAGTCAATTTAAAAAAAACTCATTAAAAGTAACAAATAGAATTATTTGGTTGGAAACAATGTGGTATTCTAATTAGTTAATAAAATTTTGTATTAACGGAAAAAATTGATTTATTTTATTTATAATTATGTTTCACTAGCAAATGGTGTTTCATGTATCTAGAGACTTTAAATATACAACTAGTTTCTTAGTCTATATTATTTGGTTAATCATTATGCTTACGCGCTCATTTTATAAATTTTTCTAATAAAAATTTTTTGTTCGTGTAACAGCATGATAAAGAATACTCGCATGTTGATAAATACGAACAATAGTTTATATATAATATATGATTCTTTAAAATAGCATTGATAAGATTTTGCAAAGAAATCACTAGAGAAGTCTACACGCATTTTTCACGAAATTTTTCTTTTTATGACTTCTTACTTTATTGGACGGACGTAAAATTATTGTTCCATTTCCGGTGTTCCGATTAGATAAAGCACCGTTTGGGCTAAAGGCACCTAAAAATAAATATTTATCGTTAAATTTATTGTTTTTCTCCAAGAATAATTAAATGTTATTTATGTAATATTATTTAAGAACAAATCTTTGACATATTTGCTATTTATGAAATTTCTTTTTCGGACCACCAGAGGATAAAACTACATAACATAAGTTTCATGTTCTACTGTGGCAGGAGCTCTTTCGAACTTATAGACACACTTATACAAATACTTGCAGATTATTCAAGATCAATGCTTGCGGTCACGCGATCGAGATAAGTATTAGAATTAGTATTCTGTAGGAACGCGTGGTCAAAGAAACTGGTATTCAGCTAAAGCAAGACAAAAACACGACAAATAGTAACGAATGAATTCTTTATCTATTATCTTCACATCATAAAAACTCAAGTGCTACCCTGTATTAATTGATTCGCTTTTCAATGCGAACTACAAATTACAAATCAATTTATGCTTATCAGAGTAAATAAGCGATTGCAAGGAGTCTGATTATATGCTATGCTGCATTAAATTGAGAGTCTAAATATAGTGTAACAGCCATATAATGTAAAAGTCATAGTATTGAAGGAATAGATAATATGTAGAATCTAGGTCACTCTGTAAAAGTCAGCTCTGGAATTTAATCACTCTTTTGTTTATACGGAAGCAACATAAATCAAGATCTCTGTATTTCCTATTTACGTTCATTTCTACCAACGCAACGCAATTAAAAAATTGAATGGATTTCAAAACAGGGTATGAACGAATCTAAGGATGGATTAGTATATTTTTAATTCAGTTCACATACACAAGTTTTAATTCGACTCTTAATCGTTCATCAATATATTTTACTAAAACAAACCGCAAACACGTTTTCATCCAGTTTTATTGATGATTATATAGTTTTATAGAAATTTCACTGAACTGTGATTTATTCCATAAAGTTTGAAACTTCAAAAATTTGGTCTTAACTTACTTATAACGGAAGGAGACCTAGGACCAGCGGAGTACAATCTTAAATCATCCTGATAATCATCATCGCATTTGTGCATTTCATGTAAACAACGTGACGCCAAATGTCGGAAGACGCTCATAACACCAACGTCCTCTTTCACGGAAGTCCTAAGAAGTTTACATCCAAGGGCACGGCTTAGTCTCTCAGCCTCGTCCCTAGAAGTCAATTTTTAATCAATTCGACTTAAAATGTTAATAATTTTCACGCGTATTTGATTTTTGCTAACTTAAAAATTGCAAGACGACGCACAAATTCTGAGAAAGCTCGCATAAATTTTTTATCAAAAACCATTAAGAATTATACATTTTTTAGTTACTATTCTAACAGGGAAATTTATCATGGTAACCGAATTTTTGGTCGCTTTGACGTCATTTAGTATCAAGGTTGCTCAGGTGGCCTCGTCCTATAGAAATTAAAACAGTTTTATTTTTCTCAGAATCCCCTAACTAATCCATAACTTTCAGGCTAGCAGAAATTAAACACATAACTTTACATGATTCGAACGTTCAACTTATATAGTTTCATATACGTTACCAATTAAACTAACTCGGGGAGGGGGGAGGGATTGGTTTTGTTTATTTGATTTGTTTCCCAAAAAGAAAAACTTTAGATCACTTACGGATCAATTACACATTGATCAACAAGATCCATCTTGTTTTGCACCAACACTGTGGGAATTTCTCCGCATTCGTTCTCCACCTGCAAAAGAAATGCATTTATTCTAAAGAAACATCGATCAGCATTGTCCTCCGTTATTTTTACAGGTGTGCGTCTATTCGCAGTATAACGTCGAGTGTCGACATACAGCAATAATCGGTTAATCATTATCGTATTACTATAAGCATTATAAGTATAGTACTCCTTTTGTTCGTCATATCATGCAAATAATTGAAGCACCGGTATAATTATTAAGGGACTTTTTTCTAAGTATTAAACTATATGAACTTTTAATTGTCAATGTCAGGTTTTAAGGAAGGAAAATAGAATCAGAGAGAAAAGTTTAAGAAAACCTTGAGACGCCTGATGACGTTGCGTTTGGGGAGAAGTTGGAGGAGGAAGAGGGGGTAAAGTAAGTAGAGGAGGAGAGAGGAGAGAGAGGTAACGCGACGCAGCGTGAGGAGTACATTCCCCTATACTTGTTTTAGCAGAGAAGCTTCAAGTAGAAAAAGCGGCAAGTCGCGTGGAGAAATCCAGTTTCTCTCGTTGCTCTCTATTGTTAAGGCGAGTATTACTTGCAACTTTGAAGTTTGGAGGTAAAGAGAGGATGTTGAATCCTGCCATGATTGTTCGAATGGCAGGCAATGGACGGCAGAAGAGATGCGGGACTAGTTGTTATTTGTTATTGTAAGGCGAGTATACCTTCAGCTTCCAAGAAGGGATAGCGTCGAAGGAATCTCTATCCGTGGCCGAGTAAGCTAGCACGCAGGCATGAGCCCCGCGATAATAGGCCGCTGTGATTGCATCGAATTCCTCCTGGCCGGCGGTGTCCCAGAGCATCAGTCTGACGTCCTCCCCGTCTACCCTGCAAAATATCCATCGAATCTAATCTTTTATTCAATTTACGAAACGATTATTTTAATTTCATTGTAAATAAAAGTTTTTTGGTTTTTAAGGGATTTCCAGTTACTAATTTAACGTTTTAATAAATCTGCCAAGAGGTTAAGTATAATGTTCCAATTTTTTTGTAAATTTAATGGAATGTTTACCAATAGATGGATTATTGAACAACTCTTAAAAATGGTTCAGGTAAATTCTAACTGTTAACTATATGTGTACTTACTGCATGTAAGTAAATATTTATTTGCAAACACACGCACACACTAAGAACGATACAGACGATACAGTGGATATTTATTCAACAAAAATAAATGTATATTGAACGGTAGAAGATGTAGCTGATGTAAGATAAAGAGGTATAGCAACAAACGCAAAACTAGCTGCATTTCTATGCTAGATAAGTCTTAAGGAATATTTCTCCAGTCTTGAATAGAGAAACAGCAAGGACGAAGGAGCACGGAAGGAGATTCTGTAATTTTTCTCAGCAAATTAATTATGCGCCTCTTAGCCATACGCGTTGTATTGTTTTTTTTATCTATGTTATGTCCTTATCACTCACTCTATCTCTCGTTCCAGAAAATCAACGCCTATGGTCTTCTTGTAATCCCTTGTATACGTGCCCTTGCAAAATCTTTGGATCATGGACGATTTTCCCACGGCTCCGTTGCCCACTATCACCACCTGTAAATATGTTTATGTCTATCTATATAGTATAACTGAATGTTATCAGGGTCATTCGTCGCAACAATGCACACTGCATGTTAGAAATGAAGCGCAGCATCATGAATCGTATAGTACCGTGTAAATTTACGTATTGTAGCACGTGACAGAAGGACGACAGACTTTCTAAAACTTGTAGAACGAGATGCCTCTTTGCCTTCCTGCCTATTAACGAGTCTACTTTTTTTGTTAATCTCATTTTACTACACCTACGGATTATCTTTGGTCGACAATACTCTGGTCAATTTTTTATAATTGCTTGCTGTTATAGTTAAATGAAATAAACTTCATACTTTATTGATTCAATTTCATTTTGGTCTCCAAAACTGTATATTTATAGTAAAACTGAATGAAGGTATGACTTGAACGAAATAACAAATAATCGAAGGTACGCTTGGCTGACTTGAGCAGCGAGCAAGAAAAGCAGTAAAAGTAACGCGTGGTCACACACGAGCACATACTTATATGAAAACGGCAGCAAGTCCCGTTATAGCAATCGAAAGATGTGTTAAGATCGTTCGAGCAGGACCGTATAATTATTAATTTAGATGAGCATGAATAAAGCGTATAATAGCTCTGGCTAATCTCGTTGATATTCGAAGAAAATCATGAAAAATTCTTTAATATCCGTAAACGTGGTATTTATTTATTATACGAATCCATCACATCTGTGCATTTCTCGAACTTCATTTTTAACCTTTAACTCATTTCGATGTTTTTGTTATTTTTTCTTTCGAATTGATCTTGCAATGACAAAAATTCGTGGTTTAATTTTGTTCAGTGGATCGTTTTTTCATGTTAGCCATAAATATGAATTGATATGAATAATGTATGAAGCTTTGCTTGGGGGTAGGAGCGAGACTAGTTATTTCTTCTATTTTTACCTTTGGAAGAAAATGGAACTCCTTTAGCAGATATTTTGTAAGTTTTGAAACGAGCCAAAGGAAGCAAGCTTCCGGAGAGGCGAAGCATCATCAACGAATGTGCAACTTTGTGAGATATATTTTGTTTTACCTTAAGTGATATTTCGAGCTCTTCCTCCCGCATTCTGGTCGTAATGCGATTAGCATAATATCTAGTTGGAATATATCCCGTGTTGCTTGGCTGTTGATGTCCCGTGGGAAAATTCCACACTTATCAATGCACTAATCACCTCTCCCTACACTTAAAATCAAGTATTTTACACTTTACTAGAATCATTGTGATAAATTGAAAAAGAAACTTTATTCAGGTTTTTGTTTCAATGAAAGAAAATCCAAAGAAATTCCAATTAATAGAGTGAAGCAATAGAGTCAAAGGTAATACAGCGTGCATATGGTACATTTGCCGATAGCCGACTGTAACGACTGTAACGTGTATGTGAAGCCGACTGACTAAACACCTGTAGAGGAAACACGAAACACCTGCTGCCATGAGTGGACGAGAGGCTTATAGTAACTTTCCCCTAGGAGCACTTTCAGGGCTGGGGCTGGGCGCTGCTTTGCAGTCTTTACCTTTACATCACAATTATTCTTATTTTGATGAGCTGCTTATTGTTTATTTCTTTAATTATAAGGTAATAGCATACATAGGCTATGCAGGCTGGCGACCTCGGGTGCAAAGGTTTTGTAAAATAAATTACAACTGACACATACAATTTAATAGTATACAAGATATTTATTCATTTCATTCTACAGGCATTCATCGACTCAAAATACTGTAAACCACACCGACATATTTACGCATATTATTATATCTCATTATTGTATAATTTTACATTATTTACGAGGGGAAGTTATAAACTTCAGTATTCTTGAAAAAATTACTTGACAATTTATACCTTCCTGCATCGATACCTCCATTAATTATCGAGCTTTTTTACGCAATATTAACGATGGATAAAATATAAAAAATATATAAAAGTGGGAAATATTTGAATAGCCGAGTACAAAATAATTAATTTCTAGTATACCAAAATAGGAAGATTAATTAAAACGCTAATTGCTACGCTCCGGTCATCCTTCACTTTAAAATTAAACAATAGAGATCTATTGTACATAACATGATTTGGCCGGTACGTGGCACTAAACGTGTTAATAAATTGAGTTGATTAATACTAATATGTATAGTAATAATGATAATAGAAAATTTAAATAGCTTGAATGTAGGCGTCGATACCATACGCATCTAAAATATTTATATTCAAGATACATTTTTTTTATTCATCGTCTTAATTAGTTTTACCCGACGACTAACATTTATGCGAACACTTAATAATAACAGGATTGCAGAGAAAATCGTTTAGTTCTTCAGTATTTCGTTATTCGACTTAAAGGCTAATTTTTATGTAAAACTAGTCAAACTAAATCATTATACGGACAAAACAAACTTTTTGCAATAAAAATTATAATCATTGAAGCGGAAAAACAATTATATAGTAAAATTTTACTATTAATTCTGTACATCATCTGTGATAGATTTGGATGCTGTTTGTATAAACAAAAGTAGAGCAATTTGGTCATTTTATTCTTAGCTTTAAGAAATATATTTCAATTTGTTCGTCTTTATTGTACTTTTTGCATTTTCGATATATTTGTCTAATAAAAACTGCAAAAAGTGTAAGAAGTGTAGCACAATTTCTTTTAAAGATTATAAATAACAAATATAACGTCTATGACGATCAATAGCTAATGAGTTAATAGATACAAATGTTTAACGAAATCTATAGAGCACTTCTGTAATTCTTATCGACAAATTTTGGTATCGTTAGGCCATAGTTAACGACTAATATCAGTACGTGTCATGATAAATATATATCTATATATACCGTTTTCGGTCTTTACGATACCGAAAATTTTCGTTAAAGTTACAGAAAACGCGGTCTGATAATATGAACACCAACATGTGTTTTACAAATTATTTTCTTGTTTTAATTCTGCAGTTCTAAATATTCCTTTAAAAATTTAACAAAATTCAATTATTTTTGTGAATTGTATGAATTTAGTGCAAAATACTTTTTAATGTATAGTATACGCGAGATAATATGCACGTAATTAATATGATAACAATTTCTTATAATGTTGCAATATTTAATGGGGTGTATCTTGCGTATTAAAAGGTTTTTTTGCTTAAAAAAACGTTAAATAATGTATAAATTGATGGTATAATACAAATTCATAGGAAAATAAAAGTTTTAAAAATATGTAAAAATAAAAAAAACTATTTTTGTTTTGTTTTGAATTCCGTTTATCTATATACACCTTCTCTCTGAGGTTAAACTCGTAAGAAAGGACCATGATTCTTAGTGTTAATAATTGCGTAAACAAATACCAGCAATATTTTAAGATCGGAATCGTACTTCATTAGATAAGTTAATAATGTGTATAGATTTCAACAAATTATAAAAGAAAAATCTTTAATTGCAAATCTACCTAGTTTCAATATTTTATTATAGTTCCTAAAAATAAACTACTGTTTGTCCAAATATTTAAAAAATACCGAAGTACCAACGTCAATGTAATAATATATAATTGGGCAATCTTTGTCTTGATAATTTATGGCAGCTAGAATACATAAAGATTAAACATATCAAATATTAAAAAAATAAAAGATACTTTCACTATTCTTTTGCACAAATTCTTTAACGCTGTACTGTCAAAAATATCACAAACATTTGTGTCAGGCATATTACCAATCATATTATTATGATATAGATAATTTGAATTATTAAAAAATGATATAATAAAACGGTTTTGCTCATTTAGTAAACAATGAGAAATATAAAAGTTCTTTATGCAAGTGCCTAAAGTAGTACTTTTTCGCACGAGTTGGAAAGTTGACGCACAAGACGAAAGCGTGTACGCTATTTCAACGAGTGAGAAAAGGACACTTTACGCACTCATTGCATATAAAGTTTTTCCTAATTTCGTTAAAAAAACTTTTTTTTTTAATAAAATAGTAAGTTAATTATTATATAGACAGGTATATTAGAGTAATTTTTTTTTTAAATTATCATTAATATTTATTGTGTGTATCTAACAATGGAGAGTGAAAACTTTATAAAAATTTTCAGAAATATAATACATATTAATGTTAATTAAAACCGTGCAGCAAAGTAACTTTACCACACAGTCTTCTTTTCGTTCATTAATGATACATTTTACGAACGCTAATGGGTAAAAAAAAGTATACTTTTTTTAACGAAATTAGGAAAAAGATTACATTTTTAAAAACTGTTCTGCTCATGTACAAAAATCATATCGTTACGTTTTCTCAGTTAAGCTACTATTCATAATATATAAACGTTATTCTTACTGTGTCTACTTCGCACATACAGTAAGAGGATAAAAATAACAAAAAGGCCAATATATAATGAATTAATTAATTCAATAACCAGACGCCTCCTTGTACTCTGATCCCTCCATAGTGAAAAAATCTTCAAGTTTCCATTGCAAAGTTTCAAATGTTGGCCTTTTCATTGGATCTTTATTCCAGCACTCTAACATAATATCATACAGAGCTGTCGGACATCCGGGTGGACATGGCATGCGATAACCATGCTCTACTTGATGCAATACTTCAGCATTTGTCATACCTATAAAATAGAATAATAAAATAAATGCATAACTAAATACAGTTAAACAATATTAGATAAATATATCAACTTGTTTAATAAAGCTTCGTTGTTTGTTCTAAAATAGGTCAATTGTTCTTACCAGGATATGGGATTCTTCCATAAGTGACTAACTCTGTAAGAAGAATACCAAAGGACCATACATCAGATTTAATACTGAATTTACTATAATTGGCAGCTTCAGGTGCAGTCCACTTTATTGGAAACCGTGCTCCGACACGAGCTTCGTACTCGTCTTCTTTTATAAGTCTAGCTAACCCAAAGTCAGCTATTTTCACAATATTTGCATCTGCCACAAGTACATTGCGGGCAGCCAAATCTCTGTGAATATAATTCTGCGACTCCAAATATGCCATGCCTGCTGCTATTTGTGCAGACATATCAATTAATTGTTGCAGCTTTAAACCTCTTCCTTTACCTGAAATATAGACATTAATTAAAACAGTTATAACTTTTTTGTGCTTCTTTATATCCAAGCAATAGTAAATAATATCTCTTCAGTATTACCTTGTAAAAACTCTAATAAACTACCATTCCTCATTAATTCAGTTATGATATAAATTGGTTCTTCCATTGTGCATACGGCATAAAGTTGAATTAGTTTTGCGTGTCGTAATTTTTTCATAATTTGTGCTTCGGCTAAGAAATCTTTGGGGTCCATTGTGCCTGGCTTTAAGGTTTTTATGGCGACAGGTGTAGTGTTATTCCATAAACCTTCCCATACTTCACCGAATTGGCCTTGTCCAAGTTTTCGCAAAAACTTCAACGAAGTTCGATCAATCTCCCACTGATCTCTCGTACGATGACTAAGACCTTCGGTAACAGGCTTTTCCACCTATTAACAAATGTAAACGATACTATTTTAATAATAACAATTATTTTAAACTTGATAGGGAATTTATAAACAAATATGATATTCTTGATGTAAAACTCTAAAAACATTTTGGTGTTTAATCGTAGCATATCTGTATGTAAATGACAATTATAATCTTAAAAAATTACCTCTTAAAACATGAACTTACTTATATGCCAGTTAATATTGCTGCATGAATTAGTTTTATATAAGTACTAATAAAATATCAAGCAGTATTGAACTCTGTATACTGTACTATAGGCATGATATTAAAAGCAGTAAGTACATGCTTTTAAATTTAGAATAACATAAAATATAGCTATGCTTTGAAATAATGCATTTGAAAAAGCAGGCTTTTTTATATATACAAAATATTAAGATTATTATATATAAATGTAATTTATAAAGTCTGATAAAAATATTTACACCACATAAAATACATGATGAGAAAGATAAAAATGTAGTAAAGACATGGTTTTACAGAAGTTATTTTCAGCTGTAGACTAAATATTTGTTTTAAGAACAATTAAGTGCTTGTGTATTTACTTATAGAAGACAAGCAAGGATATGTACAGGATGAATGATACAAGATGATATTTCAGACATACAAAAATAGAAAGTGACACAAAAGTAAAATAGTAGCTTGTGAATGAATCATTAAATGCAATTGGAAATGTGATAATAATAAAGTGATTTTAATATTATTGCAAGAAATTAATGTTTTCTAAACATAATTCCATATAAAACAGGTTTTTACTAAAAGTGCAGGTGAACATTTGTATGATATAGAAAGTACAATTTACATTTAAGTTATTTTACCAAGAAAATCCAGAAAAGGGCAAGCAATAACAGATAAACAAGCTTAATCTATTAAAAGATCAAAACGCTGCAAAAAATTTGGTAGGACTAGAAGCTTTTTCCAAAATTGAATAATTCTTAAGAATTTGAAAATTACTATGTTTTTACATACATTTTTCCTCTTTTTCTATAAAAATAAAATATTTATTCCATAATAATATAACACTGTTGAGTCTATTCTTATAATACATAAGATTTTAATTATATAACCGTTAGTTAAAGAATATTAAAATTTTTTGAAACATTTAATCAGCACCAATCACAATAGTTGATTTTAAATATTTTGTACTTTTTTTTTAAAGAAAAGTCTAATTGGAGTTTAGACAATTCAGATGTTTTATTATTGATTATGATATAAAAAAATATTGACACTTAAAAAAAATATAAAAAAATGTTTACTCACACTATTTCAAAGCAGTAAACCATTATTATAGTAATAAAAAATATATGAATTACATCATGCGTTTATATCTTTGTTATTATAGAAATGACAATCATATGGAAAGCTTTTTATTACATGCAACAAGCTGTCTAAACTCCGTTTAGACAAGAATGTTATTACAAAGGGGATTCAATTATTTAGGAACTTTTAATTCCTTACCTGAACACATGGCTTACAAAGATTTACGCATAAACCATCTGCATCTTTACTATAATGCTCTACAAGGTCTTGAAGATTTCTAAATGTTGTTCTTCTTGCAATAAAGAAGCCCCCTTCATCTAATTGTCGGATACGGTAGTGTTTAACAGTATCTCCATCACGCACTGAAAAGTATTAAGGTAAATTAAAATGTCAATGATTGTACAATCTAATTTATATTATTATATAACTTTATTACCTGACAAAGAGTAATCATTATGTCTACTTTCAGAATCTCTAATTAAAAATGCCCCATGATCATTCTCAGGTAGTAATAGCTTCTTTTCTGCTTCAATTCTTTTGATTTTTCTAAAGTACCATCTATGAAAAAAAAAGTTAAGGTTAATGACCTAGTTTTTTTACATTTTAAAGTAAAGAACAATTTAATAATTAAAAAAAAAATAATTTTAATAAAATGAATCTAGAATAGATCTTTTATATTGAAGATAGCTTTGGTATTACAATTTTAAAAGGAAATGGAAATGACACTTTATCAAATAAGTATATAGAGCATCAATTGAATGCAACATACAATTACTCATTTGCATAATAAAGTAATCTGCTGCTATGAACAAATATGATCAGATTTCCTATCACAACAAATTAAAACGATTATTATGCACGAATCAATAAACTCTAACTGTAAATCTACATGATTGAATTACTAATGATACAGAAAGGTAATATTTCATTTCCTTTTAAGAAAATTCATTTTAATATGAGTATTGCTTTTAATATCATACAATTTAAATAATTAAGATAAATCAATAAAATAATAGGAGACTTACGGTTCTGCTTCGATTGACTTTAATTTTGCCACATAATTACTAGGAATATATCCCTCTAATCTAGTTCTCTTACTTCTGGCCAACCACCAATCTCCCTGTGTGTCATTGAGTATTTCTAAATGTTCCCCTTTTCTAAAACTAAGATCTTCATCTGTTCGTGCATCATAATCATAAAGAGCTACAAAAATTTTTGCAGATGGTGCATCTGCATCTGGTATTTGTGGCATAGGTCTTATTGGATCTGGAGGTGGTGTTGGCACCGGACTAGCTTGGGATGCAGCAGCTTCAATGCTGGGATTTCCTATTCTATCCGGTTTCTCCTTCTCTGGATCTGTTGGCCTCTTAAAACAGTTACCCATTTCTGCTTGGTAATTTTACCTTTTTCCTATATTTTATGATTAAATTTTGTTCTTTCTTCCTTTTCATGGAATAAACTGTTCTCTCAGAACAGTTTAAAAACTTTATTAAGAGTGATCATTTTTATCAGCATTAAATGACAGTAACAAAGTTGTACAGATTTCACAGTTCATACATTTTGTTACTTATAGGTTTTGCCTTAAAAATCACTTTATGTAATATAAAATTTAATAACAAATCAAAAGCAGTTGGCGCACTCCGAAAATATTTCAGCGGAAATGTGAGTGAGAGATTTTGTAATAAATGCTTTGCGAAATAGTCTTATGGAGGATTTGTCTGAAAAATACGATTTGACATGTTTATAACAACTCTTGACAAGTCCATTAAATTCACACGGGGAAAGTGCACAGATATTAGCGTAATAGAGCCATGTTTCACTAACGTTTACATATAACACTGCACTTTTGAAACTGAAAATTGCATAAGCTGTTTAGTGAAAATTGGCCAAAAATATGTATAAATCAGACATTATGGGCTCACTTGCTCCGGACCTGGACCATGGACCGGTTCATCTTGCCAGTAAAAATGACCAGCTGAAGACAAAAGAGACCAGTCACACTTTATGTAGCAGTTGTATCAAAACTTATCAACACATTATCATGGAGTCGTTGATAGTAGAAGAGGAAATGAACAAGTATAATAACAATAAATATAACGATAAAAACTCAGCATCAACAACAATTGCAAGAATACAGGATCGTCGCCATTGTACCACACAAGATCCGTCAAAACGTCTAATTTCACATGCGCGCTGCTACAAATTTCCAAACCCAAAACTCCCACCTAGATTAAAACTGATTACTGCACACTACATACAATTCACGTAATTAAATATGATGGCTATAAAAAAGGAATACTATTCGCTTGCCCATCAAATATAAAAATTTGAGTTTTTACCAGTAAGTCTGAGCAAGTCCAAGCAAGTCTATCTATAACTACAATACGTGTAAAGAGAAGTCAAGAGAAGTGAAAACACCCATGGTGGGTGATCACTGGTGATGGTAAAGTGATGGTAGGCTAGAGGGGCAGGGACAAGGGGCAGACAGTAATCTGGTAAGGGGGAGACGGTGACGGAGAGAGGTTATAGTACGAGAGTAGCCAGATAGCAAACAGACAGCAAACGCATAGTCTGTTCTTTTTCGCTGCAATAGAGCAATAAGTCAAAATGAGATAGCGTATATACTTGTCTTCTTCCAACTTTAAGCGAGCGCAAGTTCGCCACTCAGCAGTGCAACGAAAAAGAACAAACCTGTAGTGTTCGAAGTAAGCCTCGGCATATTTCGGTTTCAATCGGCTTAGCTCGTCCTAGTTCGGCTCTTTTCGCCATTAGTTTAAGTGATTTCCGAATAAAAATATAAGTCATTCATTTCCATGATGTTATCAATGCTTATGTTTATTTAGTTAGAGCTTACTGGTTTTGTTCAACCCTATTAAAATTATAAGTATCTCTCTGTATTCTGTGTATTACTTTTCTTTTAATTTTTATCAGCGAGAAACATTTTTGTTTTTAATAAAAGAAAAAATAGAGAATATTAACTGAACAAAACTACAAAAACTAAATTATTCTACAACCAATAGAGTGAGATTATTGAGATTTTTGCAATTTACAATTCTGATCATTCATATTCTTTGCAAGGAAATTGAGGGAAACGAATGAAATTAATAAGAGTTAACTGCTGGAATTTATCATATTGCAGAGGCCCATTCATTAATTTTGAAGAAACCACGTTAAATTTTAGAACGGCTTAGGTTGGAAGTTTATCGACCGAGTTGGAACTCACTTCTTAAAAACAGCGCTACGAGTGGTGGTATATCTAACCTTCATACAAGGAAAGAAGCTCAGAAAGGCATTTAAATTACTGTGCTCCGTTTTGAACTCCAACAATACATCTATCACAAAACGAAAATTATTAATAAAAAGCATTTTTTAAAAACAAAAACTTTTGAAGTTATTATTTATTTTTTTAATCGTTACCTCAACGAAGACTTTTGTACAACGTAATGATTGTCATGCACAAAACTAACAGGATAAGGATTAAGAACAAGAAGATGATCAGTTAGATTTCAATAGAATCCTTAATGAGAGATTTGATCTCTTTTCTGGGACAATCTGTATTTCCGACAAGCTTCGGGACAATGACGCTCCAAATAGCGTCTTTGCGAAAATGCTTTGAAACAAACGTCGCAACGCCACTGCCATTCGTGATGATTTCGCGTTCTCTGATGCGCCCGTAAATTAGACCTACAAACCAATCGTACAAATATATTACGCATCAATATTAAAAAGTAAGTTATCTAACTCAGATTCATACCGATCCGCAAAAGTTTTATGACAAACCGGGCATTCGAAAGGTCTCTCTCCAGTATGTAAACGTAAGTGACCTTTCAACACCCAAGGACGGTCAAAACTTTTTCGACAATACGGACAAAAGTGCATGGTTTTGCATCGTCGCCAAGTTTGCGGGCCTTTACTTCCAGCTAATGGCAATAATTTTTCATCCGCGTATAATTCTTTAGGGACTACTATAGATTTATTATTATCCTGTTCGTTGTACAAAGTTTCGGCCATTGTTGCCGTGCTCTCTTTTCTCTTGTCAGAGGTTAGGGTAGCTTTCTCTTCCACAACATTGACATTGCTACTCATTACATTCGTCACAGCTTCGGTTGAAAAGAAATACTGCGAATCTTCTTTTGTAACAGGTGTATCAGGGGTGTATATATTTCTATCGCTACAGTTTGTGTTTTGGTTGTCATTTATTGTCATTCCAAAGAAGTTTTGTCGATCTTTATTCCACAGAAGATTTATCTCTGATTCATCGTTCCATCCTATTTCTTGTATAGCACCATTATCTTTTGCAAACTCGTATCGTGTCATTATCGACAGTCTGGGACAGTTCCAGATATTATTGGATTTTACAGACCCGTCTCTTGAACAGGGCTTCCTGTTCCGACAAGACTCTGCTGGGGGCATTACCCATGATAACCGCTCGTCCACGGAATTATCCAGGAAGCCTAAATCAAATCTGTTTGCATGATTGATATAAGGTTATTCTCAATGATTAAGATGACCAACCATGTTCCTTCAGAAAGGTATGAATCTTTTTTTGCGACTTAAAACTTAAATTAATTATATAAACTTAAGATATCAAGATTACTACTAATTTGTATATTATTATTAAAATAAATAATCGAAAGAGAACACTAATTTTTTTCATTACCCCAATTACTATACTCAATAAAATCCCATCCATACTCTCCTATTGTATAAATAATAGTTGGTCAACTTACTCGTATGATTAATGCATAGAAAATATATTTTCGTCTACAGTTGTGTACAGAAAAAACAAAAAAAAAATATTGGAAGTATCTTCTGGGATAATTTAGAAATCAATATGTACCTTCGCGGCGTCGTCCGGTTTTCTGGTACCTTGACATTGATTTGATTAAACAACGAGGCATTTTTTTCGTGTAAAATAGACAAGTACGTACAGTTTCGGTTGAAATAGTGATGAAAACAACACTGCAAGCAATGCTGCTCGCTCTTCCTTTGTTCCTCTTTACTCTTTTGTTTCCATTTATTTTAATAAAAAATAATAATCGACACTATCGATCAGAAGAAGGAGTCTGAACGTTCGAACTGGGAATGTACAGTTTTCTCCAAGCTGGCTGCAGAGAACTACAATGATATATTGTTTATGTTATAAAATGCTCCGTTTCTAGTACTAATGTTTAATAACAATAAATTGCAAACATCTACTACCGTAGAAATGACTTCTTTTTCCTTCAATATTAACTAATGTCAAAATATAAAGAAAAATTATATTTTGAAACGATTAATTTTTAACTTATACATAAAGAAAAACACCTTTCAAAATGAAAAGCTCCCTACAATATCATAAAAAATCTCTTATGTTAAACAGGTATTATATGTAGGTATTAAAAAGCATATATATTTTAAAATAAAGATGGAATTAAGAAATTAATTTGAAAGCTGCTAGTGAAAATAAATGTTTTCAAATACATGGAATTCTAATATGATTCGAATTGAGGTTATAGAGAAGCTTCGATAGGTTAAAATTCCCGGAATTATAATACAGTCAACTATTAATCTTTGTTTACACTCCTTGGTACGATTAGTAAACACAAACAGTTTGGTGATAGAGTAACTCAACCCAGCTCCTTTTGAATAGCGTTGGTAGGCGTCGATAACGGCCCTTACTGTCTGATTAACAGCTTTAGTCACGGTAAGATAATAAGGCTTTTCAACAACATAATAGAACGAATCAAAGTCAGTGCTCTTTCAGTAGCCGTAAGTTTCGTCCTCGCCGCAGATCACCACATCGGAAGCTACCCTGTCAAATTATCGTCGCTTTCCAGCACCAAAATCTCTCGGGTGAGTTTCTCGCGTACTACAAAACGTAAAACAACTATACCATTCTTATTAATCTCAATCGATACTTGTTCTCCTTTTGAACCTTACTCCCTTAAAGTTTCGTTAGAGATATATATACTTGATTACATTGAAATATAGTAAAATCTGGAAAAGGGTAGCCACTGGGTAAGCGGAGAATTCTGATCTTAGTTTTGTCATTTTTTCACAGTTGAATCTGTGTAATTTGAAATGTATGTTATGATATATCTAGAAGCAAGAATTGAGCGGTAAAAAATTTTCTGAAAATTGACACCATGTCACTGGCACAATTGAGTCCGTGTGAGTTGGATTTCTTGTTAGAGTGTTTTTATAAGTGATCAATAAGTAAAAGTGAAAAACCTCTTAAAGTATGATCCGTTGCTCATTTTTACGTTTCCCGTCACAACTAAATTTGCTTAAATAGAAACTGTTTTTGAACCGTCGCGATCACTGAGAATTTTAAGGCCCGATTCTACAAAACTGATTGGGGAATTAAACGGAGTTTAAGCTATTGACTAGCGCTTTGATTGGTCGAAAAGATGTTCAAGCTCAAACTCGGTTTACGTAGTAAAATTTTGTTTAAAGTAAGTTGTTAAATCATGAAAAGCATATTATCCACAGGTTTGGCTGTAATTTTATTAGAATTTACTTAAAAACTTAGCTTCTTCTATGTTATACAAAAGTAGCATTACGCGATCGGGGGGGGGGGGGGGGGGAGGACGAAAGAAAATAGTTGTGGTGTTTACAGTGATGATGATTATTTTCTTGGCAAAATATGACTAAACTGATGTATTCTTTGTTTGTTTTAGATCATGATTTTTGCCTTTCTTAAGATCCTTACAGTTACGTTACTATGTATTTATGCGACAGGACACAATCGTAAGTAAACAGGCGAAATGGAAAGTAGTACATTCGCTTTATAGACGAAGTGTTGTGTTTATCGATGAATATTAATTCTTTGAACCCTAACATACTCTTCGAGTACAACGAACGCTTAAATTAAGAATATTTATGATTTAAATGTTATATATAAAATATTGTAGAAGATAACACTCTAAAATTATTTAATATTTGTAGGCAATTTTTATATTCTCGAGAGCATAATACTTTCGATATATTGAGCCATGTATGAATGATCGATTTAGTTGTTTTTTCATTATTTAGATTGTGATGAGCACTCGAAAGATTGGTTTGCGTGTGGTGACGAAAAAAATACATGTATATCTTCATATTTTTTGTGCGATGGAGAATATGAATGTCCTAATGGTGCTGATGAAGAGAAATGCAGTACAGGCCAGGTACTATATTCACAGTAATGCATTTATTTCATTTTAAATCAATTTTATCTGAAATCCATTGAAAATAATAAAATCATTTTGATTTATGAAATATTTAAAAGAATTATTTACGTATTATCCGGATGAGCTTATTATTAATAAAATTGATTTTTTAATAATTAATTTAAACGTCATAATTGTATGATTTTTTATACAATTTCATTCAAATAGAGAAGTTGCAACAAGAGTTACACTCGTCTCGTAAAATGATTAATCTAACAAATAATTACGAGTAATCACACGTACTTATTTTCGGACATCCTGTATATTTTTAAAACTGCAGTTATCTGTAAAAGGGTCATTAACCTTATCTACGCCTACCCTTCCTGCACGCATTAAAAAATACATTTACATAAGTTTATAATTTTCTCGTTACATTTTAGAACACGAGACCCGCGAGGACTTCGATTTGTCAACTGGATGAATACATGTGCAAAGATGAATCATGCATTCCACTTGAGAAGTTTTGTGACCTCAGACACGATTGTCGGGATGAAAGCGACGAGTATGAAAATTGTGTGAAAGACGTATGTACAATTTTTTATGAGTGGAGGACACATTTAACCCATAACAACCATGATATATTTAAAATTTTTAAACAAATAAAGTAAATGAATAAAATATATATTATCCTACTGATACTTGATAAATAGAACATTTCGAAAAAAAAATTGTTAATGTTTAATAATATTTTAGTGATAAGCTAGAGTCAAACATTAATAAATATTTTATTTTGAGAATATTTTTACTTATTTATTAATGTTAAAATTATGAAGAATGATATGGAGTTTTTGTACGAAAAAAATTGTAAATATGTTTATAATTATTAATTAATAGATAAAATGTTCGAAATTTCAATGCGAAAGTGGCCATTGCATAAACACTGAGTGGAAATGCGATGGCATGCCAGATTGCCCAGATAAAAGTGATGAAGAAAACTGTGGTAAATACAATTTTCTTATTGCATTTAGTTTTCTATGATTGAAATTTTGTATAGTATACTCTACCTTTGATATTTTACAGATAATTATTTGATATTACCAGAGGACTGTACCAATGAATTCGACAGATATATGTGCAATAATAACAGATGCATCTCATTACATTTAACGTGCAATGGAAATGATGATTGCGGTGATAAATCTGATGAAAACGATGTCTTCTGTTTAAAAGGTAATTTCACCATCAGACAAATTGTTTTATTATTTGTATGAATTGCTTGTTGATTTATTATTGTAGCTAATCAATCGTGCTTGAACACTGAATTATCATGCGAGCATTATTGTCGTGCTTCGCCCAAAGGTGCAATTTGTTCTTGCAAACCTGGCTTTAAGCTTCAAAATCAAACTTGTATCGGTAGTGTATTCGACATTTTTCATATTCTGTTTTTATTACATTATTCAATTTTTTTTATAACGACACTTTTTCTGTAGATAACAACGAATGTGAACACTATGGCATATGCGATCAACGCTGCATAAATTTTGCTGGAGGCTACAGCTGTTCGTGTGAGAATGGCTATAATTTGGAAGACGATAAGAGGACCTGTAAAGTGGATGGTATATGTTTTATGTTATTTATACTTTTTTTAAAATCGTATAAGAAATGTGACAATTATTAACGATCATGATTTTATATAAATTCTTTTTACAAACGCAGTATTAAAGCTTGAATCTGATTAGATTCTAAAAAATTAAATATTTTCATTTAGGTGGTGATGCCCTTATGGTTTTTTCAAATAAACACGAAATTCGAGGATACTATCTTCAGTCCAGAGTCTACACATCGATAACAGGACATTTACAACATGCTGTTGGTGTCTCGATGAATGCTAATCACGTATACTGGTCTGAAATAACATCTGAGGATCAAATGATTTCTCGGGTTAAAGATGATGGAACTGATCAGGAAATCATTGTTTCGGCAGGTTGAAATTTTCTTATTATTATATTAGTTGGATAATCATTAGACAAAAAGTTATGCATCGAAGAAATTTGTTTTTCAATTTTTAGGGCTATCATCTGTAGAGGATCTGGCAGTTGATTGGATAACAAATAATGTATATTTTACTGATAGTGGTCACAAGCGTATTGGGGTTTGCGATGAAAAGGGTACTTTTTGTACAATTTTGATAACGGAACGCACTGATAAACCCAGAGGAATCGCTTTATTACCTTCGAAAGGGTAAATGTTTATTTTAGCAGTTTGATTGAAGAATTTCACATAGTTTACAGTATTAATATATCAATCTGATTGATTTAAAATCCGTTCACAATATTTAAATCGAGCCTATTCATATTTGCAAATCACGAAAAATTAATGATTTTATTCAATGGAACTTGCAGGATCATGTACTGGAGTGATTGGAGCTCGACTCCTCACATTTCAATGGCAAGTATGGATGGAAAGAATGCGATACCATTTATTACAGAGAATATAGCTTGGCCTAATGGATTGAGCATTGATTATCCTACTAACAGATTATATTGGGTTGATGCAAAACACAAAGTAATAGAATCTATTCTCTTGACTGGTGACGATCGAAGAGTATGTAAAACTTTTTCTTAAATATTTTTGTTATTAATTAATGATCTAATATTATTCTAATTGTTTTCTTTGTCTAGGTTGTATTGAAAACTACGGCAAAACATCCTTTCTCATTGGCAATATTTGAAAATAAATTATTTTGGAGCGATTGGGAACTTAATTCTATTAACTCTTGCAACAAGTTTACTGGAAAAGATTGGGAGACTTTAGTGACTGCTAACAACACGTTATACGGTCTTCATATTTACCATTCAGCCTTGAAACCAAAGGTAGAATCATTTTTCTGCTCCATTTGATAGTATTAGTAGAAATTTATTGTTATTCATAACTATTACCGTGTTTAGTCTACGAATCCATGTGCGAAAAATCCATGCGACGAATTATGTTTGATAAACTCTAAAAGAACATTTACTTGTGCTTGCACGATGGACAAACAATTGAATGTTGATGGACACAGCTGCAATGGTAGGAAACGAAGAAATGATGTTTTCATACATGATCGATTTCCATTTTACAGAATTGAAAAAGAGCTCTAAAGGGGATAATTAATAATCATTTTTATAGGTTTAAAAAAAATGGAACATCTTTTCATCGTGTCGGGCGATTTATTCATGGATTACTATCACGAGATATTAGGCAAGCCAAAATTGAATAAAAGTGTCACAATGAAATCAATTACTGCCTTAACTTACGATTCTCTGAAAGGTAAGATCTAACGATATCAAATTATTGAAAAGCATACTGATAATTGACCAGATATTCTTTTTTTTTATCAAAGGTCGTGCAATTGTTAGTGATCTAATATCCAATTCAATAATTGAATATGATATAAAAACTGGAGAGGAGGAAGTAATAATGAATGTACCGAGCGAACTGATTGGAGGGATGAGTTTCGATTACATAGGAAACAACATATATTGGACCAATATGAAGAATAAAACAGTAGAGATATTTAGTCGAAACACCAAAAAGTTTCATGTCGTGCATTATGAGTTGGAACCATCAGAAATAATTTTAGCCCCGGAAGAAAGGTTTACAACAATTTTTTAATTAAATATTTGTTTATAGAAAAAGGATTGAGAATGATAATTTACTTATGGCTCCTATTGCAGTTTGATGTTTGTCGTATTTCGAGAACGTAATGATAGGTACTCCATAATAAAGATGCAAATGAGTGGATTGTTCAGAGTAACTCTGATTAATGATTTATTTGGCCCACGAGTATCATTGCACTATGATAAAGTAACGAAACGAATTTTTTGGGCCGACCAAGGAAAGGGAAGTATAGAAGTCAGTGACATAAATGGTAGGAACTCTTTGAAATCACGAATTGTACAGAAAGGTAGATACAATGTTCAGGCAGTAATTTGATTTTTGATTTCAGGCAACAATAGATACATAATTAGAACAGGAATAACCAGTCCTGTTGGCTTATCAATGTTAGGAGATTATTTATTCTGGAACGAATATGATACAAATAAATTGTATTTTGTTAATACAAACAGTACTACAGGAGGTTATCAGCGCGTTAATTTACGTAAGGAAATTTATAATTATTCTAATCGAATATCGACTCTATATTTTTATCGAATAAATAATTAAACACCATGTTTCCAATATTTTTTAAAGAATAACATTTGTAAGTTTCAAAAATTTATTTACTTAAAGCAGCCATCCGCCATTGAGAAATCATTAATTACATCATAATTATTTAAATAAATATTTTGAATAGGATTTAAGTTAATTGCTTTTCCATTCTACGATAGTATTTAATCCATCCAAATTGTAATTGCAATTTATTCAATATCTATAAATTTTTCAGCTATACAAAATGTTGAAGATAAGAAACTTCTATTAACGACTGTTCATGGTATTTATAAGAACATAGATCACCCATGTTACAGAGATAATGGCTATTGCTCTGATGTTTGTATCGTGGCTGGTCCAAATTCATACGTAAGCTAATTTTATCTTACTTAAATTTATTTCAATAATTTTTTTTATATTTAATGCTTATCGTATGATTTAGCACTGTGCGTGTTCTCCTGGAACAATGTTAGGATTACAATCCACTGTGTGTGGAAAGGAGATTTCATGCCCAATGGGACAATTTCAATGCGGCGATGAAAGTATTTGTATCGATGCAAGTAAAAGGTATTTGTTAAGTGATTACCATGTAAAAATTAAAAATCATTTATTTTCTTATGAGGTACTTGTTATTTACTATTTTATACAATTTTAGATGTAACAATATAATCGATTGTCTAAACGGCGAGGACGAAGCAGACTGCGGTCCCAGTGTACATATATGTGGTAAAGAAAAATTCACCTGTAAAAACGGCGAGTGCATCGATGTCAAACAAAAATGTGACTCTCACTATGATTGCTCGGATAAATCCGACGAAATGAACTGTACTCAAAAAAGATGTCAAATAGGTATGAGTTTACAATGCAGAGATACATTCAAAATGAGAATCCGTAAATTGCTTTTTAATCTTTCTTTCCATATTTCTTTTAATTGTTTCTGTGTCCTTTCAATTTTAATTAGCTATTGATAATACTTTTTTCTTATCACTTTCAATCTAATAGAAAATCAGACATTATAATTTAGTATTAAAGAAGTACATTAAAAATTGTTAAATTGCTTATCAACAATTATTAAATTTGTTAAGAATTTTCATGGCAATAGTTATGCGTAAAAGTTTCGATACACTCGATCATCAATATTTAGATGTACTCTCACATAATTATAATTAATTCTTGCATTAGGCGAGTTTCAGTGTGATGAAGGAACCTGCATTTCCAAATATTCTGTCTGCAATAGAGTTTACGATTGTTCGGATTTTTCTGACGAGTTGGGCTGTGCTGAACACACATGTGATTCGAAGAGCTTCATGTGCAAAATAAGATCTTGTATTCCAAAAGAGTGGGAGTGTGACGGTCAGGTAATGTGTGTTATTGACAAGTCTCTGGCAAGCTTTACTAACAAACATTGTACATCAAATCTTATACAAAGTATGAAAAAAAGTTGTAAATTAAAATTTGTACTTTGTAAACTGTTAAAATAGTCTTAATAAAGCATCCATCACAAACAGTTAAAGGAAGTTGTAAAGCATTTTAGATTCTGTTACAACGAGGATACAGTTCAAGATATTTATTAATAACTCTTAGCAAGATACCCCTTATTTACTATTTTTACAAATATTAATTCAATTTTGATATAAATTTTATTTTGCATAACAGAAGGATTGCGACGATGGCTCCGATGAAGGTGAACACTGCATAACGAAACAATCCTGTGAAGCCAATATGTTTACTTGCTTAAATGGACGGTGCGTTGATCTTTCTTTGAAATGCAATGGTGTCGATGATTGCAATGATTATTCTGATGAGACGTTTTGCCAAAAGACTCAACAACCCACCTTCAATTTTGCTCAGTGTAAAATAAATGAGTACAAATGCCAAGGAACATCCACGTGTCTGCCTGAAGCTTTGAGGTGAAGTGTTTTCAAAATAAAATTTGAACGACTGATTTTTCAAATCGTATAAGAAACGTATTATATTTTTATAAGTATTTATTAACAAATCAATCCTTTTCATTTTTATCTTCATCAAGAAAAATATTTTTTAATAAAAATTATAATCATTTTCCTAATCTTGTATATTCAGCATAATTTGGTACAAGTATATTGTAGGCTCAATTTTGATAAACTATATTAATTAAAACATTATTAAACATAATGATTAAAACTAAAAATTTGCATTTGATGTAGGTGTAATGGTAACAGAGATTGTCCGCAAAATGATGACGAGGAGGATTGTGCACGCTGTAATCCAGAAGAGTATGTTTGTGATAACGCCAAATGCATCTCCCAATCATGGGTATGTGATAAAACAGATGATTGTGGCGATGGATCGGACGAGAAGGATTGTGGAATCGGTGACGCTGATAAATTTAAATCATCTAGTTCTCCGTCTCACTGTGAGGAATTCAAATGCTCCTCGGATGGCAGTTGTTTATCCTTTACTCAAGTTTGCGATGGTGTTAGACATTGCTTCGATGGTTCTGATGAGCGTAACAAATGCTGTAATGGATACTTTCTCACTTAAAGCTTTACTAATTAAACGATAATTATTATTTCTAACCAACTCTCTCTTTATTTCAGCTACTGCCTGTGTCAAGGAAAATCCGTGTGAACATGTTTGCCATAAAACTCCAAATGGTCCAGTTTGCAGTTGTCAAAAGGGTTTCCGTTTAGATTCTGATGGATACTCCTGTACGGATATCGATGAGTGCAAGCAAAATAAAATCTGCTCTCAAACCTGTCAGAACACTCGTGGATCGTACGTTTGTGGTTGTTATGACGGTTACGTTTTGCAAAGGGACAAGAAGTCTTGCAAAGCAATCGGTAGAACAATGCTAATATATGCTTATATCTTGACATTCCTGAATATGGTCTATGAAAATGATTCTCAAATCAAAATTCATTGCAGATTCTAAAGTGGAAATAATCACAACAGCTGGCGAAGATTTAAGAGTTTTAACACCTACTCTTAGCTACATTAAAATTCTTCGTAAAGATCCAAACCTGGACATTTTGAGCATGGATTTTGATGCCAAAATGAATACGATATATTGGAGCAATGGTAATGTGAAAATGTTATTGATTTATCTATTATACTCTCTCGACAAACGATTGTTTAAACCTTCATATCTTTTAACGGTATTTGTAGATAAACAAGGAACTATTACTAAGCTTGACATGAAAAGTAATCAACGTAAAGTTATCGTCACAGGTGCTCGAGGACCTGAAACTCTTGCAGTTGACTGGATAACAGGAAATGTATATTTCTTTGAGAACGATCTCCATAAGAGTATCAAGGTATGAATAAACACATTATCCCCAATTTATATAGTGTATAGTTAAGTTTTTATTTTCTTAATTTTTGAAAACCAAAGCTGTATTCTTAAAAAATAAATGTAATGGCAGATCATTATCGCTAGTGTACTATTTCCTCCTTACACTTCAAATAGCTACTTCATGTTGAACTTGCTGAGATTTTAAAAAGAATATACGGGTTTTCATTTTAATTTTTAAAACCAATGTAAAAAGTTTAAATGTATAACAATACGATTTAATAACATTATATTAAAATTAAAAGAAATATATTATTTATCAATACTTCTCTAACAGGCTTGCAACATGGAAAAAGAAAAATGTGCACTAATAATTGCAACTGAAGGTTCAATGAGAGTGACGGCACTTGCTGTTGATCCAAAGCACGGGTAAAATTTATTTCTATACATTCAACTATAATACTACTTACTAAACACTTTTGGTAATACTGTTATTGAGTAATGCTACTATTAATGTGTATTTTTTAGGAAACTTTATTGGAGTCAAGTGAAATATCAATTGAATAGTTCCCCATTCAGTGAAATTTATCAGGCATCTATGATGGGTTCTGAACTACGAATTATTGTTCATGAAAATCTTGGAATTGTTAATGGATTAACGATTGATCACGCAAAAGGTCGTTTATATTGGTCAGATGCATTCTTCCACATGATTGAAAGATCTGATCCCGATGGATCCAATCGTGAAATATTTAAAAAAGGAATTGTAAGGATAATTAATATTTATGGAATTAATAATATAATTAGCAATTAATTTTTCAAATATTTTCCGTGCAGGGTTATCAACCTCTTAGCATTAATATATTAGGAGATTCTTTGTACTGGTTGAAAGAATCGACTGGTCAGCTGCAAAAATGTAATATGTACGACCAAGAGAGATGTGAAATGATTAATTTAGGTATATCCAACATAAAAAGACAATTTGTAATATTACATGCTTCTCGTCAACCACTTGGTAAGCTGTACAAATTTTCATTTCTATAATAGCAACTAAGTATTTATTAAGTTAAGGAGTATTTTAACAAATTTACGCAAATTTGTCAAATAGTGCACAACAGCTGCGAAAACCAGAATTGCCAGAATTTGTGCGTTTTGAAGGATTTAAGCTCAGTGTGCATTTGTCCAAATGGTCACGTTGCTGTTGCAAATCATACGTGCGACGAAGATCCAAAGATGATGGTGAAATTTGAACCAAATACTGACAGGAGTAATGAGAAAGTCACACGCAGCAATGGAAGAGCGGTAACCGGAATAGTGATTGCGTCTGTGACGTCACTCTTAATTTTAGGCGCTTATTATTACTATCAGAGAATGAAGCTCAATCCCTCCAAAAAGACTGATCTCAGGTTAGAAGACGAATCATTTATATAGACCTGAAAATAAATTTTTACATGGAAGTCGATTTAAATTTTGTTTTATCTATAATCATTACAGTATTTTCTTCCGAAATCCAACGTTTAGTCGTCGAGAAGAACTTGCGAATCTCACTACGGTACAAGCAAATTTATTACCTGGAGAGCATGAGTATTTTAATCCACTACAAACCAAAGTAAGTTATTTTGACGTTGATCTTCATTACATATGCTAACAGCGGAACGAACTTTAGATTTGCAATTGATTCGTACAAATAAATTTATTCAGATACTCTATATCCAATTTAGTATTATAGCTTGTGTAAAATAAAAGTTTGTATTTTATTCTTTCATTCACAGCCGCAGCGAGGTAGCGAAGTAATATTTTCCGATCACCATCATCAGGCTGATATAAGCAAAATACCTAATTGATCGATAAGCTTTAGTATCTCGTTAATTATTAAGCGGCACGATCGATGTTATTTTAAGCTATGTAATCTCTACATATCTTTAATTCATATTTTAATTGTACATATACATATATATATATATATTATTAATCTTTTGTATTTTAAAAATCATCGCTGTCTCTTCTACGTCAATCATTTATTAAGATATGTAAAATTGTATAAATATTGAACACTTTTATCATGTTATAATTTTATAGATTGCGCGAATTAAAAAAAATGAATTAAATATATTACACGCGTAAGAAACTGTTAAGATGTATTACTTTTTTTGCAACCAATGTGTCGTACAATGTATCATTTAGATTTTAAAAGTTTCTTCATTGACTGAAAAGGTTTAATCGTTTGAAAATTATAGATAAAAATCTATAATTTAAAGAAAAACTTTACCAAAGTATCCAATGTCTAAAATATTTGCGAAAACGATTAAAACAGGTACTCGATTCTCTCATATTAGGACACAGCAATAGGATGGAACTAGATTAACCTGTGGAGATATTAAATAGAAAGTTTGGAAGAATATAAAAAGTCCTTAGAATATTCTAAATATCTCAAAACACTATCTTAACGACATACATGAAAATCCTTTCTGCTTTTCGAATACAAACGAATTTTTATAAAAAAAATTGGTGCTCTCCTAGTATATCATGTAATTTATTGTTATGCAAAACTATTGGTCCATCATTTGAAGATATAAATGGATGAAGATGGAATGTAAAATTCTTTGAAAAAATGATCTAATACACTTTTATCATAACATTTATATATTTAAAACTTAGTTAAAGAATCCTCGATTTTTATTGTTCCGTGATGATAATTTTCAGATGTTTAATATTTCATGTTACATTTTTACACTGTGTATTTTATATAGTGGAGATTAATATTAATTTACTAAAAAAAAAAAAAAGAAATCAAAATATGATGTGATACATTATCCACTTATGCTTGCAATTAAAAATTCAATAAATTATTTGGCTAAGTTATTATGACATTGTAAGCGCGCACGCAGAATAGTTTTGGTTTGATGCTGCAATTAATATTCGAAAGAAGATCCCCTATAAAAAGCAGGATGGCGAGCACCTTCAGTATTCGATTGACAGCTGAGTTTGGTAGAACGGGGCTTCAAAATGTCACTACTTGCTTATATCATAATTCTTTTAAGTACTATTATTCTTTCTGCTATAATATATGATTGCATATACACTATATCTTTGTATAAGAAAACGAGGAATTTGCCTGGTCCGAAGAAATTGCCGTTTATTGGAAGTCTACATTGCTTACTCGCTGGAAGGTTGGAAGGTATGTTTTGTAAAAAATTTCTGGTAAATTATTTTCTTTAAATACTAATATTTATTATTTTTATTTCAAAGATTTCCTCAGCAACGTGATGCGAATTACAAGTCTGTATCAGTCCCCATTCAAATTCTGGCTGGGTACTCGTTTACTTATAATAGTAACAGAAGCGGAGCAAATAAAGGTAATTAACAATAACTTTTAATTAAATCAAATATTTAGAAAATTGTACAAAAAAATTCTATTTATCAATCGCTAATATTTTTTATTTATTCAATATCCGGTATTTTTAAGTTTTATTATTAATTTCACTTTTAGACAGTGTTGTCGAGTCCAAAGGCAATTGAAAAAAATGACATGTACAAATTTTTTCGACCATGGATGGGCTCAGGATTGTTCACAGCCGAAGGTGAGATGCTAAGAAATATCCTGTACGTGTCTGACAACCGAAATTATTCATTAACTCATAAATGAAGCAATGGTGATTCTTCGTTCACTCACATACACGTACTGAACGCTCATAAAATAAATTCAAAGAGTTCTGACGATTAATACTTATTTTATACAAAATAATAAACAATATTAGGTGAAACAATAGTAGTTCTAAATGATCAATAATTATTATACGAAAAATAATTAAATTTTTTTTTTCAATTGTACTTTTTTCAGGTGCGAAATGGAAACTCCATAGAAAATTAATTACTCCAACATTTAACTTAAAAATCTTAGAATCTTTTGTGGAAATTTTTGCAAAGAAAGCAAATATATTGGTCAAAAGAATGGAAATGGAGCTTGACGGGAAAGAATTTGAAATTTCTAAATATATAGCCCGATGTACTTTGGATTTCATATGTGGTTTGATTAATATTTATATATTTAGAATATCTGTAATTATATAAATCTAAGCTTATTTTACAATTTGATAAATTATTTGCAGAAACTGCTATGGGTATAAACATTGATGCGCAAGAGGGAAATTTAAAGCATGCAGAGTCTTCGCGAGAGTAATATCATTATAGTTAAATTAAAAAATATATATATTGCATTCTGAATTAGGCTCTGGCTTTTACGTTTTGTCGCTAATATTAAATTTGTGATACGAGTGAAAAATAACAATTTTTTATCACAGTCAAAATTTTCTAATTTTAATTAATATTCGTTAGTTAAGTTTTTTGATTTTTTTGTTTGTTTAAATTATATGTAAAACTTCTTATTTTTAGGGTATTTGATATTATTTTTAAGAGAGTTTTACAAATTTGGTTGCATCCCGATATAATATTTAATAATACTAAAGCAGGGAAAAGGCAACACGAACTTATAACGTACTTGCATAGTATTACCGACGAGGCAAGTGTCCTTCTTTTGTAATATAGATCAAAAACACGATATGCTCTTTCAACAACAATAGTAGTTTAAAAGATTGAAGTCGAAACACTATAGTATCTTTCACACGAAGATTGTATAATTGTTTGAAAAATTGTATTTACAAAATATTTTAGATAGTACGTAAAAAGAAATCTGCAATGAGTTTAACGGATTCGAAACTTAAAGGATGTGGTAAGAAATAGCTTTACTAAATAAATCTTAGTGGAAAAGAGTAGTATTTAAATGTATTACGGTTATAATTATGGTTTTTAGACAATATTGCTGACAAAAATAATAAAATGTTTTTGGATCACTTAATAGAATTAACAAAAGATGGAAATAAATTCACAGATCAAGAAATTCGTGAAGAAATTGACACAATGTTGCTTGCGGTAAGTTCTTTATATTAAGACAAATTAATTTTTAAATATAAAATTTCGTTAAAATATATTAATATAGAATAATTATTTTTATAGGGTAGTGATACTTCTGCCAATGTAAATATGTTTACCCTGTTAATGTTAGCATGTCATCCGGAAATACAGGTTCTTGAAATAATTCAATCAATATGGTGAATAGTGAAAACTACAAATATTTCTAAAAAATGAATTTGCTGTATCTTTTTTTAAGGAGAAAGTGTATCAAGAACTTTATGATATATATGGCTCAAGCGATCCAGTCGTTGATCCAGTTAAGAGCGAAGATCTACAAAGAATGGATTATTTAGAAAGAGTGATCAAAGAATCTATGCGATTATTTCCTGTAGCCCCATTGATATTTCGTCGTCTTACAGGAGATATAGTTCTTGGTATGTATAAGCACAAATAGTTTAAAATATTGATTTAATTACAAATATTTGTAGATGATGGAACAATTTTACCAAGTGGAAGCTCCATTGGAATCATTATATATAAAGTACATCGCGATGAAAAATATTGGAATGAACCATTAAAATTTGACCCTGATAGGTTTCTACCAGTAAATTCTGTAAATCGGCACCCATACACGTATATTCCTTTCAGTGGTGGCTCTAGAAATTGCTTGGGTAATTGAACATTGCTAGTAAATTTCTATCTCAAAGAAATACATTTTCTAAAATGGCTTTTATCAATACTTTTAGGAATGAGATACGCGATGATGTCGATGAAAGTTTTAATAGCGACAATTTTACGAACATATGCTTTAAGAAAAGATGAAATAATACCAATAAGTAGCATTAAGCTAAAATTTCAAATAATATTAAGACCAGTAAAACCTGTAACAATACGCATTGAAAAAAGGATTTGTCGTTAGAAGTTTTATTAAATTTATATATGATGTACCATTATAAACAAAATGTTTGGTAATATGCAAATACTGTAACTCTAATAAGAAGATAACAACCTTTATATATAATTTACAATAAAAGAACTTGAATATCTTTATATTAATATAATATTTAAATAAAATAATAAAAATTTCATGCAATAAGATAAGGACTATCCAGTACACCAAAACCAGCTACAATGCCACCCTCGTTTGTACTTGCCAATTTAGATCTTAAAACATGGCCGACTTCTTCATTATGCATAATCTTATTTTTGTTTCTGAAATACAACGAATAATTAACATAATTAAAAAATGTCTAAAAGTAAATCAAAATGTGTATATAATACACATACACACATGACTTTAAAATAAATTAGATGAATTACCCTATAATTACGCCATATATTCCAAGCTCTGAAACTACTTCCGATGATTTTAACGTTTGACTTGTAATGTTAGGGGTAATCAAATAATTATTTTGTGTACCAGGAGATATACGATCCATTAAAATCCACGCAGTACGTTCTTTAGATTTTCTTATCTCTAACAGCTTGTTTTTTATATCTTTATTATATAAATTATTTCCGCCTCCTTCGCGTTGTGGTTTCAATACATAATTATTGTGTTCCTTTATAGCCCTTTCAATATTTGCTTCCCCATCACTATTCTAAAATTTAAAATCCAAGATAATATATATATAGTAATTTATTGTTAGAGAATTCTCGTAAATTACCAAATCTAGAGAGTAGAGTCCAGTAAATACATCTTGGATTTGTTTTATACAAATAGGATCATCAAAAAATCTATTTAATGCTCCAGGTACGGCTAATGCTTGCTGCACCTATTTGTACATTAATTTCTTGTAAAAAAAAAATGACATGCAAAACTCATTCATTTTTTTTACAACTAGTAGCTAACATAGCTACCTTCTTGGATCCTGCTAAATGATATTGAATTGATGGGCATTTAATAGCACAGGAGCGCTCGATTAATAATCTAGTTGACCATTCACAATCTGTAGAATATGTTTCTGGTCCATATCCAGCACGAAAATAAACAACAGCAATAACGTCATCATCTCTAAAAATATATAAATAAATAAAACTAGCAAACTTGATAAATGAAATAAATACAATATTTTACAAGATAAACTTACAAAAGTAATTCCTTATTAGGTCCCAAATTTAAACATGATTTTAAACTTACTAAACTCTTTCTTATAACTTTAATTTCAGGACTTAAACGACGAATTTCAAATTCATGAAATCTCTGATCTGAGATGTTATAAGTAACTCCATTTTCAACCACAAATAATATAGCAGCCCTTTAAAAAAATTTTATATAAATATAAATTACTCAATTTATTATTTCTTAAATTTTATGCTAAAAGAAAAGATACACACTCTTTATTATTATATAATTCCCAAGCATGGACTAATCCAGTACTAAAACCTACAGTAGTATTATTATTTGGAATCTAAAAAATAAACTTGTCAGTAATATTCATTTAAATTTTTACATTTATTAACATGATCTTTGTGGTGGCAAAACCATCACATCAATAGACAATTTTCTAACTTCTTTAAAAAAATATAATAAATTTTATATTATATTAAGATATCAATCAACTCACATTGTTTACTTCTTGCTTATGTCCTAGCTCCTCTAAAATATATCTATTGCAAAAATTATACATAATATTATAAACATTTATCTTTTCAATTTAAAAATAAATCATACATTATAAAATTCATATTCTATCAAATTAAAAGCTAGTTCAAATATTAGTATAAGATGTAGCTTATATGAGAATGATATTTTACCTGTGATATTGTGAAATAATTGGTGCTAAGCCTGCAAAACTTGATGCGATTGTATTGAACTCCACTTGTTTAATTGTTGTACCAAAATGTAATAAGTAATCGGATCTAAATAGTCCAAGACTTATATCCTAAAATATTCAATTATAAAATTAATTAATATTAAATTTATGAGAGCTTGTTTTAATATAACAACCATACTTGACTAAATCCTTCCATGGATACAGTTTCGTATATCTTATATAATTGTGCTGTGAAGTCATCAGCTTCAATAACACTGTAAAAGTAAAATATTATAAATTGTGTAATATTAAACTATATTTATAAGTTTTAATTATTGAAAAATTATATCAGCCTACCTTTGTAAAGAATTTTTTAAAAACTCATGATCATATGCAACTTTGTGCATTAACTCATTTAACAACTTTTGTATGTTCTTTCCTTTTTCAAATTCTTTTTTAGGAAAGCTAGATGGTAGCAAAGTAAATGGCACAATCTCCACTCTACCTTTTTTGTATGATTCTGGGGAGCGCATACTAATACCTTAATAATATTTAACATATTTAAAAATTGACTTGCTTTAATATTAGTTCAAAAACTGTACAATAATCTCACCATGCATTAATGTCCAGTCTATGGCTTTATCGACAACATCCTGAAGATTATCCCTTTTAAGAGATAATTTAATACAAGGCTCCAGACTCTTTTTACCCATAGTAAAATAGTCTAATAGAATAGCACTTAATGCAATAAATGAACTTATTGCAAATTATACAAATCGTTAATATTTTAAGTCTTATCAATAAAGCTGTAATAACATTGATTTAATTTAAAACTTGAAATATTTTTAATAAAGAGATGACTTTTTCAGAAAGATCATAGCAGTAAGGTGACAATTAGATAAATATATCATTAAAATATAACCCTACCTAACCAAACAATACTGAGGCTTTGGTTTTGAATGTGAACTGATCATAATTAAAAGATAAGATAAAAAAAAGAAAGGAAAATTGTTCGAAACAATCCGTTGCGTATTCATGGAAAAGCCAGGTTATCTAGCTTGTGTATATTTATATATACACACATATAATCAGCATGTAAGCCATGTAAGTAAGCTATGACGACACGTGATGTTACCATATATATTACATACTATTCACTGACAAACCATACATATACACTGATATAGCGTATGTGTAAGTATATATATATATATATATATATATATATATATTTATATATGTTCGCTACGGAAATTAGATAATAAGTTTGTTTTTTTTGGTTGCACGGTTGCACTCTGCTACACTATAGTTTATACCAGTGTATACTATAGTTCAGAAGTTAGAATGGGAGAAAACACGTTAAAACCATATTTGGCTTATTTCAGCTATAAATTTCACCACTTTAACAGTGCAACAAAAAAGAACAAACTCATAAGTAGATCCGTAAAAGTAAAGTATTAAATAAAAAGTACAGTTTGACATGAAAATAATATGCAAATATTAAGTAGAAAGCACATTAAAACAAACAAATCTAATCATTTACCAGCACAGAACAAGCAGAAAATAAATATAAATGATCATCATAGAGTAATAACGATATGGTATAATATGTTAAAAAAAGAAAAACAAAAATAATTTTATTTGATTTCATTACCGTAATTAATTTCAATCAGTAGTAATTATGCAGGATAATTTTTCTAAAAAATGAATTCCGTTTTAAGATGGCAAAAGCGATAAAATATCACAAATCACTCATTACGCTCATTATTCACTTTCTATTTTTTCATAATTAGGTTGTTACTCGGCAGAAACGATAAACTTATGAAAATTTATTCTATAGTTAACTTTTGGGTAACAAATGAGTGTATCTCTCCTTTTGCATAAATTGTGCTAAATAATTATATTGGGCGTTAAATTAAAATAATAAAAGATAGTAAACACTATTTCAAGTAGCTGTAAAATATTCAGTTTTGTAATAAACATTTTATTATGCAAATACGCGTGAAATTGTAAAACTGTTCAACAGCCGACAGTGAATAAGTATATACTATACTTTTATTTAAGTTGTTTAGTTTGAGATCGCATTGTTTTTTTATATAAATTTCAAACTTTCTTTAAATATTTCTTTATTTCAATTTTTAAAATCTAATATATAGCTAGTTTTGATCCGATAGAATGTAAATTGTTATAATATTTTATACAAGACACATTATGTGTCCTTGTGTGCAATACTGATGACGACATGGATGTATAGTTGAATGTATATACAATGAATCGTGTATGATCAAATGGAATTGTTAAAAATAAAAAATAATACTAATCACACATTGTAATCTGTTTACCTCAACCCACACATACACACACACTTATATAAAAGTTTATTGTATATTATTTTCGATAATTTTGTATCCTATTATTAGGGATTTAATATACATTTGTTTTAATAATGGACGTGTAGAGAGTATGCTATATATAAACATCTACAGATAAATAACCAATAATAATAATATTTTCCTGATAATTGAGAAACACACCTGTTATCTTTAAAAAATTTTAATTGATGGTTTATATTCAAATTTAGCTTCAATTTATCAGCACTTCTAAAATTATCATAATAAAACAATATTTTTAATATTATACCACAGAAGCTGTCAAGAAACTGCAGGGTTTACTACACATTTGAAAAGTGCATGAATATGCAAATATATGGTGACAGACAAGATAAAAAGCTTGTTAAAAATATTTATTAAAAACATCTTTTATTCATAAATGCAATACTATATAAATATACCGATATTACAATCCATATTTTTAGAATATTATTTTCTCTAATTCGTTTTTTGTAAATTACTAAATGTTTACTAATAATTTTTTCCAAAAATAAACGTGCAAGTTGTAATTTCATAAAGTCAATTATGTAAATGAAAATAAAAATTTATATGTTTATTGCAAATTAAAGAAAAGCATCCACATATTATTCATTCATCGCGAATGTGAGATTTAAGGGGCCATTCATGCCCATATATACGGCACTTGACCGATATGATACTAAAGCAACTCGATTTACAACTTGCAGCTCAATAAAGCAATTCTGTAATATTATCCTTATCACGATAAATTTTAGTAAGCATTCAGCATACATACACACACACATATTAACCATCCATGTATCATTCTCACACGAGCCACGCAACTATTACAAAATCGCGTAAAGAGCTTCGGCTGTGATCAGTAAATTTCGTACACGTCAGGTGCAAGCGGGAAGTATAAATAGTTGTGTTAAAAACAGTTAATACTAGCAGAACAATAGTAGAATAATTTATCAGGAAATCAATAATAATGAATGAGACCTTGATAAAAATTAAATAAATAATAACAAAATAATTAAGGTTTATTAAATTTATTTAGATTTAATAAAACGCGGTAATATTTTATTAACATAATAAAATAAATGGCACATATGCGGTGAAAATAATATATTAAATTATTTTTAATCGCTTCTAATTAGAAATAAATGGTAAAGATTATGAAAAAAAAAACACGGCACGCGATTGACTGATAACTCGAATGTGGAAATATACCCACGCTTCACAAAAAGGACCACCTGGAAGAAGAAATGCCTATTAAAGGTCTTTTTCATTGGCTCTCAAAATGCTATCTTTTCCATGTAGGATATCAACTTTGAAGTGTATTAGCATAAGTATTTTTGCAAAAATTGGAGGTCATAGATGGCAAAATGATCATTTTGGGAGTTGATAAAAGAGATCTTAATCAACTAAATCAACTTGCTGAGCAGTAGCAAATGATTTACGCAGCTTTAACTTACAAATTACAACCAATAGAACGTGTGCTCAGTAACCTGCCCAGCCGCGCAACCCTACATACATATCACATACTAGAAAAATTTGAGACAACGTGAGTCAAATCAAATCATCACATTATTGGCTGCTTTCCTGTTAGCTTGAAATTCGACACAGTCAGACATAATCGGACACAAATGGTACATTGCATGTCACCCAAAATGTACATTTGTATCCAATTGTGTCTGACTGTGTCGATTTTCAGTCTAACTGGAAAGCACCCATTAGGTCTGTTCTCGTTGGCCTACACTTTTAACACTTTCTACACTTTCCGTATTTCTGTCTTTGTCCATTGTATAAGTTGACACCCTAAAAAGTGCACAAAGTGTAAAAAGTGTAGGCAACGAGAACAGACCTATTGTTGAGCTCCAGCAGTGTAGGAACGTCAGGATTGAACAATTCAATACAGAAAGCTCGTCAATTTACCAAACAAAAACATGTAGTAACGCATATTGAAATTGAAATTTATATTTATTTTAATACAGAAAATTTTTATATCGCAGAAATAATTAATTAATAAAATAATTATTTTATAGAGACTTTCCGAATATACTTTTTTCAATTCGATTCTCATCTATAACATAAGTCTTCCATGGCTGATGCTTACGTGTGGTGAATGTTGAATCAGATGAATATGGTGATATCGGTATTCAGGTGAATTTGGGTAAGGATGGTCGCTAATATTTTCTGTATTAAATCTAGTTTTTCATTCTTTTTTACTTAGATATTAATATTCTTTGTCATTGTTTTTAAAGGAATAGCTTTAATACATTATAAAATAACTCGTCTGATAGTGCGCTAATTCAAATGAAACGAAATTAATTACGTACAACCAGAAATGAGGGGAAAGGGGGGAAAGATTGCTCATGGACGTTGGATTGAATGCCGTGTCCGCGCACAAGCCACCGGGCGTCCGCCCGGGCATCGACGCTGTAAAAACTAAAAACCTCTTGAAAAATCGGATATTTGTCAGCGCTACCTAGCGGTGAAGTAACTGAAACATTACGTGCTTTTCGCGTATCCAATATGGTAAAAAACGCACAAGAAGTAAGAAGTAACACGAATGTAACTGGTCGCTCGGGTGTATTTAATTTTACTTCTTATACAATACACTTGGCTAAGAGTCATTTTACAGACATCTACTCAACTAATTGATGAAAAGGCGGCTAAAAGACAACTAAAAGTAACTTTATGTCAAGTGTGTTGCTATATAGGAAATCAAATTAAATACGCTCGCGCGACCAAAAATTCCTGTCATCTCTTGCGCGCACATTACTGTACATACATTATTATATATATTATACATATACGCGAAGATAATGTTTCAGTTATTTCACCGTTAGGTGGCACTAACAAACCTCATCCGATTTCGAGATTTGCGGCGTCGGCGGCTCGTGCGCAGGGACGGCGCGCAAACGTCCATAAGCGATCTCTCCCCTCATCTTTGGTAAAACTCGTAAAACAGTGAAAAAGAAGTACCTTATATTTGTTAGAAGCCTGTACCTACATGGTTAATCATGAGTGACTATTCAGCGGTAGCTCCGCCTCAGAATTTCAGCCAAAGTTCTGCTTTTGCAGCGGCTTTGCAGCGAGCAAAACAGGTTTGTATTATTGCAGCTTTTCTTAGCAGTAATTAACCTATTTATAACGGTAGGTAAAAAAAAGTGTTTTCTTCTAATATACAAAGATGCCCACTTCTCTTTAACAATGTTCTTATTTGAATTCTAATTATTAATGTTTTCATGTAAGTATCAGTAGTAATTAAATTTATTTAATTTTTTACTTTGCAAAACAGATAGCGGCTAAAATCAATCCTGGAGGTGCACAAAATAGTCAGGACTCAAAGTTGAAGCGTCCAGCTGAAGATTCAACAGGTAATAGCAGCTTTGCCAATAATATAATGTTCAGCAAAATTAATTTTGAGTTATAGCTTTGTTATTCATTAATATAATTATTCAATTCTATTTAAACAATTTTTTGAAACCTCTTATAGAACCAGAAGCAAAAAAGATGGCAGCTATGGTAGCAGATCCATTAATGGGACTCCGTACTGGTCCTGCAGGAAACAGCTCTCTTGGTGACAATCCGTTGGGAAGTAGGATAGGAGGCCAAGCTACATCTCCACCTCCGATAGGTGGAATTGGAAGTATATGCAATGAAGATATAAGAGTTCCAGATAAGATGGTTGGTTTAAGTAAGTATTCTTTTTAATACTAATCTATTCAAAAATTTTAATAAATTCTATAATTCAAATAGTTTTTTTTTTAAATAGATCTTTCTTAATAAAACTCATTTAAACAGTTCGTTTCCTTTCTATGATTGCTTATCTACAAACATATGTTAAATTAAAATTATTGGTTTTTTAATAGCCTGAAGTATATATATATAGTGAAACTTAATCTGAATTAAAATTTGCTGTTTTTACAGTAATTGGTAGAGGAGGGGAACAAATAACAAGATTGCAAAGTGAAACAGGATGTAAAATTCAAATGGCCCCTGAAAGTGGTGGTCTCCCAGAACGTGTTTGTACTTTAACTGGCTCACGAGAAGCTGTCAAGTAACTTATTCTCCCTTTTTATTGAATTATCTATAAGATTTTGTATGCAATACAGGATTTGCTGTTTCAACAGAAACATGACCTAATCATAAATGGATTTTATTAAAATCTATATATAACTAGCACTAGTCTTTGTATTTATATAAATTACATACATACGATATTATTGAAAACCACTCAAGCAAATCTGCTATCCTCCTTAATGCAGTAATCATATTGGATGTATTTCAAACCACTATCAAGTTTTCAATGTTATATCTTTTTTTAAAAATTACCCTCAAATACCACAATATGTAAATGTGTGTAGCATAATTATTTTAATAATTTATCACTATGTCATATATGCCTTTCACATTAGCTACCATCATACTCTTATTTAAAATCTTTTGGGTTTCTGATGTAAAATATAGGCTTCATGTATATTTAAATTAATTTAATTTTCATATTTTATATTGTATTGTATATTACTATTTCATATTTATATTGTTAGGAAATTTTTTAAAATGCATATATTTGCTTCAGCATTTTGCAAATTTTAAATGTTTACAGACAGCTTATTTAGCTCCTGGGCAAGCATAGCTGAATCTAGTTCATCCATATGTGTATTTTATAAATTTTTATCATACTATCCATTTGAATTTCGCTCTTTTAAATATTTATTGACTAATAGTGTATTGCTTTCAATAGGGTATGGAGAATAATGGAAGGAAGGAGGATAGGATATGCATAGGAAACGGGTTGTTCACAAATGGAGGAAATTCAAATTTTTCTGCTTTTGAGCTGTTCCAATTATTACAATTATGACAGTCATCAAACTTCATTAATATATTCAATGTTCTTTCCATGCTCAAAAATAAATCGTTGATATTACAACTATAAAATATTATATAAACTATATTCATTTATACTTATAACAGTAATAGAAAATTTGATTATGTGTTGCAAACAAATTTCATTATTTTGAAGACATAATTTTTGCCATTATCAATAATCAAAACCTTACATACTATTACCTTGTTTCAGCCGAGCTAAGGAACTGGTTCTTTCTATTGTAAATCAAAGAAGCAGGACAGAGGGAGTAGGGGAATTAAATATAAGCAATACTGGTTCAGGGATGATAGGTCATCCTGGATTTGTTGAAATAATGATCCCAGGTCCTAAAGTTGGTCTTATAATAGGTAAAGGAGGTGAAACTATTAAGCAATTGCAAGAGAAATCAGGGGCTAAGATGGTTGTTATTCAAGAAGGCCCCTCCCAAGAACAAGAGAAACCGTTAAGGTATATAAAAAAACTAGTGTTTTTAAAGCAATGATTCTATTAATTGTAATTCAATATAAACGTATATACATATGTATATTTACATCAGAATAACAGGTGATCCTCAAAAAGTAGAGTACGCTAAGCAATTAGTGTATGAATTAATAGCTGAAAAAGAAATGCAAATGTTTCAAAGAGTATCGAGAGCTGGTGATAGAAGTGGAAGTTATTCAAGCGAGGGGGGATTTAGTCATGGATCTGCAAACAATGATGGAGTAGAAGTAAGTATTGGATGCAACGAAGAAACCGAGAGTAATTTCTGTAGATGTAATTGAAAAAGCAGCGTGTCTAAATAGTCAACCAAAACATACGTTGTATACATAGACAGGAATAGTAATAAATACAGCTGAATTTTATTGACGCAGGTACTTGTTCCGCGGGCTGCTGTTGGTGTAGTTATTGGTAAAGGTGGGGACATGATACGAAAGATACAAGCCGAAACAGGCGCTAAAGTTCAATTTCAACAAGGTAGAGAAGACGGACCTGGTGATCGTAAATGTTTATTATCCGGAAAACACCAAGCCGTTGAACAAGCCCGTCAACGAATTCAGGAACTTATTGATAGCGTAATGGTAAATCACAAATTTGGACAGTTCGTATACAATCGTGTACAAAAATGCCGCGATATAGTTCCTGTATTTATTATTATTCCTGAAATCTATAACATTATGATGTTTGATTGGTGAATGACTTTTATATATATTGAGATTAAATCATATATACTTTTCTCCTAGAGAAGAGATGATGGGAGAAATAATGCGGGAGGTGGTCGAGGTGGACCTAGGGGAAATGGATTTAGTGGAAACCGAAATCCAAATGAATATGGTGGAGGATGGGATAGACGTGCTCAAGGAGGGCCTATGCAGGATAAGGTTGAAATCACATTTACAGTGCCCTCTTCTAAATGTGGAATTATTATTGGAAAAGGTGAAATTTATTTTAGAGACAACTGATATAATTATAATTCTCAAAAATAATAAGAAAATTCTCTAATCTATAATCATTTCTTTTAAAGTGTATTGAAAACTATCTTTACTTAGGATAGTATTTTGTTGAAGACTGGATTGGTGTAATATTCAATTTTTCTAGTTCAGTTTTTCTCTTCAACAATTACTATTTTTAGGGTACAAAAACTATTACAAATCATAAATTTACGCCTTTTTTTACACCCTAGGAAGAATGTGCGATAGTTACAATTTTGAAATTATACCGTTCAGTGATGTAACATCTCTTTACACTATGTAAAACGAATATCAATTTGTATCATCTGAAAGTTTATAGTTAGGTTTATTAAGTTTTTACGGTTCCATTATTAATCGTAGAAATTATTGTTAAATAGGTGGAGAAACCATAAAACAAATAAATCAGCAAACCGGTGCACACTGCGAATTGGATAGAAGAAACCAGAGTAATGAAAACGAAAAAATTTTCATAATTCGTGGAAATCCGGAACAAGTTGAACACGCGAAAAGAATTTTTAGTGAAAAATTGGGAATGGTAAATAATTTGTGTAATTAGCGGTTTGAACAAAATAAATATACATATTATACACATTTATTTATAAAAATATTTTTAGGGTCCTGCTGGAGGAGCTTTCCCTGGTGGACAAAATACAATCGGATATAATCCAAATTGGAATGCAGGTGCAGGTTACCAAGCTTGGCCAAATCAAGCACAAACTAATGATGCAGGTATATTATTTTTACTGTGGTCTCCTAATAGATCAGATGTACCTATGTTTAAAAACTAAACATCCTGTCTTTTTGTACAGGTAATGCTAATCAAGCTTCTATTCAAGTAAATCCTCAAACCGGTCAACCAGACTACAGTGCTCAATGGGCCGAATATTACCGATCACTTGGTATGCATAGAGAGGCAGATATGATTGAACAGCAATCAAAACAAGGAAAACCAGATCACAATCAAGGAGGTAAGGTTAAAAATAAGCTGATATAATGGTTCTATGTATATTTAATTTTATTTATGTAAACTGTCGTACGTATAACATATTTGTTTACACAATTTTAAACAATTTTTTTTTTGTCAATAGGAAACGCACAAAGTCAATCAAACTCCACTTCAGTTTGTATTACGGGACCAGGTCAACAGCCACAGCCTCAACAGCAACAGCAACAAGGAGCTTCCCAAAATGGGGGCCAAGCTGACTATAGTGCACAATGGGCAGAATATTATAGAAGTATTGGTAAAATTAAAGAAGCTGAAGCTATAGAAGCTCAAATGAAAGCTGGAAAGGTAAAAAGAGAACAAAAACTTCTGTATAATTGATTCATTTTGTTTTAAATTCAATTAAATATTTTTTCTTGTCTTATAGTTGGGAATGCAGAATAATCAAATACAACCACAACTGCAGCAAAATATGCAAGGTCAAGGGACCGGACCACCAGGAGGTGGTACACCGAATTCCTTCCCACAAGCATATGGAAATTATCCAGGAATGAATACTGGATCAAATCCAGGAGCGTATTATGCCTCAGGTGCTGGATCTACAAATCCACAGCAGTCAGCTCAACAAAATCCATCTTTTCCTTCTGGCTACCAAAATTACTCTTACCCGCAGCCAAACTCCGACAATTAAGCTTCCTATCACAAGAACCGTAAGTATTTGTAACTTCGTAATTTCTGAGTAGAAAGTTGTACGACACTGAATATTAAATTAATTATTACATACTTTACTATAACAGATACGATAATATTATAATTGACACATTATTTTTAAAAGAAATTTAATTTACATCAAGAGACACGGTAGTGTTTTGATGGCAAGTCATTTGAAAGAAAAACTACAAATTATATTTATGTCTAATATTTTTTTTTACATTACTTTTAATAATTTAGAGTCGCACAACTTTATGAAAAATAATATTGAAATATTACTATCAATGTAAGATTAAATCCTTTTCTGCAATTTGTTGAATCATTTTTATATATGTGTACACACAAAAAAAATCATGATTTGTGAATTTCGATTCTACATTGATATTATAGCTTCTTTTTAAATCAATGGTGTAATAGACACAGCATTTTTTATAATAATGTATATTATTTATTTATTATTATTATTTTTATTCTTATTCTTATTATTAGGGATTTCAGGTCTTTTTGATTATTGTAAAATTTAAATTATTTTATACTTTATTTGGTTGTTTGATATATTTCTTATAACTTTTATTTTACACCTTTGACCTATTATTGAAAAATATTTGCTCCCCATTTCTTATGTAAACCCTTTCTTGATTTCAGACAGTTTTCAGATATCTTTCCATCAGGATGTGGTTATTGACTGCAAAGTTTTCATACACTTATCCATACACACACATAAACACAAATAATTATAAAAATAGGTGATTTTATACAATTTATAAGTCTCACGAAATCGAATAATTGAAATTAAAGCTTATTGTATGAGCAGTGAAATTTTTTATAATATAAAGTAGTACCAGCATATAATACGTAAATAGTGAAATATTATGAAAAGTTCATTGCTTAATTTTTAACAAAGAATAAGAAATTAAATGTTTAATTCACACAAATTATTAGCGTTACACGATACTGATGCGATGATTTCTATTATGTTCCACGCTTATATTACCTTGTCTATTTGTTTTATAATATAGTAATAATAAAATAAGACAAACTAACAGGTGAAGGAAGCAGCAGATCAATATGAGGAACGAGATCAGCAACACTACCATTTTTGTTGGTTTGGAAATACTTGCTCGATCATATTGTCACAAATGAGTAACTAAGGAATATTGAAACGTGTAACATGTTATGAAATATTTATGTATTAATGTTTCAATTATGAAACACTGTCCTATCAAGGAGCTCTTAACAGTATATAACTATACGAACAATGATCCACATTTAACTCTAGGTCATAGTCATTATATAAATAATCATTATATATATATATATATATATATATATATATATATATATATACACATATATTCCGATCTATATACATATATGTATGTATGTGTGTGTATATCGATCGAAATATTATAATAATATTATATTAAAAGTATCTATGCATACATTAATATTCCTACGTAATATCGTACCCAAAATGTGTACGCTTATGCATACATACCACATATTGGTTTATATATGATAAATACAATAATATTCTAGTTTCTTGCTGATTTTGGTCATTTCTTTTATTACTTAAAACTGCAAGAATTTTAGATATACCGAGCAACAAAATAGAGGAAAGCTTACTTCCATTATGGTAAAATGCAGCACGAAGAAATTTATCACCTGCAAATGTATTGCCTCTTTTTGTCTTATTGAAATTCATAGGCTTCATGAACTGAATGTTTGGAGGTCAGCCGATCGGTTTTTACGAACGATTTTTTACTATTATTGTATATTTTACTATATTTGATTTAAATTGGTCAACGTGTCTCATTAAAAGTGGTTCATCAAGTATGTAATAATGGTTTTCTAATTTAAACAAATTTCTATTAAATGAAATTATTTTTCCTTTGAAGTTCAGTAAGGTTAGCATAAAAATTTCCTAACAAACGACAAAGATAATGGGAGGCTAATCAACAGTTGAACATATGCAATTTATTAATATCTATATATTATTAATATTTATCTACATCATATGATGAATGTAAATGTTTATTTGAATATTTAGAATCAGATAAGAGTATCTAAATTATTTCAAAATAAAAATGCAGCTAGACTTTTCCACCTCTCACTTTCTCTATCTTTCTCTTTCTTCTTTCTTCTCTCTTCTCTCTTTTTTTCTTTTTTTCTTTTTTTCTTTTTTTCTTCTTAAGCGTACTTTATATACTTAAGTAAAACTGCTTAGAAAGGTATTTTACAATTGTTTGTGACATTTCAATTTTCAATAATTTTGTACTTTTTAAAATTAACCCATGTAAGCACTTAAATAATGAATTTTACAACTACAATGTACTTTTGTATTATTTTCATTAATTGATTTGTATTTTATGAAATGAATCATAATTATATCTTATAGGCATATTTCTTGAAGGTTTAAATGATTTGGATGATAATGGTGACAAATGTAAGTATATAATAAGTAAATAAAATTTGATTTATTAAAGTGTACCCATAATATGTTCTATTTCATGATTTTTAGAATTTCTTGTATGCTCTGTTACACGTGTAGGTGGCTTGTTGTTTTAATTGACATTAAACTCTTAAATACTAGTGAGTCACATTAATATTTTTTGCTATTTATTATCACTTTGACTGTAAGCAAGAAGAAAATATTATTTAATTTTAGGTTTATTAAGAAAATAAAAATCTCTTTCTTTACAAAATTAATGTTAAAACCAAAATGTTTCAGGAGCAGGGCATCAGAAACTTGACCAGTGTCTTTGAGCAGGAGAAGCAAATTGCATGAGATTTCTCTATTCGTACATACGATTGTGCTCTCAGTGACTGATATGTTTAATTAAGTAAAAAAAACTATAGATACAAAGACTGGGTAATCTGCAGACAGTTTTTTTTTTGTATGAAATGCTTTCATTATTATCATGAACTAATTATCAAGTGTACATATTTTTTCATTTTACCTTCATTGATACAAAATCATAATAGATTAATACATTTTTTATTACGGGCAGTGATAATTAATATTTTACTAGTTTATATTTCTCTCGACTGCAACTTCTTTATATGTTCCGAGTATCAAAAAATTCACAATATCAAATCTGTTTCGTCGCTTATGTATGTTTGATTATTTTTTACATACAATTTTGTAAATCACTCTTAATGTTTTTATCTGCTGTTGATGTTATTCTATATAGCTTTAAGCTGTACAACTATAGAATAGCGAATATCGACTTTCATTTGCGCTGTTATAGTATACGAATTTTATTTATATATACACATCTTGTATGCTGATAGAATAAATGAATTTTTGTTACAAAATAGTTTTAATAGAAAACACTTTTATTTATTTCATCAATAAAGAGTAATACAACTCATTTAAATAAAAGTTTTATATCACAAGACAATATTGAATAAGAACACGATGAATTTAAAAATTAGAGACCACAAGTATTCAAATTGATTAATAGTTTTAGTTAGTATTATAAATATTATACAATTTGTTTATTTGTGCATGAAATTGATTAAAACTTACTTAACTTAGTGTACATAACACTGCATGTATTTATACTCTACACAGTAGGACATAGCAAGCAAATTTAAAAAGATTTGTTTTAAAATTTAAATTCCTAGTGTCACCCATTATCTTACTAACAATTTACTACAATGAATTATTTCATTAATTTAAGAAACATGTTTAACTATCTGGAGGACCATACATAGGATTTAACTGTTGTGTGCAACGTATGAACGTAGCTCGTCGAGGTAGCTCTCGCAACTTTTGAGCACCAGTATACGTGCACGCAGAGCGTAATCCACCTAGTATGTCTAATACTGTATTTTCCACCATACCTTTATAAGGTACTTCTACAGTTTTTCCTTCGGAAGACCTTAATTTTTAAGTATAAACATATGTAATTAAATAAAATTATATTCAATAAACATTTAACTTTATTAGGAAATTACCTATACTCTGCCACTCCACCTGCATGTTTTTTCATTGCTGTATTTGAAGCCATACCATAAAACAATTTGTATTTTTTTCCATTTTTCTCTAATGTCTCTCCACCACACTCATCATGGCCAGCAAACATTCCACCAGCCATTACAAAATCTGCTCCAGCACCAAATGCTTTAGCTAAATCACCTGGACAAGTACAACCTCCATCCTGCAAAAATATACAAACTTTTATATTGTTAGGATTTTGGGTATCAAGTAAAGTATAAATGTTTTTTACATACCGAAATAATATGACCTTTTAAACCATGAGCAGCATCCGCACATTCAATAACAGCACTTAATTGGGGATAACCCACACCAGTTTTCATACGAGTTGTGCAAACAGATCCAGGTCCTATTCCTACTTTTATAACATCAGCACCAGACAAAATTAACTCCTCTACCATTTCTCCAGTTACAACATTTCCAGCCTAAAACAAAAATTTGATAAGTTTTAACTTAATGAAACCTTTATATTTAAGTTTCCATTGATGGAAATTAATGGTACTTACAATTATTGTATGATTTGGATATTGAGTTCGTACTTTTCTTACATATTCTACAAAATGTTGAGAATACCCATTTGCAACATCTAAGCAAATAAAAGAAAGATCAGGTACAGCAGTAACTACTTTTGACAAACGATCAAAATCTTCATTTCCTGTTCCTGAACTAGCAGCTATATTTTTTATACATTCTGGATATGATATAGCAAATTGTTTCCACTCATCTACTGTATAATATTTATGAACAGTAGTAAATAGACCATGCTACAAGATAAACGTAACAGAAGGTTATTTATCCTAATAATGTAAATACTTTTTATGAGTAGCAGAGTATAAATAAATTATCAAAATATCTATAATAAATTATTTTAAAATAACACACCTTAGATAAGGCTCTAGCCATCTCAAATGTTCCAACTGTATCCATATTTGATGCCATTACAGGAATTCCCTTGTAAGTCTGTTTTGAATTTCTGAAGGTTATTTCCCTATAAAGATCTACCTAAAATTAATTGTAGCTGAGTACTCTTATAATTTTAAACATGAATGTTTCTAGTAATGCTACAAATATTTATTAAACTTCACATAATAATAGATAACATACATTGTCTATTATATAAATAATTATATTAGTTATTAGATATTTTACAGTAAAATGTAATAAAAATATAATTACTCACATCAGATCTGCTTTTCAAAGTGCTCCTTTTTGGCCTCAACAAAACATCTTTAAAGTCTAACTTGATATCATTTATTATGTTAGGCATGTTCTACGTTTTGTTTACAAATACACAAAAGATAGTTTTTCTTTTGTTGTTAGATGTCCTAAAATATAAAATTAACTATGAATATATTGATTGATAGTTTGCAAACATACCAATAATGAAATGTTAAAAGCAATGTACAAACTTCCTGAGGGTGTATGATTACATATGATAATATGATAAAAGATACTATTTTTAATACTTTTCTTTAATTTAAATTAAAACTTAATTAAATGAATTTGTTGGTTACGAAATAAACTCTATTCTGTGAATAAAACTGTTATCAATATTTTAATTATTTCCTACGAAAAATTGAACATTTACTAGTATCGCCACCTACATGCACAAGCTAAATCCTGGAAGAGAGCTATATACGTATTCATATAATATACATTCAAGAAAAATATCGATTTTTATACTTTCTTATATTATTTCAAGTTCAATTTTATCCAATAGTATTAATAAAAATCAAAATGATCAGTATAAAAATTCATTATCTGAGAAAGCTACTGGATAAATTGGAGAATTTTTCCTGAACCCAAATAGAAATCAAAAAAATCATTACCTGAATATTAAACTTGGACTATATTGGACTTGAACGAACTGAACGTCAATTATCTATCTAAAATAAGTCAACGATTTTCTGAAGTAAGCGAAAATTAAAAGCTGCAAATATTATAATTTGGTAAGTTGAATTTAGTTAATTTAAAGTACGCACTTAGAAATTTAGAAAATAAATTGAAATTTCCAGTTGACTTAAAATTAATTCCAAACGCCGAATGATTTATAATTAATATCCTACTAATATTTCAACTAATTTTGGTTGCACAATACCGTAGAACGCTATATTGTTGAAGTATAGTACACAAATTTTGCTGTAATGTAAATTAAATATTTATAATATATTAATATCTTTTAGCCATAATAGTTAATACCCTTACTGGAGTTTAAAATGAAAATATTATGGCTATAGCTAAACCATCTCTTCTGGGTTATACTCACTATATTCTGAGTGACTATTGACGTCTGACACTGATAATACTGATCCAATCTTGAAATTTTTAAAAAGTCTGTCGCTTTTAAAATTGACTACCAGTTGGCGCTAGTGTGATTCTAGACACAATTACAATTGGCGCTTTTGCAAATAACAAGCCGAGAGAAAAAGGAATTATATACATCCACGTATTAGAAAATTCAAGTTAAACACTTTTTTACTAAACGACACAAGATACCGTTATATTATAGCTGCAAAAGCATCAATTTTGCCATTACTGGTTTATTAATTAGTACTGACTTTTTGCGTAAGTTCTGAAAACATCTATTTTGAAACAAAACAAATTGGAAAGATTTATTCTGTATTAGTCAATCCGTTAAATCGAGAATGTCACCTTTTCCCGGAAGGCCGCTCCAATTCGCCCAACAGACTGCCATGCCATCTTACCATCAGCGGCCAGAGTAGTGGTATCAGATTACAGACGTTGCAGCTGAAAAACGAGTGGAGAGGAAATAGAAGAACACATATTGCATACACACGCAACGCACATCACAAGAGAAGGTGATTGAATCTTTTTCCTGGAGAAAATGGCATATTGTTGCGTATCACCCAAAGGGCCGATAACGCAGAGTGATGAATACTGATGAATGATAATCACACGTATATGTCGATCGGTAGTGTGAGTACCCTTGATTTGGACCCCAACATTTTTTGACCAACTGATGCTCACACACGGATATGGATTTGGTGTTAGTGTACAAGTTTGATACACTTATACCTCGCAGTTCCCACATGAGCCACATAGCCTCGGCATATTCAAGTTTAAGCATGTTGAAATATCTTCATTATCTTCTTTCAGTTCCTTCCACTATTTCCGTTTCGTTCTGATTTGGCATTACTAACATCACTACCCATCATAGGTTCACAACAGTTAACATCGTTCATATTGGATATTCACTTGACAGGACTCGACTATCGTTTAACTTGCTTTATACGTTTAGTACTTTAGTATAACACGCGTCCGACTCGTTCGACGCACGTAAAACGACGAAGGTAAGTTATAAATTTTCGATAAAAAAAAGCATCAGGTTTTGTCCGAATTACAATTTTTAGTGTCATAGCTAAAATAATCATTTATTTGTTTTAAAGATTTGTAAACTTATTTATTTATAATTTAATAATGTAATTAGAAATCAATAATATAACAATTAAGCAAAAAATAACAAAATTATAGTATTTCATCGTATATAGTGTTATAGTTTCGGATGAACAAGTTTCTTTAACTATATACTTTTAAAAATAAATTATTTTGTGTAAATACTTTAAACAAATATAATTCGAAATAATATCCAATGCTTCATCTGGTTGGTTTTAAAAATCTAAAAGTTATAGACTTATATTCAATCGTGTGATAAAAAAGGCGAAATGAACAGAATATATTCTTGGACACGTGGTTCGAATTACAAAATTAAAAAGGTAACAGAGGCATTCACTGAAGTGATTTTTGAACTCAGTTATTATTATTAGTGCTAAAACATTAGCAACAATAGTTTCTGTTCAAAACGGGTTTGAATTAACTTATAAACGCAATCATTTGAACGAAAATTAGTTTCTTTGTTTTATCAGAAAAATTAAAATATTTCCGCTGTAGCAGTTTCCATATTTCATTTTAAAGTGAGTCACTCTTCTTTAAAAAAAATAGGCAGTGATAAATTGAAGAGGCAGTAATTTCGACACTTTATTTTTCTCCGATCTCAAGTGTTTTTAATAGCACTAACACTTTCATGGCTTATCATTAAATTCGTCGACACTCTTCACATGTGGTGTCCAACGGAGGATTTCTCCTCTTTACAACGTTTATTTAACTTGCAAATTAATATTATAAGTACAATTTCGTTTAGGCATTGTTTTAATTGAAGGTTTGATTACTGCACCGTACAAATAATTATTTACTACATAAATGGTCCGTTACTTAAAACACACAAAAGCATAGATGGCAAAAGACGTGTATATCCTAAAATATGAAATATTTACTTTTTGAATAAGACTTTTACGAAGCATTTTAATATTTCCATTCAGAAAAGGGTTATGTAAATTTTCAACGTCTACTAATTAGAATTTTTAAATGCTACCAGCTGTAAAGTGTTCGACTGGCGTAAAAGCTTGAGAGAACTAATCCTATTCGCTATCCTCAGAAATCCCACCAGAGTAGGGAGATGTGCGCGGTACAGACTGCGGAAAAAGACGAAAAATTATAGTTATTTAGATTTTTAACAAACATGGAATATAATGCTGTATCAAAAGAAAAAATAAAAAATCTTTATATTTTAAACTAATAATTACTAAATTCTAACATATCTTTTTTAGTCACGGATATATATACATTAGGGTGGTCGTCTAAAATGGTATTTCTTTATTTTTACTGAGGCACCCCCTTCAAATCTACTTCAAATAAATACATAAAAATATCTTTAAGACTTGGGCACTGAGAAAACATTCTCAAGTACCCCCCAAGCCGGTTACTTTTTCCCATTTCAATAACAAAGGATTTTAATGGCTTGTGGAAATTAATTTTAGATTTTCCATAATTGTTACGTTAAACAATTTTTAATCGTATTAAACTGTCAAATATAGGTGTTAGTATTTGCAGAAAATTTGAGCAAATTTTATTTTACGTACACAGAAATCTGCAACTAATTGAAGTCGACATTATACACAACCGGCTTTTAGTTGATTTCAGTAATGTGTCAATGTTTATGTATGTGAAAAAAGAAATGACTAAACATTGTTATAAATACTAGTACCTGTATCTGATAGTTTTATACTTTAATAATATTTAAGGTAGTAGCTACAAAAAATCCAAAATTCTTTTCGATTTACAGTCCGTCAAAATGTTATGTTATTTAAATGAGAAAGAATAAGCGCTCGGAGGATACTTTAAGATTTGTTCTCAGTGTCTATATAGGTTTCAGGAATATTTTTGTTATATATATTACACCTCTTTTTTCATCTATGATCTGTGAAGCGTTTTGACCCCCTGTGTGGTTGTTCTCTTTAAAAATTTATACGAAACTGAAACAGTTAAGTTTGGCTATGCTGTTAGAATGATATTTATATATACTTTTCGAAGATGAAAACATCAAATTAACCATGGATACTTAAAATGAAATACATTGGTTTCCGGAAGTCGTAACTTTTTTCAGGTTATGATCTTCGAGTTTTCGTACTTTTTAGAGTGTACTTTATGTATGGCCGGGATTCATAAACAGAACTTGAGTTCAAGCTCACCTTGAAACCTATAGGCTATAAGATGTGTTACGTAGACTATAGATTTTACCCGTCTTAAGCTTGAACTTGAGCTTAAGTTTTGTTTATGAATCCCGTGGTATATGTATGTATGCTGTAAGGCTAAGTAGGGGGGGGGGGGGGTAAGGGTCTGGATACAATTGAAAGGAATAACATATTCAATATTAAGCTAAGTAGTTTATAACTTCTGATTGATCCAAAATTTGTCTGTTTTTATTTGCAGTATTTTAACCAATATGACATCCTAATAAATAGCTTGATTTAACATCTAATATTTTATTCCTTTCACAGTTGTGTGTCCAAACCCTTACACATTGACACTTCCTAAATATTATTTTATTTGCTGCACGTTCCCTTATATTATGTTATGCTACATCGCAACTCTTATCGTATCGTGTATTGTTTTGACATTAGTGCTCGTGGAGTTCAAAATAAAACAGAAAAACAGCGGGTTTTTCCTGGTTAGCTGTCCGTCAACGATCTTCGAAAATAGATTCCTAAAAACTCTGTAAAATGAAACATATATAAAAAACAGAAGCTTAAATACAAAAATATCATTAGCTGACAATAATTATATCTGCATAAATTCAACACTATTGATATTATTATTCAACATTCTATTCCTTATATTTGTAGCTATGCGGAACCCTTTTAAGCGAGAAGAATTGTACTTAGAAATTCGCCGATTTTTAGCATTACTGTAAAATAAAAATTGCTTTAAAAATCTGCAGATGAATTGATCTCGCTGACAATAATATAGAAAATATGAAGTAGCTAGAAGAAACAATAAAAATTTTTTAAAATAAACACCGTAGTAAAGTTAGCGTAGCATCTATTGGTATAACAAAAAATATAACCACAGTTCCTGTAGCATAATTATTAGTTGTATAGATCTTGATGAGTGTAGTATACATATATGTATAATTCTATTGATTTATTCAATAAATTAAGATTTTAAAAATGCTATGCTAACTTTTTTGAATATTAAAAATTATCATAGCAGTCAAAACTAATTATTACGTAAATTAAAAGAATACTAGAGAATATTGCTAGGAATATTGAGTTTAGGTTAAAATTTATTATAATCCTTAATATTTTTAAAACGGCTAAAAATTCCGAAAAATCGCAAAACGTGTATTTGATTATTCGAAGGTAGTACTTTTTTAAGAGGGTCGGTTGCCTTCCCCCTCAATGAGTTTCCAAGCCTCTCCCCTCCCCGACCTTGACAATGTTAGATGGAATTTCTCATGTTTTGTTGCATGTTGCTATACCTTATTTTGAGGGTTTTCCGAAAAAACTATATAAATTTATTATTTCATCCAATCGTTCACTACATATTTCTATCTGTAAAATATAACTAGATGAGCGACTATGCGCATGTATGTATAACGGTTATTCAAGTTCTATTGAATATTTTTAAAGGGAATCGCCCTTTTTCGAACCCCTTTGAAGGGGCCCGCCACTGATCCCCTTAAACATGCAGTTGTTCCTTCAAATAATCAAAAACATATGTTTTACAATTTTTCATAATTTGGAACATTTTTTAAGATGTTTTAAGGTGTGGTAAGGGATTTTCTTCTCAACCCTCTATACCATGTATAGGGTTTGCAGATTTAATGGTTAGGTATAATCAAAAAATACAGACCAGAAATGATGTGTACATCTGCATGGTATGCGATTGTGTTTTTGTTTCATACATATAAGGATGATATAAAGTCATTTGTAGCATTATGGATATGAAGTTGTGCATTATATTATCAGCGCTATCTATCGATAATTTTGGTATTTTATGACAACTTCTGGCGTAATATACGGAATGTTACATATTTTCGCTGTAATATCTTTGTGTAAGTGTATACGATCCCTTTAAAGTAGTTAATTTAACTTAGCTTTATAATAAGACGTTATATACATATATATATATATATAATACTCCGACAGTACAAAGATGAAATGTGTGAAATTTCACTTTCCCTCCGCACCGTACATTTTAGCGAGACTTTATCCCCTCCCCTTTATTCTTACCAACGTTAGCCCAATTACGTCAATCTTTTACTTTTTTTATAGTGGTAGTGGTAAGCCGGTCCGGTAAGCAATTGTTAATTACAGACTTTTTAAGACTCACCTTATGTTTTTTATCATTTTATCGTTTTTAAACTAGCTTTAATTAGCATTAACTGATTAAGTTTTATCTTGCAGTGAACGCTATATAATAGAGCCGTTTTTCGACGTATCTGGCAGGTACTACAATATTTAATTGTTAAATAAGATAACTTTAAATAATATTTAGTTTGAAATATATATAAAAGGTTTATAACTAATAGTTAAGAGGTGTTTGGATTATTGTAAGTAATGGGTGAAATCAATTTTATAAACCACTATCAAATACAGCGATAAGTCGATAATAAACATAATGATAAAAAAATGTGACCAAAATATCCGTCTCTATCTAATCCGACAAATTTATTTCAATACGTTCTAAATATTACCAATTAATTTTTAGGAGGAAAACATAATTATCAAACTCACAAAATCAGTTTTTATGCCAATATGTTACGTTTATTATCAAGAGTTTCACAACTGCGGCCTTTTTCTACTTTATCGTTACCGAGTCCAGAAAAAAATCCTTCAATTTTATATACTGGGGTAAATTAATTTATTTAAATGTTAAAGATTAATATAAAGTAATATTTTAATTTTTTCTATACTCTTCTCATATCTTATTTTATCAAAAAGTTTTTATTACACATTATTTTTCTAGATCTTCATTAATAATGAGTGGTGCACATCTCAATCGGGAAAAACATTTCCTACAGTAAATCCTGCGACTGGAGAAGTTATTGCTAATGTACAGGAAGGTGATGCTGCAGATATTGATATTGCTGTTGATGCAGCAAACACAGCTTTTTCTTTTGGCTCACAATGGAGAAAGATGGATGCTTCTTATCGTGGAGTCTTGTTAAATAAATTGGCAGATTTGATGGAGGAAAATCATACTTATCTTGCAGTAAGAAAGTTTATAATTTTTTATATGTTTGCATAAGATCTATAAATCTAATATCCAATATTATATTTAAATATTTCTTAGTCTTTAGAAACACTTGACAATGGAAAGCCATATTCAGTAGCCTATGGTTTTGATATTCCAGCGAGTATAGCAACATTAAGATATTATGCAGGTTGGGCTGATAAAAACCATGGTAAAGTTATACCAATGGATGGAAAATTTTTTGCATATACTAGGCATGAGCCTGTTGGTGTTTGTGGTCAAATAATACCTTGGAATTTCCCTATTTTAATGATGGCATGGAAGTTGGGACCAGCTTTAGCTACAGGTACTTTTTTGATAATGCTATCTTTATACATAATATTTTGTCACATTAAAATCTTTCTAGGAAATGTTATTATACTCAAACCTGCTGAGCAAACACCTTTAACAGCATTATTTATGGCACAATTGACAAAAGAAGCTGGATTTCCAAATGGTGTTGTTAATGTTGTACCTGGGTATGGTAAAACTGGAGCAGCTCTTGTTGCTCATAACGATGTACATAAAATTGCGTTCACTGGGTCAACTGAAGTTGGCAAATTAATAAAAGCAGAAGCAGCTAAGAATGGATTAAAACGAACCACTTTAGAGCTAGGTGGTAAATCTCCAAATATAATATTTAAAGATACTGACATGAACCATGCTGTAGAAACATCTCATTTTGGTCTTTTCTTTAATATGGTAAACTCTTATAGTTGTAAGCAATTTTAGATAAATTAGGAGATTCATTTATTTTCGAGCAAAATTAAACAATTTTTTTACAGGGACAATGCTGCTGTGCAGGCTCTAGAACATTTGTGGAAGATGATATCTATGATGAATTCGTGGAAAAAAGTGCTGTTCGCGCGAAATCCAGAACTGTCGGGAATCCGTTTGATGCATCCATTGAACATGGACCACAAGTATTTATTAACTTATGATAAAAAGAACATGCAATTAATGTTATAATAATTAGACTTTATAAGAAAATATATTTTAACATATTTATGTTTAGATTGATGAAGAGCAAATGAATAAAATTTTATCAATGATTAAATCTGGAAAAGAACAAGGAGCTAAACTCGTACAAGGTGGATGCAGAGTAGGTGATAAAGGATATTTTGTAGCACCAACTGTTTTTGCTGACGTAAAAGATGATATGACGATTGCAAAGGAAGAAGTAATTAATATTCAAATTTTAAGTACATAAAATTTACGCGAATCAGAGATTAATATAAAATAAATTGTTACTATTTTAGATTTTTGGTCCTGTTCAACAAATCCTGAAATTTAGTGATTTAGATGAAGTGATTCACCGTGCCAATAAGACTGATTATGGATTAGCTGCAGCTGTCTTCACAAAAGACATTGATAAAGCTAATTATGTTGTTCAAGGACTTCGTGCCGGTACAGTATGGTAAGTTATTATAATTGAAATCAAATTGATTGTGACTTTTATTAAAATAGGTGTAATTTAAATCTCATTTTTAGGGTAAATACCTATAATGCTTTAGCTAGCCAAACACCATTTGGTGGCTTTAAAATGTCTGGCCATGGAAGAGAAGGTGGAGAATATGGTTTAGAAGCATATACGGAAGTAAAAACCGTCATCGTCAAAGTTAATGAAAAGAATAGTTAAACACGTTATTAATATAAAATATATTTTTTTCCTCTATTCATAATGATTATATTCATACATTATTTCCATGTACAGTAGAACAGTAGAATTTATATTTTGATATTACAGTATAAAATATATATTTTTTAACTGTGTATTATAACAAGCTCATCATTTTAATTTTTTCAAATAATCCGCTTAATTTTATTATAACTTAAAATTAAATGTGTTACAAAATTTAAAATAAAATCTTTGGTCATTTTATACAATTTTATGAGTGTCACTTTTAAATCCAAATTAAAACTCAACAAAAACAAAAGTTAGATGTAATATTTTTTAATTTACCCATTTCTTAATTAATTTTAAAATACATTATATATAAACATTTCAATGTACTTTAAAGGGTACTATGCTCCCTCTGAGAGCTTAAAATGATACCTAGTTAAATAATTTTTTTAGTAAATAAATAAAATAACTCAAAAATTAAGGTACATGATTATACACATTAAAGAGAATTTTTTGTATTTGGTTTTATTGTAACAAATAGCGTAATAAGAGTGCGTATTCAGGAGTCTTTTACTGCTGGCACGCCGTCTGTATACAAGATTCTTTGACACTTTGACTAGGAACAAAAAATGCAAAATTTTACATACCAAAAAATGAATATGTAAAGATATTTAAAAAAAAGCTTTATAAAAGTTTGTCATATTTTTTTACAGAATTTAAATATATTACTTTTTGTTATCAGAAAATTTTCAATAGGATGTAAAATCTCTATGTTCAGATTTCGATATTTCAATAAGTATCTGGCTAAGTTTTCAATTAGCATGAAAATTAAAATATTTACATTATACACGAATGTCGCAAATGCTACTTTGTAATGAATATATTTAACAAATTTTATACAGACTTCTATTAATAGAAAAATGTATGATTTTACCTTCAATCTGCACATGCCGTAAAAGTGTCCTTCTGTCTTAAAATAAAACGGTTACCCTTAGGAGTAATCTAAGCTCTTATTAAAGTTTTTCTTTTCTAAAGTGTACATGATTAACGATTTAAGAATTCTTATAAAAAATAGTTGCACTTTTTTATCGCATACTAAATTATGTATAAATAACTTAATCAATAGAGTGTTTAATTTTATTATTTGCTCTATGATTTTACGTTAGTTTAACCCTTACGTGGCATACAAGGGTCAAAACAACTCAAAATTAATTAGGCTTTTACTGATATTCACAATAACTTTTCTTTCGGATTTTTTACAGGTAATTGAATTTTGATTTAAAAAATTATTCCACACCAATCTTTTAGATTTGAAGAACATTCGAAAATTTCTTTATTTAGTTCAAATTAATATTTTTTTTTGTCGATAACTTATCTTCGTTGGGCTCTGCGATGACTCCTGTATACCATCTACGTTTTACTGTAATAGTGTGCCGCGTAAGGGTTAATTACTGACATTCCGCCATTTTTATTAAACGTTTGTATTCTCAAAAATTTGTTCTTCCATGAGAAAGTTATTAAAATTATACAGGACTATTTTAAATTAAGTTAATAATGGAAGCAAATAAATAGAATAAATAATGTTAATCTGAGGCTGTCAATAATGACTGTGTATCTAGAAGACTCTCTGCCGCAATAATCGAGCTGTTCATAATTGGTGTACTAACTGTATTTCCTGGTTTCTTATCACTAAATGGATAAAAACTGTCAATATTCATTTGAACTAAAAATGTACTAATTTTATCCACTGTCGATTCACAAGCTCCAGTTGCATTTACTTTTAATTGACTGATCTCATTTTGTAATAGTTTTACAAAGAGCTCTATATGATTTTGTCCACCATTTTGTATTTCAAGAGGTGGAATCCACCGAAAATAACATTGTGTCCAAAGCTCTAAACAAGAAATACTATAAAGCGCCCTCATATAAAGCTTGTCCCCAGCTTCATTACGCTGCGAGTTAAATAAAGGATTGTAGAATAAAAGAATGTCTTGATCATTAAATTGTTCTCTCCAGTCCCAAACACTACGAAGTACAAGGGGTGTATTTGGATCCTGAAACATTCACATTGCAAAACATAAATTCCTTCCACTAAGTATGTTTTGTAGTTAAATCGAAATAATCAATTATCTTACCATAGCTGCCACAGCTCTATCTCTTTCACAATTAAACATAAAAGTTTCAAATACTGAAATATGTGCAGTATCCCATAATGTAGTTAAATATGTTTCAGTAAACTCAAATTCTGTAGGAAATTGTTTACATAATTGCCATACGCAATCCAAGTAAAGAAGAAAAAGGGGACACTAACAATTTAATATGAATCATTATTAACTAGTGCATTGAGTTATGATAAAATTGATTTATAAAAATACATACTTTATTTGCATTATTCGTAATAATATGACCCAATCGATCACAAAAAGGATGTCCAGCAGCTATCCATTCCTTTTGTAAAAGAGATTGAAAACCAGTTATAGATCGGAAATAAGGATCCAGCAATAATTGAACTAAACTTGAGATAATGCAGCATACATCCCTAGCTGTTGTTTCTAAAAGATAAGTTTAACTGTAGTAAATAAATGTAAAATAGCATAATCTATCACAGCAATAATTTTTTATCAAATGCCTACTTTCTTACCTTGCAAGATTACAGAATATCCCGATTTTAATTGATCACAAGTTTCAACAGCTTTTTGCAAACAACATGATATATATTTAAGCCATTTACTACTTTCTAATAAAGAATAAAAATTATTGTCTTGTACCCAAAATTGCCTTATATTTTCTAAAATAATACAGCTTCACATTATTAAAAAAGTTTGTTATATCATATGTATGTAGAATGTTATAAAAATCAGTTACATACCTGGAGAGCATAAGTTGATAAATTTTGTAAAACCAGAAGCCACTTGTTTCACAGTGATATCTTTGTTTAAATCTATTACTACTGGTGGTACTTTTTGTGGATGACTTTTACGAATATTTTCTAGCATAATATTTTCTTGTGTTCTTTCTGATACAGTTGGCGATAACTCAGCCATTTTTACTAATGAAGCCCCAAGTTCATTGGACCAGCACCAAACAGGAGGACGGTTACCTTGAAAATGTTTTACTGCATCTGCTAATTGATTATCCGATACTGATGCTGGTACAATTACAAATTGTGACAAGCTATAAGAAATAGTTTATTTAATATTTAATATAACTATATATATATATATATATATACATTTCTCATTTTTATTGAAATCAATTATTTCAGTACCTGGCTGATAATTGGAATTTAATATTTGCAGTTGATAATCTCCAACTTCTTCTTAAATAACTATTTTGTAATGTACGCTCAAGCTCATTCTTCCAATCAGAAATATCTCTGAAGAGGTGAATACCCTTGTCCAAAGTACTATAATATGCTTCGCTAAAAATTATTTTTGTATTTATAAGAAAACCAATTTTAAAAAGTTAATTATTATTTTCACCACCAATATAAGTTAAATATCACTATTTCTTAAAGAGTAAAAGTAAAATATTGTACTAACCTATAATCATATGCAAATAAAAGTTGATGCCTACTGGGGAAGGCATGATGCAACAATGCTGTCAACAGATTTTTCCCATGCCCATTAGGTGAAAAATGAAATGAGAAAGACCATGTACGTAAATTCTAAATCAAAAGCATAAATAACAGTTTTAGCCTTTTATATTTAACTTATAATTTAGTATATTTATATAATCTTTAAATTAAAGATAAATATATAATATATAGAGCTTTATATTCACCTTACAGATTATAAATATTCCTTTAATTTTTGATGGAACAGTATTCCCAGGCACAAGTTTTTTTTTCTTATCACCTAATATTAAGTAAACTTCATCAATATTTGACAAACATGTGTCAGTATATCCGTAAAGATGATTTTGTTGACGTGTGAAATCCTATAAATAAATTTTTACTAATATTTTCTTGGTCAATTATCAATAAATTTTACTTCAAATAAATTACCTCTGTATTATTATCATCTGTTGTGATAAATGTCAATTTAAAGTTGGTTACAGATAGAATACCTGATATACCTTGCTTCAAATCACTGACTGGTGAAAACATAAGAACATTGTGCGCTTCAGCAATAGGAACTTCACCAGGTAAGAGTTTCACGTTATTTTCATTTAATGAGTTACGTCTACTTGAACCTAAAGGCTATGATAGAAGACATAAGATTTAGCATATTATTAAAGGTTTATTTGACTTCTTAATTAATCAATTTTAATATTTACCTGCATTTCATGTTCCTCTAACCCAATGTAACTAATAAAATTATTACAATTTTTGCTATCCATTTTAAAAAAATAAATTTTCTTGCCTCAACAAATGAAACTTAATTTTATAAGCAACATAAAAAACAACTAAGCATACTTTATCATAATACTATAATACTATAAACGAAATTTAATTAGTATTATGAGCTACTGTAAACAAACATGATTTTTCATTTTGATCACTTCTCTCAGTTCTCTCTTAAGTCACAGTATACACAGAATGGTTATGTTTGTGTTTTATTATAGTATATATTGTATGTAATTCAAAAGCTCAAAGCCACTAAAGCAGCTAAAAGCGTTTTCTCTTTTGTTACACACCATCTGCTTTGCATGAGTTTAGTCAACCACCTCAACCTCCTAAACTACTGACTGAATGTTCTCAAGTTTCTCAACCCTGGTCAGCGCACAGTACCCAATCCAATATCCATATATCCATTCCATCCCCAGCCCCTACGGCGCCTACACTACACTAGCTGCTATAAAGCATTATATGAGCACGAGCACAGCACACTTAAGCACACTGCATGCTGCATGCACAGTGCATAAGTGCATTCACTGCATTCAGTGTAAGCACAGCACACTTGAGCACACTGCACACTGTTGACTGCACATCACCTTTGCGGTACTTTGCACAACGAAAAATCACGCCGAAAATTGGCAATCAGCTCAGCACTTTCAATTCAAGCAAGTCGGATTTGACTTGCGCGACTTGCACAACTCTCTTTGTAATTTCTACTGGGCTATATAAACAATCACGAAATGTCATTAATCAAAACATTGTGGAGATGTGTTTTTAGTCCTCGCTTGTATAGTATCTATGAAGTAACATCGGTTGGCCGACTTATTGACGTAGGTACAATATTTGTTTAATTTACTGTCATTTTAATCATTTTTTAAGGTTATACGTTTATCTTTAAATTTTAGAAATCGTACGAGCCACGAAGCTTAGAAAGATGGGGAGATCAAATAGTAGTTTCGGTTAGTAAATATATACTTTTATGTAATACTATACTAAAGGCTAGCTAAAAACTAATTACCATGTTTATTAAACCTTTTTCAGTTTGCAACTATGTGGTCTATCAGTATCTATGCTACACCCCTAGTAGCTATATTTATGTACCAACGTAGTTATCCTCTTGCTGATAATATGTACATATTGAGCAAACTTGTATTGGGTACAGGTTTAATTTTATTTGCTTCACTAGCAGCTAGAGGCTGCTCAAGAGCTAGTAATCCAGTATATTTAAAGTTTGTGAAAACATTGAATGATGCTAAAGCCCATTACAATTATGAAACAAAGCAAGAATTACAGAAGTATGATTTTGAATTTTGGGCATGGCCTATAGATTATAAAATCCCTGCAATAGATGAGTCAGTATTTATCTCTATTAAGAATTATGTTTATAATCTTATTTTTATAGTTGCTAACAAATGTTGTTTTTATAGGGATCAATCTAGAGAAAAGTTAACATTAAGAAAAATAGGAAAATCTAACAGTAGAATTAGAAGACAAGGAAGAAAAGAATTCATTCTTACACTACCTTGCAAATTCGTTTCCTTTATAGTTGCTCATACTTTTGCTATCAAAATGATGTATCCTGGCAGCATCTCAATTATGAATTGGGTTCTTCGTAAGTTACATTTTGCTAAGTTTTTAATAAGATCATACAGAAACTATGCTCTTTTTTCTAGGTTCGACGTTACTAAAAGGTAGAATAGATTTAATCAAGCAAGGAGCTGAAAGATTTAAGCTCATAACAGCTGATAACAATCAGATAGATGCTATATTTATTGATCGTCGTAACAAGTAATTATACTTTATTTTACTTATATATTATTTGATAACTTTTAAAATTAATTTATTCAATTAAAATCAAATTTAAAGACATTATACATTTTATAATTTGTCTACTTATTATATTTGTTAAAGTTAACTTTAATGTATTTTATATATAATTCAGATCAACAAATGGTAACATACTAGTTATAACTTGTGAAGGAAACTGTGGATTTTATGAGAATGGCATTATTACTACCCCCCTGAGCAAAGGATACTCTTTATTAGGCTGGAATCATCCAGGATTCGGCTGTAGTACAGTAGGATTTAGTTGTTTTCATACTGATACTGAAATTTATGATATACTCTTCTTTATACTATTTGTATTAATAAATAATAAGTAATATTTTAAAGGGTGCACCATATCCAATTCAAGAAGAAAATGCGATAGACTGTATAATGCGTTTTGCAATTGATCACCTTAAATTCCAAGAACAGCAAATTATTCTGTTTGGCTGGAGTATTGGTGGCTATACTGCAACATGGGCAGCTATGAATTATCCATCAATAAAAAGTCTGGTAATATTTTTCTAAGTTACATACTAATTTTAATGTGGTAAGATTAAGAGGATATTAAAGGAGACAAAATTTTACAGATATTAGATGCAACATTTGATGATGTACTGCCCTTGGCCTATGCAACTATGTCCTCAAGCTTAGAAGGAATAGTACGAAATGTCATAAGAGATTATTTAAACTTAAATATTGCAGAACAATTAAACAGGTATTGTTTTACTGTTAAGCTACTATAGTCAGTATTATCCAATAATGAATTTAAAATTTAAATATGCGATTTCTAGATATAATGGAACTGTATTAATTGTTAGGAGAACAGAGGATGAAATAATATGCACACCGAGTAATGTACTAGCTGGTAATAGGGGCAATATGTTACTTACAAAGCTTCTTATACGACGTTACCCTCATTTATTTTCTGACTCTGCAGAATCTGCAGCTCTATTAGCTAAATATTTAGGCGCTGATTCAGTTACCAAAAGTAAAGTTTCATTATTCTTATATCATAGCTTTTAATGTAAAATTAATATTATTACATAAAATTAACTTACAGAGACTCTTATAGATATGGTAAAAGTGGATGAAAAATATTGTTTAGAATTAATTAAACTTGACAATGAGCAAAATGGTGGAGTTCGATATCCTTCTACCTTAGGACAAAACTTAAATTCAAAATCTAAAGAGCAACTCACCATTTTTCTGGTAAGTATGAAAGAATTACCATAAAATTATTATAATCTTTTTTATTAAGGAATTATTTATTTTTAGGCTACAATGTATATGAAAGATCAATCATCCTCGCATTGTGTTCCATTAAACATAGATCTCTTTCAGCCTGGTTGGAATCCAGCTACTATTTAAAAACAATTAAGAATGTGATATATTGATACCAATAATGCAAAATTAAGATATTTTTAGGATATCTTATCATTCTGATTATAGAATAGTTTTGTGTAGGTAGCATTTTTTACCATTATTTTTGCACATCTTATTTTACAATAAAAAGAAAGTACTTTTTAAATTAATATTAGGCCTCTGAATTTGTTAGTTTTATGTTTATAGTTCAATTAAAGAATTAAAATTTGAATAAAATCTTTAAATTATTTAAAACTTGCATTATGGTCAAAAAAATAAAAAAATTAATTAATTATATATTGCTCGAAGTTCATTGTTGATATTTTTCTTAATTTATTAAAAAACTTATTAAATTTCTTTACAGTATATATAAATTTCCTACATATGTTAATATAATGAATGCAAATATTTAAAGGCAGAACTAAAAGTCAGATAATTAATTCGGAAATCATTTTTTATTTACTAATTTTTTTAGGATAAAAACGATTCAAGACAAACTTGACTTGCTTTTTAGTTCAATATAAAATTTATTAGCATTTTCCTTTTTTGGAGTTGCATAATATTAATTTCAGAAATTCGTTATTCTTGATTTTTATCCCTCTATATGGGATGGTATTACTTTTAAATAAATAAATATAAATAAGCTCCAATAAATATTAAATCCCTTCAAAGAATTTAATTATTTTTAATATTTATAATAGATATGAATTATGTATGAAAAAATTAATTTTATATTTATAGTACAAAATCTTTTAGCTAAGTTACGAATTGATGTGATATCTTACATATATTTTTTTTAGCTGTAATTTTACTGAAAAACAGTTACTATAAATTTAGCTTAAAAAAAAATATATTTTTTAAAAACTGATAAGCATTATATATGAGATACAAAATATTTGCTTAAAATTATGTAATTTGAATTCCATCAAGTACACTTTTTAAAGAATTTTTTGACTCTTGGAATGGATCTACTACTTTAGCTCTGCTAATTTTTACGGGCTTCTCCAAAAATACTTTTAGCGTATCCTTGGTTTCTGGTAGAAAATATTTTCCTTGGCATACTTTTTCAAGTGCCTTAAAACAGCCTTCTAAATTCCAGTCAATTCTTCCTGCATGCTTATCTTCACTCTATAAAATTCAATGATATGTAACATTACAATAAATGTAAATATTAAAACATATAAATAAATATAAATAAAAAATTACCTTTAACAAACCTAAATTGACTAACAAAGCATTGTTAAGATTAGAAATTTGTTGATATTTCACAGCATTTTCAAATAATTCCTTATACAGAGCATCTGTGAGATTTTCTGCTTTTGTCCTTACATCAATGTAACCACTGTCACAAAGGGATGAAACTTTCATAATAGTTCGTGTAAATTCATCTATAAATTTTGCATCTAGGTTTTCTACAAGGCTCTAGAACATCAACCATAATTTTGAAGTTAAATGTATTTCTGTACTGTAAATATTTAAGTTTTTAAAATAATTACCTTTACATGTGCAACAAATAGTTGTGCATCGTCCCCTTGCAATAACAGCAAATTGTCCCCTGTGGGACATTTTAAGAAATCTTCTATGGTTATCTCTTTACGAGAAACATTGATTTTTTGTTCTGTATTTTCACTGGAAACATCATCTTCATTTTCATCTTCACTGGTCTCTTCTTTTGATTCATCTCTATCACTTTCGTCCTTATCACTTTCATCATCATCAGTTGCATCTTCATCTAGCCCACCCAGTGAATCTATTTTATTAAAACTTTGAAGAATGTTACGAAGAATAGATCGTCCTTCGGTACCGAAGAAATTACCATCCAATTGTAAACTCATTAATTCACTTTTATCTGCCATTGCTTGAGCAATAAAATCAGCAGCTCTTGTGTAAATTTCATTATTTTCTAATATCAACTCCTTTAACATTGGGTGATTATTTTTTATTCCCAGAGCCTTGGCCAATAATAAGCTACCAGTAGTTTTTAATAAGCAATCCCCTAAGTTAAGCTGCTCCAAACAAGGAAAATTTGGTAGTGCACCAGCAAGTGCTTTAGCTCCTTTAAGTCCAAGAGTATTATCGTTTAAATTTAAAATCCGTAGACGTGAATTGGCTGAAAGTCCTTTAGCAAGTGCTGTTATGCCTACATAATATATACCATTTTGTGGCATAACAACTTCTTCTAAACTTGTTAATTTTTCAAATACACTTGCTAATGCTTCGGAGCCTTCATTTTCTAATCTGTTACGTCCAGCTACAAAGACTTTTAAAGCCAGGGGAGAACATCCTGTAAGCAAAAAATCAGAAATATCTTATAACTGAATAAATACAAAGAAGACATATAAAGCTTCAATACAAACCATCTTTAATGCTGTTAGCATGACAATCCAATAATGCAGATGCAAGCATTTTTCCTCCAGATATTCCAAGACCAGTATTATTAAGCCTAAGCTCTTTTAAAGTATAGCAAGGGCTTGAAGCTAAAAATTTAGCCAATCCTTGTACTCCGATTGGACCAAGAGCATTGTCACTCAAGTCCAATTCTATTAGACGAGTTTTAGCAAAACATAAGGCATCTCCAAGATATTCAAGTGCTTTTGGAATTTCAGCTTTTAAACGACCAGTAAACATATCTTTCCATAAAGCTCTTTCCAATGGTTCACCCTTTTCTTTAAGAGCTTCTGCTATTGCTTTAGCTGCATCTGGGCCTAATGAATTTCCTTCCAGATCTAAATATTGTAAACACTCACATATCCTTATAGCTTCAACAACAGGTTTCACTGTGAAATTAATAAAAATTAATTACCACTTAAAATTTAAAAAAAAAATTAAAATAAAAAATATATAAAATAAAAAATATATAAAATAAAAAATATATAAAATATTAATAGTAAAAAAAATATAAAGAGTAAATTTCTACATCTTTAAAAAATGTAGTAAATTTTACCATCATCTTCATTATGAAATTGAAGAGATTTAAGCGCAAATGAAACGCCGATTTTAGGTTTAGTTTGACTTGCTTCACTCAATGTATTTTGTAGTTCACTCAAATTAAACGAAGACATGATTTTAATTAATTGAAGAGCACTTTCAAGATTTTAAAAGTTAATTTAATAATATTACTTTAACACATAAAACAGTAAATGTAATGAATATTGTCAAATTTTATAACAATAAATAGGCTTTAATGAGTTCAAGATTAAAATACAAATGCACATGCTGTTTCTGTTCCGGGCTTTGAACGCTTTGAACTTTAACATGTTAGGTAAGTACTTTTGGAGAGCTTGGACTGCTTGGAGAGGGGTTGGAAAGGTTGGAGTTGAAATTTTACTGCAAAAATGGCGGGAAACGACTAATATATTAATACCAACATTGAAAAAAATATCTTCCATATTTTTATGAGTTACACCTGCATTCAGAATAGTTTAAATAAGTTTGCAATCAAATAAATCCACAAATTATAATTTAGAAATAATATAAAATCATTTATTTGTACAGACTATCATGAAAGAAAACTAGTTTGCAACTATCTTGATGTATCTAAATAGAACATAAGTATATTATTTTAATGGAATTAAATTTGATAAATTTGCTTACAAATGGATATATATATTATGTATACATAAAATTATTACGGTTTTACAAATAAGCTTAGATAAATATTCCTCAGCCAGCTTACTTAATTGTTATGCTTTCTTTGTTAGAATAAAAAAATGTAAGTATTATACCATTTTACATTGCAAAGTTTATGTTGGAAATATTTTATCAACTATCTTAATAATATCCATAAAAATATTCCTTTAGAAGTTTACTTTAGTCAAAATTATTCAGTCGGTTTAATTTAAATTTAGAATTGTTTCTTCCAAGAAATACATAAAAAATATTTATTATAAACTAGTCAATAAATTAGCTCCATTTAATAATGATATGTTTACAAAAAATTACATTATTACTAAGTAATGTAAACAGCGTATTTTGAAAATAAGCACACTTTTTCAAGTATAAAAATGTTTGTTTCATAAGGCATAAAAATAGTTAATACTTGATAGAAAGCACATGCTATTGATAAATTTCTTTTTTCTATAATAACCCGGATTAAATACGTACAATTTCACGGCTGTTTCTGTTTTAAATTAAATTCGAAAATACATTTACATAGAATTTAATATTAATGTAGTTACTATTATTATATAGTGAACACTTTGTGCATATGATGTTGCATTGATCAAGAATGGTAAAGATTTTTTATGATATAATATTTACACAGTAGGGACATTCAAGTTCATAAAAAATTCAGGAAGCGTATATTTACATTGAAACAAGTATCAAAACCATTGCTTTCTTATTTCAGCCAACATTATTCACATATATATATATATATATATATATATAATAAACGTGAATCACACATTCAGTTTTATTTACTTACACCGTATTGAAAATAATTTTCAAATTGTTTATACTGAGTATAAATAGGAATCTAACTTAGTTTTAGCATTTGGTGGTGATGTAAAAGGAGAGAACCAAGCTATAGAAAATCTACCAAAAACAGCCTGAATTGATTTCCATCTGCTATTGCGTACCCATCTTGCTTCTTCTTTTTTTAATTGTTCTATTCCCTGCAAAATAGTTATGCAACTGAATAAAAATTTCAATAAAACAATAATTAATAATTTACATACAGTCTCATCATTCCATATAGCTTGTAATTGAGTTCCTAGCATCACAGCTGTGAAGATTGCAAACAACAGTGCTTCAAAGGTTAAAAACAATAATAATACTACTGTGGCTGGTGGGCTAAATGTTGAACATTCTCTCCACTCTTGTCTAACGCACGTTGTAAATTGTTGTATACATAAGAATAAAGATTGCAATGAAATTCCTGCTATATAAAACTAAAAATAACAAAATGAAAGTTACAAAGATAATTCTAAAAAGTAGCTTTTTTGCCATTAATTTTTACTTACTGTAAAAAGAACAAAATATTTTTGATTATTTTCACCAACGCAATTATTAACCCATGGACAATGATGATCCATTTTTCTAATGCACCTGTTGATCATTACAAATTATAGTCAATATTTATAATTATATATTTGTATAATTTTAAAATAGTAATTAATACCTCTGACAAACAGAACAATGATGTGCTCTTTCAGGTTTTATAGAACAACATTTTGGACACTTAAAAATTAGTTGCCCCTCTTTAAATCCCATTTGTAATATCATTTCTTTTGTTGCATTACCCTTTGGTACAGCACCCTTATATACAAAAATGAAATAATAAACATAATGTTTAGTCATTATCAATACGAATTGTATATCTCAAGCTCTAATAACTTACAGGATCTGTGAACATTGTTCTCAGATGGGATGCAAAAGCTAAAAAAGCCAATGACTGAAATATGGCCATGTTAAAACTTGAATAAATAGAATTAATAGTTGGAATTAAAATTACTGCCATAACCACAAACTCTGCATAAATGATTAGTAGCCATGTCAAAACAGCACATATAATTCCACATATATCCTATAAATTATAAATTATGATATTGAAAGTATACAATGTTTATGTTCTGTAGAAATATAATATTAATATTTAATAAATATAGTACTTTTATACACCATAGTTTTCCATTACAACATTTATTGTGTATATCTTCCTTTCTATGAAACGGCATGTATTCATAATCCATGATTATTATTTATTGGAACACTAAATCACCCGTTCAATCATTAGAAAATACTCTTTTACAAATATTCACCTTTATTCTTGCATCCATAATTAATAATCTGAAACAGAATATAGACACATAATAATTAAAAAAGCCCCGTACAATCTCCAAATTAAGACTATAATATTATTTAGTCGCTTATTTAAATATATCTCTTAATGTTAGTGTAAAAGGCTATTTAGATAGCCAAACCAGAATAACGTTTTGGATTCTATTCACTAGTAAAAATAAATTTTTAATAATATAACCTACGAAAAAACGGCTATTGACATTATAGGCTACTGTACTTTTTCAAGTTACCAAACTTAGTAGAATATAATTAAGATTTTTAATTTATTTTATAATGTCGGTCACTATATTATAATACAGTACTATGATTTTTGGATATTTAAATTGTTATTATCATTATCACCTGTCATGCAACTAGCGTCGGGCACTTTTGAACCATTGTGAACTTCGTGAATAAAGTGAATAAAATCCACTTTCATGGCTAATATCAGATAGTACACGTGATACGTCGCCGATACGCGTGTTACTGTGGTTCTGATCAGTTCTGATAACCTTCAGTATATGGTAAAATTATTAAATTGCCACATATCGTAGCGTTCTGAAACCAGTTTTTGCAAAGCGCATGACTATTTTATTATTTAAATTGTATACTTTTTTTCATATTTCTATTTTCAATTTGTAATAAAAGAAAAAAGATACTCAATGCCCGGTCTTTTATTGCTTCAATATTATTTTGTGTAAGATGTATGTATGCACAAGCCATATATAATACATATAAGTCTGATTGTGACACCCAAATCACCCAATAATAATATTATATACTACGTCTCGATTTAAGATTAATCGGACAATTCAATGAGATATATATTTGTGATTCACCCTGTAAATATGTGTATATATACATATATATATATATATATATATATTTAAGTATGTCATATAATTTAATAAATCATCTGATTCCATCAGTGCCGATTTAATAGAATTTTTAAATCTTTTAGCAGTTCAAACTTCCATTTGATTCATCTAGTTCTTTTTTATTAAAAAAAAATCGTCATTTATAGACGGCAACAGGACGATAGGCCTTAATTTTTCTATAAATGCGACATATTGAATACATTTAAGAAATAAAAAAATCAATATATGACTAAACTAAACTTTAAGTAAATTTTAAAAAAGCTCAAATGAACATCAGTTATGTTATGTGATTTTGCTACTGATTTAACACGATTTACACTTTACACGCGGTCTGGACTGGAAGTCAGGAATTGTGACATTATACAGTCAGTCAGGGACTCAGGGAGGGGGCGCGATTGTACGGCCATATTGGCTGATATTGGCTGCTTGTGACTTTAGGGAGGAAGGGAGAGAGAGTAAAAAATAACCCAACTTTTCTCATTTTTACATCAAAAATGTTGCCTTCAAGGATTTATAACTAATTTTGCACGCTACTTCTATTAGTATACGTTCGTCTGTAGTAAAACGTGTGACATTTTCTACGAGTTCGGCCTTTTTCCAAAAAATGGTATGCTTTTCTTGAGGGCAACCTCTATATAATTTCAAACAGACGTTCATCAATTCAGATTTTTAAATTTTATTATGTAAACCGTAGAGTTTCTTTGGATTTGGTCAGTCTGCTGACATAGAGATCATTCTGGATGGTGCTGAGACCAGAAAGAGTGCAGAAATTAAATCTGAGGATGGACAAAAGGAACGTCATTTGCTTTATTACGATGGAGAAACTGTCTCTGGAAAAGTATGGTCTCTCAAGAAATCACACTTGTTATATTATTCATATACATACTCTTAAATTATATAAATTATTATGTTGTCAAAGATACTTGTTATAGCCACATATATTTCATTGAGTTTTTATTTGGTTTTTATTATACTTTCAGATCAACATTAGTCTGCGAAAAGCAGGTAAGCTGGAACATCAAGGGGTAAAAGTGGAGTTCATTGGTCAAATTGAGTTATATTATGATAGAGGAAATCACCACGAGTTTACAAGTTTGGTCAAGGAACTGGCCAGGCCTGGAGAGCTTACACATAACACAAAATATACCTTTGAATTTGCAAATGTAGAAAAACCATTTGAAAGTTATACAGGATCTAATGTGCGACTGAGATATTTTCTAAAAGTAACAATAGTTAGAAGGCTTAGCGACATTGTTAAAGAGCTTGAGCTGGTAGTGCATACTCTTAGTTCCTACCCAGATATGAATAATCCTATTAAAATGGAAGTTGGAATTGAAGATTGTTTGCATATCGAATTTGAGTATAACAAAAGCAAGTAAGTTGTTTGGTATATATCACATTTTGGAAAAATTTACACCTTCAGCTATTTACTGTAGTCACTAATAGGGATTCTTTATCAGTGATTATAGTAAGTAGCTAAAAGTTGTAAATCTTTTGGAGCTTTGATATAAATATATCTTTTACATGATGCATATTATTTTTGTTTACAACTTATTTGTCAATTCTTTTCTTTTCAGATATCATTTGCGAGATGTCATTGTTGGAAAGATATACTTTTTATTGGTTAGAATAAAAATAAAACATATGGAGATAGCTATCATCAAACGTGAAACTACAGGTTCTGGTAGTGTATTGTATAAATTGATAATTAATTTATTTAAAAGTTATTTCGATTTACAAGTAAAATTAATTTTCATTTTCATAAGCATGTAACTTTGATTGGCATAGAAATTTTGTTTTTAATAAATATCATGTTTACTTTTAGTCATACTATAGCATTAATTAGAGTATATATTTGCAGGACCTCATACGTTTACAGAAAATGTAACTATAGCAAAGTACGAAATCATGGATGGTGCTCCTGTACGTGGAGAATCTATTCCTATTAGGGTATTTTTGGCAGGGTATGACCTAGCACCTACAATGCGTGATATTAATAAGAAGTTCAGTGTGAGATATTATCTAAACTTAGTTCTTATGGATGAAGAAGATCGTCGATATTTTAAGCAACAAGTAAAATTGCAATTTTCTTTATAATTCTATAGTAGTTTGCTTCTAAATCTATATATCTTGTTTTACTATTCCTTAATTAGGAAATAACATTGTGGAGGAAGGGAGAAAAAAGTCGAAAATCTCAAACAGCTTCCCCCCATATGCCATCCCACTTAGTATCTGCGGAAACTGGATTTCCACAAGGAGCTGCACAAAACGGACCACCTTCGATGCAACAAGATGCAGATCAATCGCCGTCTAATAATATTCCAAATACAGAGGATGCACCAGCTCCTATAGAAGGTATGACTCGCGAAGAAGGAGACGGCGAGGGTGAAAAGGAGGGGAGTCCAGAAAGTAATTGAATTTATGAATACTAAGCAATTGTTATTAAATCCTGAAATTATGATCTGCATAAGAATGGAAACACTAACTAATGATATCGATAAAATGTTTTGTGACGGGGATTTTTTTTTGTACAAAAAGAATAAATTTTTAGTACGAATTAGCGGGTTAAGAAGGCCTGGAAACGAAGGTGTAAATATATTAAAGATGCACTTATGATAAAGAATGTAAGTTATAAATGCAGGAAACTGCCGAATAAAAATTGAAGTTACGAGGGTAAAAAGAGAATGACGGAAAAGGTGATAAAAAATATAGCTGCCTCTATTCCAATTAATAAAACAATATAAAAATATCAGGTCAAGTTCTTATCAAAAAGAAAATAGAGCAGCAAGGATATCGAAAAATAGCTAAAACAAAGATTTCATAAATAAATGTTTTACAGTAAAACTTTTTTAAAGGCTGTTGAACATTGCAGTGTTCTGAATGTTTTCTACAAATCTGTTCAGTGCTATATATGAGTAAAGTGTATGCTGGCTTCTGTAAATTGTTTACAAAGGGTTTTTTAACATTGCCAATAGCCAATATATTTTCGCAATGGCTATCCTATTTTATTACATTTATTAAGTCTGCAATTGTTATAATAAAGGCCTTTAAGAATATCTTAAACCTTATTAAATTATTAATTAATACATAATTAAGTAGAATTACATTAAGAAATAGCTTGAGGTTAATTTTATTTTGAATATCTTTGTTTAAGAAAAAGTATTCAGTTTAATTTCAATTTACATACTGATTCCTACATTCTTCATTTTAAAAAATAATTTTTAATTTAGGATTATGTACCAAAAACTGATTAATGAAGGCAATTGATACTAGAAAAACTCATTCTTTTTGTTTCTAGTCTAAACATACACAGAACATATACCACACAATATATTATGTATACATATATAAAAATACAATAGCAATTGTACACGTACAAATTTAATTTAGTCTTTATATTTTTATCTGATAATATTGTAGCTTGCCTTTATATATAATAATGGACTAGATTATAAAATAGGACGGCCTTGTGTGTATTTATACATACATATACATATTATACATACTAATATGTACTGCAAACCTATGTGTGTGAATGTATAAGCTTTTAATTATTTAAGGAACATTATATATGCACACACATACTCACATATATTGTAATATTACTATCATTAACAGTGATTCACGAGTATGGTATTCTTCCATCAAGTTTGCAATAAAATTTTTGCGTTAATGAAAGAAGAATATAATTTTAAATAAGATCTATCATTTTGTACTATTGTACATTATCATTAAATTATAAAATAAGTTTGTTTTACGAATCATATATCGATCAATAATTTTTGTATTCTTTTGCTCGAAATCGTTATATTAGATATCAAATTTTTCAGATTCCACGCTTATGTTATTTGTTGATTAGCAAGGAGTGTGTGTAAAATGCAAATCTGAGATCTATTTGTGAATTATTTAACATGTCAAATATTGTATATACATATACATAATATTATACAATACGTAATTAGTTGTATATTTTAATGCCCACATAAAATATTGTATATCATATAAAATGCACAACTATGTGCATATGTATTGAATAATGAATATTGTTTATACAATGAAAATCCCTGTCCTCTCAATAGAAAAATTAATTTTTTAATTACGAGTGTATGAAAGTTATCATATGTATTTAAATGATAAATTGTAAACAAAAAATTTTCAATGACAGAAATTTTATTAAGTTTTGATTATCTGATGTAATTATTCTAATGTTAATTACATAGAATCAGGTTTTAATATTTTAATTAACGTTATGCAATCAATACTTCAATATAATCACTTATGAATTGTTATCTCGAATATATTTATTTTTTAATAATTTAAAGAGTATTAAAAATAATAAGGATTGTTATTAGTTTTTATTTAAAATTTTCCGTTATGCGTCATGAGACGTCTTCTGGGGCCTTGGAATCCTGGGACGGACAGTAAATTTTGAGGGCGTGTTCTGGTTCTTGACGTCGCCCTCGTGCCTCGGGGTTCGGTCGGACTTCGGAGTAGTTCGGAGTCGTGTTATGTGACTTTAACAAAATTATTAATTTCGTATAATTTAAGTTGCGTTCGTTTATTAATTGCGAGTACTAGAACCCTACAATGTATGTGACGTAAAATATTGGTTTTCTGTATTAGCAGTACATAAACGAACGCAACCATACTCTTTTATTTTTATAGGTCGTTAAACCCGTTAAACTTTTAACCCTTTTAGCTGTGTTTTATTTAGCTACACTTTTAACACTTTTCTACACTTTCCGTATTTCTGTCTCTGTCCATTGTATAAGTTGACACCTTAAAAAGTGCACAAAGTGTAAAAAGTGTAGAAACTTTTTGCTAAATAAAACACAGCTTTTAACTGTTTACATTTGAGAAGAGCGGAAAGCTCGGAACATTTAAATATGTTAATAATGTTTACTTTTTAAAAACTTATATTTTTATAACCGTGCAGTATCATTTAAAGGGAATAACTGAAATTTTTTATGCGGTTTGTTTAAAGATGATATATTTATTTTAAATGGAAATCAATTCTGAAATTGCTGAAAATTTTTTTGGTGTATACCTTTTATATTGCGCTAATCCAAAATACACAGGAAGAACATATATTGGATATACTGTGGATCCAAATAGAAGAATTGATAAACACAATGCTGGAAAAGATCATGGTGGGGCTAGGAGAACTAGTAATAGAGGACCATGGTAAGGTTAAAAATAGGTTAGCTGTGTTAATTATTATACTAATTTATTATTTTTATTATTAAATAATTATATTTGTAGGATAATGGTTCTCATAGTTCATGGTTTCTTCAATAATATTTCAGCTCTCAGAGTAAGAAAGATTTATTATGCTTTATCTTTCTAGTATCGGTTTTAAATGATATCTAATATTTATTGTACGATTATAGTTTGAATGGGCTTGGCAACATCCACACACCAGCCGGCGTTTGAAACACATTCGTAGGAAGAGATCAAATGAAAAAATCTTTAATTATCATTTGATGATTTTATCAGAAATGTTAAATGTTGGTCCCTGGTGTCGTCTTCCATTAACTTTACGATGGATAGATACTCAATTTGGCAATGACTATTCATCTTTTGTGACTCCACCAATACACATGCCTATCACATATGGAGCAATAATTGCTAGGAAGCTTAATGTAAAAGATAATGTAGTAGTTAATTTAACAGATGAAGATAAAGAACCAAATGAACTCAGTGTATTAACTTGCTATTTTTGCAGTAAAACTGTAGAAGAAGATGAGAAAGTTAGCTGTATAAAGCCAAAGTGTCAATTATTAGCACACTTAATTTGTCTGGCAGATGAATTTAACAAAAATGATAAAACAAAAATTATTCCCATAAATGGGCCTTGTCCATTGTGCAAAGTCGATTTTCTTTGGGGTGATTTAATTAGAAAAAGTATTGGATATTACACAAATCTTGAAGAAATTAGTGAAAGAGTTTATGAAAATTTATCAATAAGTGAAGCAAGTGATATAGATTATTGAATAAATATTTTTTTTATAAAATGAATTGTATATATAAATATAGTATTTTACAATGAAATTTTTTTAAAAGCTGCATAAACAAATTTTACAAATAATTATAATACTATCTAATTATAAAAGGTACTCTTCAGTTTTTTTAAGATCTTACCTGAAAAATAAATTATTTTAAGAAATTGTTATGTCAATATTGTTTTCACTTTCCCTTTAATTTGCAGACGGGGTCACTGTGATCCAAAAAATGTATTGAAATTTATCGTTGAGTAACTGATTAGCACGTTTCTGAGGAAAACACATTATTTTAAAATCTTACACAGCGTTCATAAATTTTATATATTTAACACAAAAGATATGAAACGTTTTTACGATAGAGCATAGTTGCGATCATGATCATATGGGTTTGATTTGAACCTATGTTCATTTAAAGATATTCTACGGGGCTGTGCATTGTGCGCAGTAAGGATTAAAAATTAGGATTACCGAAAAGTTTTTTTTATCTAGAATAAAATAGTATTTTAAACATGGGCTAAATCTAAAATTACTACACCAGTTTTTCTTTTCAAATAATATTTTCTATCTCAAATGTTATTTATCAGAAGATACAGGTCACTAAAATGTATGCCTTAAATTGATTAGCGTGTAATTAGAACACGCTCTATTCACCGTTAGTACTTATATCGTACGTGTTGGAATGATGATACTACCCATATTCAAATCTTCATAAATAATTGATGCTTCATTGAAAGAAAATTCTCTTTTACGATGGAACCGTTATACACTTTCCTACATTATTATTCTTCCTCACGTTTTTAATATTACTTTACTCATTATTCAGATCCTTCCTCCTCTCCCCCCCTCGCTCTTTGTCTTTGTTTCAATAAGAAATTTTATTCATTAATTTCCCCTAATATGAATATATAAATAAGTATTACTATACAGCTATAAAATGATTATACGTAACAGGAGGACAATGTGATACTACAATTAATAATTAATAGACCGTATATAGATCAATTTCATAAATAATTTATTATAAATATTGATAAACAAATATAATATAACAAATATTCATCAGAAACGGTGTTATTTACAAATGAAATGGAATTATAACATGAAACGATTGTGATTAGCATTGGTTACTCTTTTTTGTAATAATAAATAATACACTTAACGAGTAGCATTCAGAACAGCTAATGCCATGACTTAAAAATATTTGTGATGACGGTAGATCCTTGGCTCGTAAGTAATGAAGTCGTGAGAAATAACGGTAAAACGAGTATAAGGAAAATCTTTCGATAATTTCGGGTGTTATCCAGATATTTTTAATGCTACAGACTCCACAAAAAATACTTTTGACGATAAAGTTTTTTTACGGCCCAACACATAAACTGGCCGTACACCCCGGTTATATAGTACAATCCTAAACTCTCGGTTCACCTATACCGGTTATAATGTACAATTGAAGAACAGAGCCTATGTGTAATTAATTTAGTCTTTAGACGGAGATCTTTCCATTGAATTTAACCTTTTATTTTACAGAAAATCTGCCCACATGTTAATTTTATACTACTGCACTTTACATAGAATATTAGTTTGTTAGTGGCCACTATAGTGGTTGGACTCACTCTCAACTGGTTAAGCCAGTATATAAAAATCGTATGGTCCAAACCCTATAAGACAAACAAGATGCATGGGTCATATAATTGCTTAAAAAGTATTTCATTTACGGTAGAAGAGTTTTCCAAGAGGTTAAAAATAGCGCGTCAGCCGTTATTTCTTGCTCGTAATTATTTTCAGGTACGCACGCGAGTGTTTGCGCTACGCCGTAATTTCATTGTTCCAAGTATTGTTATATCTACGCAAAGTGTAATCTACCAGGTTATATTTACATGATTGATAGATGAGCACGAAACAATAATGCAGTCTTGAGAACATCGATCAATGGAAATTAGAATACTGTCGTTAGAAGAGATTGGGAACAATGGAGCCCTCGTTATAATCTATATAATCTTCGGCCCCTGGTGGCACAAAAATACCTCCTAGTACCCCGGAAAGATTTTCACCCAAACCCATCGCGGATGCAACCCCGAAAACCAATCTCATGACGAACAGTCTCATAAAATTCACAACATTTGTCTCTTTGCTTTGGAGAGCCAGTTGTTTTGTTTTCTTCCCTTTGCACTCGCAATCCTGAACCTAAAAAAGAAAATAAGAGATTAAAACCTTTTCGTCGTATCCTATCTTTTTGTTGAGTTTCTTTAATTCAATATTAATCAAAAACTGTCTGTGCTTCTATAATAGATATCAAAAGTTTATTACTGAATATAAACACACTATTAGTTGTATACATATATGTAAATATGTACTTTACATAAATTTGCAGATCAAGAAATAAATCGGATAATTATGAAATTTTCTTCACACACACACACATATAAAAAACAAAATATTATCTGTGTTTTGTTTATATAGATGTATATTCTTCGAGTATCAATATCGAGGACGATTCAGTTATAGGAGGTAGTTAAGAATCAATCAAACAATTATTTCGCAATAAATCAATGATCAAAAGCAACGACAAAGATTTAATGAAAAGTGATAATAAACTTACACTCAAGAAGACCATAATTATCGCGAGTAAGACGACTTTAGCTTTCATCTTGTATACTCGACTTTCGTTTAGTGTAGTCGTAACGGTCTTCGTGAGTATCGGCAGTAGTAATTTCTTGCGTCGATTATCCAACACTATAACGCAATATCCGAATGTTTTATTTTCTGTTGTCTTATGTCCAGCGCGTTCCAAGCAGAAGTCAATAAAAATCAGAATTGGTTAAAATTACGGGATTACCGTTGTCATTGAACTATGAGTTACGGAAAAGAAACTTTGTTATCTAAACGGGGATGATACACGGTTGATATCGTACTCGTACAGGACCATGCGTCACATGCGTGTCCGTCTGCAACTGGTTGGAAGTCCAAGAAGCGTGAATGGCCAACTGTACAAGTCGCTTCGTTCGCAACACGAAATGCGATTCGATGTAAATCGTCTATAACGACCTCATTGTTAACGAGCCTTAAAACCAATCCCGACGTATTTTCAACTTCCTGAACGATTCGGCAAATTGAGCGATTTGATCGGCTCAATTTGGGCGACGGTTCCGTGAATTTCCAAACCCTTCGCCGAGTCGAGTCAAACCAAAACAAAACAAGTCAAGACGAGTTAAGTCGCTACTCAGTCCGTGAATGAACCGTGCACGCCGAGAGATAATCTTCGACTGACGAATAAACTTGGCAACACACGTTGAAGCTTTTTTCTCGGAAGGCAGCAGCAACGGGCCAGCAGCCTCTCTTAGCCGCGAAAAAGGCAAATCAGTCGAGTGTGCCACTGTGCTGCTGTACTCTTCTCTCCATCTATCCGCAGCTTCCCACTTCCTGTTCTTCTTCCTCCTCTTCTGCCAACTTTCAACGTCCACCGTCAAGTTTCACCAATCGCTTAATTGAATCCACTGCGAGCCTTTTTCCTCCTCAAAGTACTATTACGCTGTCGTCTCAATTGGACCGGGAAGATGATTGGCGACGATAGCTGTTATTATTATTGCAGGTAAAAATAGTCAGTGGTTGAAGAAACGGATGAACGGGCGTTCGATGATGCGTCCGGTTGGACAGATAAGAGTGAACTGAGCGAGGCAACGGGAGCAGCTCGATTTTTTCTACGGTGTATTCGGTCAGTCAGAGGGATAGAAGCGCCAAGAGGAAGAGAAAAGACAGAATTAGCGTTATTCGGGGGACAAAGTGAAAAGTGGTGGACCATCGTGAAAGAACGTAGCGAGTTATTCTACGATGTAACGGTATAGGTCGAAAAAAAAGGCATCGAGGCCGTCCTCTGTAGGTAGGTAAGAGAGCCGGAATGATAGTGGAGAGTATACATATAGGTATAAATGTGCTGAAGTAGTTGGGCAATCGGCAGCGCCAAACACCAAACACAACGATCGAATGGACAATCGAGCGGTGAACCCAGGTGCCCCCAAGAACGGCACGTTCAAGCATTCATTCACCGTCTTCGCGACCGCTTTACCGATTTTAATTCGATTTGAATGTAAAGCAACGTGTGCCCTAGTGCCTCTTTACTCCCCTTCCACGCTCGACTTTACATTTATTACCCACACTTTACAGTTTATAGTCCGGTGCAGTTGCTCGTCGCTCTTCGTGATGGATCGATGATTGTCGAACGACCGCAGCGACACCCCGTTCCTCCTACATATACTCCCACTGATCCATATTTCAATCCATCGATTCTAACCTCCATAAATCTATCGATTTAATGGCCCTGAAAATCTTTTCCTTTGGTTCGATTTCTCCAACAGCTACCGATATAGGCTATTGATTATCGTCTTATTCGTCTATTTTAACTGTAAACTTTTTACCAATTGTCAAACCACCTTATCTATGGCGTTAAAGAATGATTATAGCCTCTTCGCTCAATTGCTGTCATGACTTTTTCAAAAGATTTTTGACTGGTCGTTGAATAAAGCCGACTGAACGTTCGAATGAATGAATAAAGGAATTCGTGCTCTTTCGAGTATACATGCGAAAACAGTTAACCCTCTTATGAAAAGTAACGAGCTGTACGATATTTGTTTAACGTTAGTTCTGGGAAAACGAAATGCTGTTCCTCGTAAAATCGACATCGCATGTAAAATGTTGAGCGCATTAATCGCTAACCTTTCTACAATTATTTTACAGATCGTTTTATAGTATATTCAAATTAAGCAAAGTGATAAGAAGATTCTAAGTGCATATGGGTCGATGGTCACTCGTGTGTGTAGAAGTTTGCGTACTTATTAGCTTCTGGCCTGAATCACCGGCCGGCAATATTAAACAAAACGTATTCCCGATTGAACGTCGGATATGTTTAATCGATCGAACGATGGGAGGGTTTTATTTCAACATTTCTTCTCATTTTCATTTACTGTAGCAATAGTAAACCAATCTTAGAACTCTTAGGTTGTATGTATCAGTCTATCGTGTTATTTTCAACTGCGAACCTGCGAATACAAAGATCGAGTTACTGAGGCCCTTTTAGAAGTGAGCCATGAAAGTTCATTTAAACCTCAATTTCTTAAATGTTTAAAAGATTTAAGGGCTTTGATTTTTAATTAAAGATTGCAAGCAACATTTTCAGCACATAGACAATATTTATTATTGAGCATTTTCTAATGTACTGGCAGCAGATTAGACATGTTTAAAACCTGTTCTACAGTTTCTACAAAAGCTACTTCCGTATAACTCTAACGAATATTCAACATTTGAGTTGACGTTTAAAACTCTCAAGGGTCCCTACTATTATAAAAGCGCCTACCGTCATCTTTGCTTCCTCTCTCATTAATCCATGAGTTGTGGTTTAATCATAATTAAAAAATCATTCTGTATATGATAGGTTAGGTACGAACAGCTGTATAATAGCAGATTACGTTACACGTAGTAGTACAGATATGAGAGAGCAAATTGCAATCATACGTGAATAAATAAAGAAACAAGTAAACACGTGCGCGCATTAGATTAGAAACTGCGAGAGAGCGAAATTAGCCTGAATTGTAACGATGATGACCGACCGAGTGGTGGAGCATCATTTCGTTAGCGTCTCGCGCTATTACACTGACACCCTTCTTATTCTAACGATAAATCGCACATTGTCCCCGATACAGAATCACTCGCAACACTCAGGCCTCTTTGCCATTAGATAATAAATCCTCTCGATCCCTGATTCGAGAATTCCGTGCCACACATATGGTCGGCGCTTCCCGCGCTTCTCGTGAGTCCCCGAACGACCCGACCCCCCTTCTACCGAAGAGAGTGTCAGCAGCGCTACTCCAACGAAGGTAACTAAAAGTCAAACGATATCACAGCACATCGCCACCGCTGATGGCACTGATACACTGAGATATCCCGCCAACCATCCATACCTGTACCCGCTTTAATTAGACCATAACGTTACATTATAAATCAATTTTTTTAATCTTCACTTGGAAATTGCTTCGAAAGAGGATCCGTTCTAGATAATAAACATGGCGTTTCTATAAAGTATACCTAATCCGGAGATCGCCTCTTATCCCAGATAGATAATCCCGACTTAGGTTAACTCAGCGTAAGCTCCAGGATTCTCAGATTTGCTTTAAATCCGAAAAACTTAAGTAAATAAATTATTTTAGGCATCAGTTTTCACACAATTTTTTATGGAATTTCAGTTGATTTGACGTCACTTTTTGCAATATTTATTTTAATCGATAAATTGTCGGTGAAGATTACATTGTTTGATACATTGAGGACTCGTGGTGAAGGATTTTAATGAAGGAGACAACGAGACGGGCGTAGAAAGAATTCTTGTATCGCACCTCCCTCCTCCGGCTGACTATTGAACACTTATAGTCCAACGTCCAAGTGCCGGAGAACCAGCGTCGAAGACAGGATGCGCCCGGGACCGGACGTGACGTCTCCCGCATATTCAAATAGTTCTAGCAATGAAGGAAACAAAATACGCACAGTGATTCAACCACCATCATGCCTTTACAGATTCTAATATGACCCAGCTCCCTCTATATCGACCGATTTATCCACTTAATTTGATTATTGATATCTCTTTTTTTTTCTATTTTCCAGATGGAGTACTTAGACTAAAACACAATCTCTCTTCAAATAGATTTAAAAATCGAATTAAATATACTCGGTGTCTCATTATTATACGTAGTTACTTTTACTACTTAATACGGGACTTATCGAATTTTCTAAACAAAAGGTTTGTATTTTTATTCCGTTAACTAATTTCGCATGCAAATATTAAACTTCACTGGCCGTTTTTTTCACGGATTACTATTTTTTATTTAAAAAAAATATAGAATGAATGTTAAAACTAAATTTTGCTTTGTTCCAAACGAGTCCAATTTTAAGTGAGATTTAATGGAAAATCGATCAAAATTACACGTTAAATCGTTAAGGATTACACTCATAACTAATATACTCTTTAAATCTATTTTTGATAGGCACTTTACTTTAATTAACAGTCCAATACATTTGCCTTAAGCTACAAGTCAGTAAGCTCCCTGCTGTGTTAAATTAACACGATCTATGGTTGCGTTAAAATCTCAGGCAATACATTACCAATATGTGTATGGAGAAGAGTACTACGAATGCAGACTGAGAGTTCATAGAAACTGCATGGAAATTTCTCCAACTTCGTGGACAGGGTGGAAGTGAATACCTTTAGCTACGTGATACTTTCGTAGAACTGACCTTATTTAACCTTATGTTGCTAAAATGTTACATCGTCTTATCGCAAAAAACAGCTGGAGCCTCATTGAATGCAAATGTTCTTTTCCAATATTAATAATTAAACCAGGAGCCTCAATGCAAAATATTGCGGTGAAGCGTCATGGTAACTTAACTCCTGCTTACCACATTTAATAGGTATGATAATCCTAGAAGGTTTCTTATTCGTGAAAGCACGAATATTATGCAAATATCTATATTTTCATCACACTTTACAAAACTCTTTTAAATATATATAGCATGTATGTATGTCGATAGCTGCACTGAAATGACTGTACAAAGACAAAAGTTCTCTCGGTTCTAATTGTGTGTTCGGCAACATCTAAAACTTGTACACAGACATTTCACAATAAACACTGATTAGAGTTTTAATTAAATAAACATAGTTTTTAAAGCAAATTGAAAAATTGAAGTATCAATTTTTACGTAAAAAGGACAGTTTTCGGTGGCTTTAAAATTACTTGCCGTCAAGATATTATAGTTTCTTTTAATAAATAAATATTAATTCCAATAACAACATATATTCAAGCAGGATTCTTTTGAGATAGCTTTATGAATATAACAATTTTTATTATCTCAGATGACAAATGATATTTAATATAATTGACATTGACAATATATTATTATTACTGCCAATATGGCTGACGTTGGGTTAATCAGTTTTTGTAATATCGCGGATGGGAAATTTCAATATTGAGAAAAGATATATTGACACTCTCCGTACAAACTTGTATAATAGGCGTGGGCGTGAACAAGCATTAAACAATAGCAGATACATCCGTCCTCTTCTCAGTAAGCAACACCAACAAGCTATTCCTTCGTGCGACGTGCAGTCCTTTGAGAGAGAGGACTCGCTACTGAATCCTCTCTGTCAGTGCGTGTTTTACCCTCAACGGTGACACTTTGTTCAAGCCCACTGCCACAATTTTCATTTCATGCTAGTCAATCCAAGATAAACTTTTTTTCTCGCTATTTTACCCATTTTATCGAATCTTTCTACTCACAAAATTATAACGGACGAACAAAAATTACTTGAGGAACACTTAAGTCTTAAATTAGAGAAAATGGAACTACGAGCTTGAAACGTTGAGGGAATTATTATCATTATCGTGGTTTCAAGAGTAATAATAAAGAGTTATTCGTTAGCAAGATGTGACATTATTGTATAATTTACTTGCTATTAAAATTCTACTAAGAGATAATAAAAGAGATAAAAGTCTAAGGATTACAGTGAATTAAAGAGTTCTGAAGTGTTTAATTAGAGTGCATCGAGACGCGATAGGAAACCAAAGAAAGATGAATGCTGAGGAAGTAAAAGTTGGATGCTTCCAAGTTATCCTCGTATTCTTCTTAGCCATTAACTATATCATAGTTGCTATGAGCCACGCGTTACCGATATTTTATAATTACACTCCAAACTTTTACTGCCACGTAAGTGTCATATCTCTCATCATTTTTAGATTTATTACTTCAATAAAAACAAATTTCTTTCATTTAAACAGCAAGTGGCAAACTGGACGAATGAGAGTGCAAAAGGTTGTCAAGAAGTTATGGAAAGATACTCGACAATCGATAATTCAACATTGGTTGTACCAAGAACGGAAGAAAATTTACCATGCAAGAGTAATTACCGCTTCGATATATTATCCGGGGAAAGTAGTGTGGTTACCGAGTGGAATTTGATTTGCGACCGGAGATACCTGTCGTTTCTCGGTCCATGCATATATTACATAGGAGTTTTGATTGGTGCTTGTGTTGGAGGATCTCTGATCGACCGAATTGGCCGACTTCCGGTTCAGGCTATATGCCTCTACACTCAGGGAACTATGGCAGTAGCACTGTACGTAGTTCAGGTAAGTCGCTTCTGCATCGCAATTTTGTGCCGTCCGTTGTCTCCTCTCTCCTAGAACGCCGTAATTCTTAAACTTCAGCAATTCATTTAGATAGAATCTTCGTTTGACAGGATTATCCAGCGTTCCTGGCTCTCCGTGGGTTGCAAGGTGTTTTCGTTCAGGGGCTACAGAATTCCACTTACATCCTGTCATTGGAATTGTTGCCACTGAAAGCGCGCACGCTTGTCGCGTTGCTTATGCAAGTTTCGTGGGCCGTAGGTCTTGTCCTATTGGCCGGTTTAAGCTATGTTATACCCGATTGGAGGATTCTTCAATTGGCTATTTCGGTGCCTACAGCAGCTACCGTGCTCTACATATGGTAGGTTATTTCTCGCCTGTTGTAATTTATTTTACACAGCAGTGTAAGTACTACGATCCTTGCGTAATTTACCTAGAAATACTAGTCGCTACATTAGCCCCCATAATCTCCGTTTCAATCGGCGGCACTTTGCGCTACTTCCGATTGTTTTCACCAATCAAGCGAAGCGTGACTCTGCAAACAGCAGCAGCACCAGGCAAAACACAGATGGTTGTTTTCACATTCTGATTATTTATAAGTTGAAATCCCTCAAACTGCCGAGGATGCCCATAACCTCGCTAAGCAAACCGTGGCAAATGGGTACGATAAATGAATTTTTTTTCCTATATCCTTATAAGGCTCCTTGTTTTCGTGCCACCTTATTTCTCGACCGCTAATAAAACAATGAATTATTCCAGGGTCATCCCGGAGTCACCGAGATGGCTTCTAGCTAAAGGAAAATCGACGGAGGCTGACATGGCATTAGAAAGGATCGCCATGTACAACGCTTGCTGCATGAGAACGGTCAAGGAAGATCCTGAAAATGCTCATTGCACCAATAATGAGATCGCAGCACCCCGAAATGGTCAGGGGAAATCTCGAGTTACGACCGACGACTTGGCAAAGGTAAAAAAGGACGAGAAAACACTGGCTGAAGCTACCAATTTGCTCGCTGCCACTGAAATCGAGCCAGAAAAAGTGCGAAGTATGAAAAATTCTATCAGTGAGAATTACGTATAAAATCATTAATAAAAGATTACTGTCAACCAATTTTATTTTACCATTTTCCAATTACAGAGACGAGTTTTAAATCGATTGCGGAAAATTTAGAAAGGGGAATGACGAATGTAGAGCTGCAAAAGACAAATGTGGAAACACCGGAACCAAATCTTCCATCAAGCTCAAAGGATGAGGGAAATACGGAATTTTGCATGGAGCCTTTGGGCGTGGTGGGGACGATGGATGTAAAGAATTTTGATGAGGAGGCGAGTGAAGAGCGGAAAGAGGCACCGAAGGTGATCAAAAATAACGAAATGGGAAAGAAAGTGAAGAGAAGAGTGGAGAATCGGTCGCAGAAGAACGGGGAGAGTGTGAAGGAATTAATGCAGCGACCATTGTTGAGAAGATACGGTTTTATAATGCTTTATCAATGGTAAACTCCGTGTACTTAAGCACGAGTCTTTTTTAAAGCGCGATAAATTTGTACTGAAAGCTAATTTCTATTGTTAACAGGCTTATTTTGTCAAGTGTGGATCATTTGGTAGCGTCTGTCACGCCGAAATTTAAAATAAACAGGCACGTCACGTTTGCTTTAGGCGGTGCGTTAGAAATGGTCACTTACATATTTGCATTTCTTATTCTATCCAAATTCGGTAGACGTTTACCATTGGGCATTAATCACATGCTGAACGGACTCGGATGCATTGTGATAGCTTGCAGTATATTCCTAGTGAACCGTGCTGGTTGGATTGGTAAGCAAGGCAATTCTCAATCGTTGCACGAGCGTTTACTTTTATGTCTCATAGCGTTATTCGTTAAGTCGATCTTATACCTATATTGACATTTCAGGGATAGCCCAAACAATAGCCGTGGTATTCGCCAGACTAACAATAGCAAGCGGCACGTCGATGATCTACTTGTATACCGTAGAAATATTCCCAACTACTTCACGTGGGACATGCTTAGGATTTTGTATAGTTGCAGCAAAAATTGCAAGCCTTGCCAGCCCGTTTCTGCAACAATTGGTATTAAATTTTCAATATAATTTCTCAATACCGCCTTTTTTTATAATAAAAATTCTTATAATATTTTTTTTTATCAACGTTCTGTTTGTAGGAAAAATACGCAGAAATTCATGTATCTTTAACGGTACTTGGAGTTATGTGCCTCGTAGCCGGTTTCATGACGATATTGCTTCCGGAAACATTTGACAAGGTTTTACCCGATACGTGTGTTGATGTTGAGCTATTGAATTGTACCAGGGAGAATGAAAAAAGTTATTTTAGTGAACAAAATGAAGAAGGAGAGGAAATAGCTAAACAACAGGTTTTGAGAGAAAAACTTTTTTCCGAGGAGTGGGTTGACGCGGGTAATGGAATTTTGGTAAATTTTTCAGAATCCAAAACCCAGGAATAAATCTATATAAAAATCCTCATTAAAGAGTAAGATTCCTCACACATCCCTGATACATTATTTTTTGTTACGATATTTTTTAGAATCCGCATAAAGTGAAGGTAGGGATTTTTTAAACGTTTGACTAAAAGGACAATAAAAGATTGATAACTATATTTTTTTCTTTAGGAAGATTATTTCAAATGAAAATATTATTCAATTTTCATTGGTCAATCATTACAATCATAGGTAGATTATATTTTTGAATTATACTCTTTAAGAACTTCCATTTTTAAAGAGTATTATGATATAAGGTTTTCAGCATAACGATCGTCACTATTGTTCAGCCATTTTGAATAATATTAAAAAGGAATATGTAAGATAAAAATTAATCAACGAATCCTCTTCGATAAAACCGAAAACTTTTTTCAAATAAGAAAAAATGTAACCCTTGATTTTTTAAACTTAAACTCAATTTTTCTACATATTCTTATAGCTTATGACAAGCTCTCCAACACGCTATATGATATTTCGTTTGGAAATTGCACAGACGTGTATTGGTTCAAGTATTATATCTCCACAACTGTTTCACATATAAATATAATTGCTCAACTACTTATAATTTCAAATTAATATATCCAGTGAAAGATTGGATGAAATGATAAATTCATTAGGATGTGTAAAGTTAGTAAAATAAGTTATAAAGATATCCATTGAAAAATGGCTTTCTCACTCAAGAAATGAAAGTTTACCTATTTTTTTATTAAAAACAATTTTAGTATTTTTCTCATTTGTGTTTATTCAAGTGGTGACGCTGACTATTTTTTTTTAATATTACCAGAATGATCAAAAAACCTTCAGTGATTGTTGCACAGAGAACCCTGTATAACGTTTCTCCGTCTCATGTAACCGATGCAAGTATCTCGAAAATGATGGAAGAATACTTCAAAATGAATGCGTTTTTGTGCGGGTGGTAGACTCTTTGGAAAAGTTTACTTGGTATATTAATAAAACGCTTTAAACATCTCACGATATAAGACACTTTGACTTTTCAAAGTCACACAATATGGCTCTATCATATATGCTCCTCTTAAAAACTATACAAATTTAAATGAGACCTTTTTTTATATTTTTTTAGTTATTTGTCTAATGAGACAAGCAACCTATACAGGCTATTTGTTTACCTTATACCAACCCGAAACCCATAGATAGAAAAAATAATTTTGAGAAAAAACTCATACACAATTGTTTGATATTGTCAATATTTATTGAGTTATGTAACAATATGTTTAGACCATAAGTCTAAATAAATTGTTATGCAATTCGGAAAATATTAATCATTTTAATAAGAATTATAAACTTTTTTTTAATTATGATAAGAATGATAAAAGAAGTCTAAACATTTTTTTACAATGGTAATACTTTTTAAGTTAGATAAAAATCCTTCTAAATACATATTTGACAGTTCGAGATTCTGCATGCATATATATGATTGCAATTTTCGGCTGTTTATTAGTGTTTATCATAGTCACTAATGACTTTCTATCAGTGACTTCAGTAAGCAGCAGAAAGCTGCAATTCTTTCTCAGCCCTGGCCAAAACATAATGTTATGTATCTCAATAATTTATGACAAGATTAAGAAATTGTTTTTTTCTTAAAATATCAGTCCTTTCATCTAAGGTATTCATGTTGGTAGGAGATAACAGACGATCAGTATAAAATAAATTAAAATAATTAATCTTTAGACTGCCATGCTCCACTGAAATATCAAGAAGCCTATGTCACTATTCTTTACTTTAATTGTATTGTAAATAGTAAAAATAACTACAGATTAGACTTTAAAAATCAACCAAAAGAAATATCAACAGTATGAAATGAAAAATAAAAACTGTCATATTACATTATGTGAAACTTTAAAAATGTTATAAAAGAAATGTTGATATTTTTTAACAAGAGACTGAAAATAAATAACAATCAACTTTAATATTAAACATTTATTTGTAAGTATACCCTTCTAAACATTATGATATTAATTTTATATAAAAAAATACAAGTTTGCACAAGAATAAGTTTTGATGCTGGTTTAATATAAAAAAGACTCAGACTTGAACAATATATATATAAAATATACAAACTCGGAGTTTATAGTCTATCACAGATAAAAAATATAATTAATCGAATAAACACTGAATAAAGAAAACTTATTATAAAGTTCTCGATTTTACATATCAGTACCACTTTTTTATAATACACTCAAGGAACTTTAGGCTGAACAATGCCATTATTTTGTGGGTTAGTATGTTGAGTTTGCTCAGCAGCAGTTTGTAAAAGCCTTGTTCTCCTTCTCGTATAATGCTGCCACAATAAAATTTGTTGATCGTCTATAAATTTTGTACACTGAGAGTTCACAACTTCTCTTCGAAAATGTTCATATTGCAATAAGTCCAAAAAATACAGGCACATTGGGTACTTTAAATACTTGGCATATTCTGGTTCCTTCCAGTAAAGCAGATACTTCAAATAGTTGATAAATGTAGACTCTTTAAAGTAGCCTCGTTGTGCTAAAACTAATTTAAACTTAAATAATTAATATATTACGAATTAAAAGTGAAATACGCACAGTTTAGATAATTAGGATTTGCCAAACATTGTACGAATTCAAGCTCAACTTGAAAGCGTAAACGCTGTTGGTCGTCAGTTTCAGGACCACCTGAAAAAGAGGAAATATTAGAGTTTAATGAATTGTCTCACAACTAATTAACATTAGTCTATTATAAGTTACAAAAAAACAATAAAAATACCGTTCATTCCTGTAAATGATGGTTTTCTGCCTTTCATCAGACCTGAAGCATCATCAAGACGGTTCATAACGTATGTGCTGTAAAATTCGATGGTGATCGATTCTATCGCGGCTTGTAACTGAGCAATTTCACGCTAATGGTGGCGCCAGCGACGTGCGTCGGGAACATCAACAAAGTGACTATAATGTCTATCTATAGCTATAGGTCTATAGTCTTAACCAGTATACAATCTACACGCGACGGCTGACGCTACGCCATTCTAAACAATAATTTAAAAGAATAGATGTTTTCCTTGGTCTAACCCTGGGTGGAGTTTTGAAAGACATACCGAGGTCACTTTCATTTTTTCAAATGGCAACCCCTATTATCCAATTTTTTATTCCATAAATTTGTTATTTATTTTGATAGCTTTCTAAAATACTCCAATAATATACTATAGTATGTATGTAATCCAGACGTTTTCGAAATAATACGTATATTCAATGTCACATAAACTATAGATTTAATGACGGAATACGCTCAGGGAAATTGTTTAAAAACAATAATTTAAATTCTGTTTCTTTACTAAGTAAATTTTTTTGTTATATATTTATTATCAATGAGTGCGTAGTTCTAAGCTTCGTTATCAGATCAGACTAAAATAAAGAACTATATTATATAAATAACATAACCTATCTAGTATTTTGTTCATAAGAAGATTTCTTTTGTATTCAAATATATTGTTACAGAAAAAGGAATAAAGTAAGACTTTCCAAATTTTCTTATGATGTTTATTTTTAAAGAAAAAATAAAAATCCATACTACTCCTATAATAAAAATTATGAAGCATTGTAATATTTTGTTTCATTGAAACTAAAAAAGTAAAGTATTAATTGCTTATTACCAATAATTATATCCTGGAAAGTTAGTAAATTATTCATCCATTTTTAAGGAGCTCATCAAGCCTATAGTTGCATATCTTTTATAGTATTCATCTCTTTGTTACAACTAATTGGTACAAGGTTTCAACTTCAATGCCAATCACACCTTTAACAAGGCAAATATTTTTTGTATTAAATCATGTTAAATGATACAGAAGTTACGTCTATTGTAGAAAGGCTGGATAATGGATTTACATCATTTTTCCACATTATCATATTATGAGTCAATTTTCATTGTTTTATATATAGCAGAGAATTGCTAGTTTATTATGTCAGTTAAAGTCTAGATAGTTTCCAAGCAGTACAAACATAATTCATAAAATGGACACAGATTTGGAAGAAGCACAGCCTTTTAAAAGTTTAACTGATTTATATGCCAATATAAATCAAATAAGATCATGGCCAGGTATAGTGCAATTAAGAGAATGCGCAGAGTATGTTTATAGAGGCTCTGAAGTAAGTGTCCGTAAAGAAGTAATGGAGAAAGTCATTAGAGAAAACCAACCTAAGACATTAGTCTGCCATGATATGAAAGGAGGCTACTTGGAAGACAGGTAGCTGTATTAGAAGATAAATTACTTTTTTCTAGATATAGTATGTATTACTAGAATATTCTTTTTAATTTTTCAGATTTTTGTATGGGTCAAATGATTATAAATCGTACACATTCTACCACTGGAATGTCATAGACATATTTGTATACTTTAGTCATTACTTTATTACTATTCCACCATTAGGATGGATCAATGCAGCTCATCGTCATGGTGTAAAAGTTCTGGGAACAGTAATTACTGAACATACTGATGGAGAATCAATCTGGACTGAAATCCTGGAATCAGTAATATCAGTTAGAAAATTTGCTAATGCCCTTGTTGAAGTTGCTAAGGTCTATAAATTTGAAGGATGGCTTTTGAACATTGAAAATCATATACCCACCAATGATATTGATAAATTGATTTATTTTGTAAAATATTTAACAGATCGTATTCATGAAGAGATTGAAGGATCTGAAGTTATTTGGTATGACAGTGTGACTATTAGTGGAAAGTTAAAATGGCAAAATGAAGTAAATGAGAACAATAAGTAAGTGTTGAATATTTTATTATTAATTGTTTGCTTTCAACTAAAGATATGCTTTATATTACAGAGACTATTTTCTAGCCTGTGATGGAATATTCTTAAATTATAATTGGACAGAATCACGCTTATCAAGCAGCTATAGTTTTGCTCAAAATAATCAACGTAGTGCTTTTGACATTTATGTAGGCCTAGATGTTTGGGGAAGAGATTGTCCAGGTGGTGGAGGCTTTAATTCTGCTTATGTAAAAATTAAAACTATTATACCTGCAATTTTAATAGTAGTACAAATTTTAATATACTCCTTTAATTCTTGTTTCAGGCACTTAATTTGATAAGACAGTACAGTCTTTCTGTAGCAATATTTGCACCAGGCTGGACACATGAATATTTTGGGTCAAAGACCTTTACTGATATGGAAAATATATTTTGGGCACAATTATTTCCCTTTTTCTACATTCATGTACCAATATATGACAATGAAGAATTTGAGACATCCTTTTGTAATGGTGCTGGAAGAATATATTATCATCATGGAGAAGTAATAACTTCATTCATATGTTTGTTAAAAATATATTAAAACCTTGATGAATTACATTTGTTTTAGATTCAGAGAGAGATACAAATATTAGAGGGTAATGCTGTTATGGTTGAAAAATCATTTTATAACTTATCCTTACAGAAACCGCAAATTTCTGTTGTTTTACCACAGCTGATGCTTATTAATACTATAAAATCGAACAGTGATGTAACTCTAGAAAATTCTCAAAAGCCCGAAGTAATCGTTTTTGAAACTGGAAGACTTATATTCACAGTTCGTGGTAAAGAAGTTTCTATACAAAGAAAAGCAGTGCCACAAAACATAAATTGTTTTGAATTTTCGAATATTTTTTCCTATAACGGTGGTAGATGCTTGAAATTAATCACGCACGATACTAAATTATATCATAGGTAAATTCAACTTTTCTTATTAAACATGGCTTGCTGCATGATTTTATTAGACATTCTTTTTATCACTAATTACAAGAAACAAATTTTTATTTCCAGACTATTCTTGATGCATATTGAGTTCCAGCAGGAAATGGAAGCAATAATTATCTATAAGGGATTCGAAAATAATGATTTAATAGAATCTTATCGGACCAAACCAATCTTAATTTTAAAAAATGAAACTGGTTTACAATCGATTCAGGCTGAGAAGAACTTGGAAATAAGCAATAAATGGAATAAATGGTAAGGAAACTCAACAATGAAGAAAAGTTTCTTGATGCAATTCACAAAGATCTATTTTGCAGTATTTACACAACCAATCTAAGAACAATTAACGAGATTGGAATAGCTTTTTCAACCAAGGGAATTTGTTATTTGGGTGACATCGTTTTGAGACCAAAACAACGAAATTTCTCAGGTGAAGATACAAAGTTATAACAGGGAATGTAGAAAATGTTTGATTACAGATTGGCTCTTGAGTAGATATAAAATCTGAAGAAAATCAGGTAGTCGATTGTGAATCTCTTTGGCGAAAGAAAGATTATTGTAATAAAAATTACCCAGCTGTTGCTCGATTTCTATGGAAAGGGAGTAAAGAAATAAGCTGGCCATCAATTTCTTCTTCAGTTAATGATCTCCGGTCGGGAGTTTCCTATCCCTAGCACAGGCTGGTGCTTTAACGACGTAAAAAGTAGCGAGCAGCGGATTTTGCCAAGGTGTCAAGCGTCGAAGGGTAGCCGCATTCCAGCCAAGTAATTTCGATTGATGGAAGGACGAAGAATGTTCATAGCTAATGCTCTGAAGTCACGGCCATTTGAGAGGGAAGATAAAAAAAATCTCTGACTCGTGCCTGTATTTCCTTTTTTCAATTGAGAAAAGACCCACCTCTACTGAGTAGCATCCTCCTGATTACGCACTCTGTCTAAGAGTGCTTAAGATACTGCCAGGAAAAAATGGATTGAACCTGCCAATGAGATTTTTTCTTTGTATAAGAATGTCGAAATTTTTCAATTTGAAGAGCGCGTTACGTAGTGTTACGTATCCGTTACTCGCGTGCTTATTAGAGATTGCATCGGGCTCATCGAACTTGGACTTGGCAATTTTACAAATCGCTTTGATTACGCACGGTTACGTTAGAACAGCTACTCCCACATTTGTTGGAACGGTATTTTGCGAAGGAGGACACTACCACCACCACTACGCGTTATCCAGCATGTGGACTTGGAGAACGTACTGTGCCGTTGATAACTTGGCAAACTCCACCTACCTCCTACCACACAGTGAATCTCTTCATTGACAATTCATAAGATTGGCTCGTAAAATGTTTAAATTTTTCTAAGTTTTCATCACCGAATTCACGTGACAAGAGCAACAAATACAATTCAAGAACTCTAGTTTCAAAAGCCATTATTCGCTATATTTTTAATCTGCGATATTTGATGAATTTTTATATTTAATATTATTATTTATTTCTAATAGTATAGGTTTACTGCAATACTTGCAGAATATTGATTGGTTTTTGAAAAACGTTTCAGTTTTTTACAGTGGCTGAATTAAGTGTTCTAATTTCTATGCATTACTTGATATAGTCGCATGCCGCTGGAATCGTTTATTATAGATGCTTGACTGTATGTTTTATTAATTAATGCTACATATATATCTCTTTAACAACTTTCCATTTTTCTTACAGGAATATCCTATGGTGGAGTAGATGAAGCTGCTGGTTATTAAAATGCTAAAAAATATATGCAATTTCTCTGGGATAAGTTTTAAACTTATTTCCAATTAACAAATTATTAAGAAAAGGTTTTTAATTTTGTTTAATATGAATGTTACCAACAAAAAGCTTTGTAAATAAACACTTGGTATATTACAAAGATTTGTTACTTTGACCTAAATTCCAGTGCTTCGCAATGCAATTACAAATGGATAGAATAACGTACGAATCTTGATATTCTTGATACTGCATGCGGTTCTTGGCTCTTTTTCATCTATACGATATCTTATATTCATTACGGATTGAAACTTGTAGGAACATTAGTTTGAGATAAAGTTGAATAGATTGGTAAGAAAATAACGTTCTTTTGCAATGAATGTCTGTCGAAATCTGAAGTATAAGAATATATAAAAGCTTTGAGGAAAAATATTGGACAATTGTCCATCCTACAAGAACGCGTTAACTTCTTGCACAATTTAATACGAATACAAATGATGCGTGTTAGGTAAGGATGTATGGTTAATCGGAAACGCAATAATTTATTGTTCCCGTTGAGTATTTCGAAATTGCACCTACAATCAAGGACTGCTTGTGCCTTCTCTTATTCTACATGGGAGGAAACGGAAATCGTAGGCACAGTACGTGTCGTTCGATGCAATTCCTAACCTCGACAAAACATCAACTTTATGCAGTGTAACAAATTACCGCACCAACTTGAGGCACATTACTTTTTATGTGTCTTAAACTATAAGCCTTCAAATCCCATTAAAATTAGTGGAAAGGTTCCAGTCTCCATATTAATCGACATACCATTATTGGTACTTGCGTGACGTCACACCTTACAGTGCCCTGGGAGCAACCGGTGCAACCTAAGTTGGCTCAACTGTGCAATACTGCAATGTCCGAAAATGCTAATTTTGAGAGACCTATATTTCAATAACTTTTGCCCCGAATTTTATGGGATTTGAAGGATTTCGATCAGTCCTCAGAAACAATAATCAACAGTTATAATCATCTTGCTACACTAAATAATTATTGAAACAGAAGCAGGAATGCATATACTATTTGTTTTATTTTTGGTTAGAAATGGAAGAGGATGGAGTACTAGTGTGATTTGTAGCAAATGATGATTATAGTTATGAAGTTTGAGAATGGGTTTGTGCAAGGTGTGTTTTGTCGTGTGGAATTTCGCAGGAATTTCCAGGAGGAGCGTTCACATTTACGAGATGACATCAGGCTGTTTTCTTACTGGCGGCCAAGGCAAGCTGGTCGCCGCACACTCCGCCGGAGCGCCGGACAGAGAGACGGACGAACGGAAGAAGTAGAAAAACAGAAGCAATTCCGGTATAAAGGATGATGGCAGAGACAAAAATGCATCGAGACGTCAAAGATTACAGTTTATACACAGAAATATATCGAGACAAAATGTTGCAACACAATCCAGTAAATCTGAAAAAGGAATTCGAATTAGAGGACAATCAAACACTGGATAAAAATACGTAAGTATATAAAGAAAATAATGCAACAATCCTGATGTCTCTCAAGACAATGATTTTTCTCAAGCATTTCATTGTTTCCTATTCAATGTATCGATTTTCTCAATTAATCTTACATGTTCGTTTCCGAAAAACTTTTTTCCATCCCCGATTGGGCACGCGTATGAGCGATAATTATCGTTTAATCTACCGCAATATAGCTATATTATTATAATCTACACGCTTTAAACTTCGTACCTTCGCTTGCGCAACGTAAAATACTTGGAATGCCTAATGCTAAAAGTAGCTCGTATTTCATTCCGCGTCCATAAATTCTGAGTACCGGTGCTTTCGCTTTAACCAAACTAAACAACAGTCCGATTCTACCATAATTGAAATTCATGGCTCGTCAAATCAATTATAATCGTTATTAAAAACATATCTACCAAGCTGGGTGTCAATTGCACCTACGCCCCAGATATACACCTACAAGTTTTCCATGATCATAAATTAAGAGCTGTATAAATCAACCAATAAACGCCCATTCGATTCTTGATCTCGCAATTGAAACAAGATGTACATTATTGAAAAAAATGATCGAATTTACATTGAATTAAGCATATTAATGTTGGATATAGTATGAGGTTAGGAACGAAAATTCGAATTAGAAGTTTCCGGGATAATCAGGTTCTAAATATGGGCCCGAATTGTGCCGAACTTAAACAAAACGTTAGTTTAGCACGGTTTAGTAAAATCTGCAATTGTCTCATTTCAACCTTTAATACCACCTTTACCTCGGTCTTCGTCTAAAGTAAACGTTACATTAAAACTCGAGCTAGTTTCGTTTATACATAGGATACATTCGGGCCACGATAGAAGCAACGAATGTTGCGTGCGCATTGCGTTTTAAATACCATGGCCTGAACCGCGCGACTCCATCGTACCTATTAATCGGAGAATCATGTCGGTTGAATCGGTACGCGAAAGTAAAACGTGACACGGCCACAGAAATATCAAGCGGCGACATTCCTAGGCGTTCTAGGACCGAGAACAATATGACGGGAAAGGCACAGGTGAAATCTGTCAATTTTTTAAGAACCACGCCTAACTTAACCTAATCTTCTCCCGAAGAACGTTAAAAATCAGTAGTTTCCATTGTAAAAACTTGACGAGCCGTTGACACCGATGAAACTCTCGATGACCTTTTTGCGTTCCATCAACAATATGTATATTGGAGAAAGTCCCATCCTTCTTCACACGTAATTCTTTTTCTATCCACGACAATAACGTTTATCTTCCGCTGTTATATAACCTTAACAATTTTTATTGCTTTTCGTTGTTAACAGTGAAAACAACCATCAATACTTTATTTGATAAACAAGTACAACTATTATTTGCCGTTATAATTCATAAAAAATTAAAGCACAATTGTAAATAATTATCTTAAACCACGATTATCGCTTACTGTTATACAACGCTGTTACACCTTGCAATTAACGGTAAAACCCGTCAATAGCAATTACGGGAAACGAATTATCAATTAAACCAGCAAACGTAGTAGAAAAAAGCTACAATTACTGGTTTCCTCTCAAAATGTTCGTGGGATATTGCAAGAACTTTTTTCCACTGCGCATTTCTGATTGTTGCGTTTCAAACAAAAAATATGGCAAGTTTTTAGTGCTGCCTCGCTGAAAGTTGAAATTAAAACGTTGTTATTGATGGAGCAATGCATACTCCTATGGATTTTAGATGCCTTTTTTAAATAATTATTGTTCATAGCGCCAGTGTAGAAATCGAAGTGGCAGCTTGCGAAATCTACACACTGCACATGATAATTAATGAGATCGTGACTATGCGTTAGTATACGTGCATATGAGCGTGCGTGGTTTTTTACACACAGCATACCATGTATGCTCACAGAGACTGGAACAATCAATGTTACCGATGAAAGTCAGCAATTCTAAACAGATAGAAATTTTATTTTTTATAATAGTGTATATACATATATATATAATATGATCATATATATTACCAACAAATACAGGGTGTATACTTTAACTTGTCCAGGAATTAGGATTAAACATTGATATAACTCGATAATTACAGAAAGTATTATTTTTCTTTTATAATATTCTTTTGAATGCAAGTAGAAGAAATATTTTAAAAAGCTTCCTGCAAAAATTAATATCTCTATAATTATGGAGATAAATAAATTATTATGTCAGAATTTGGGACGAATTCGAACGTGCCCTATGCAATATTTGTTATTTTTATTAACATTTTTTTTACAATTTCTCTTTAACACTCCCATCCGGTTTTCGAGCTATTCTGCACTAAAAATTCTCTTAACTATAATTTCTATTAACAATATCGATTTTTTTCAACAGATAGAGGAAAAAACTGACCGCATCTAATTACGCAGAAGTATCGGACTTTTTATCATCGTCATCGATAAGAATTTCCTTTCTACCTCCAACATAAAAGTACAAACAAATAATCCAAGTGAAAACTGAATATCGCACTTTCTTTCACAATATTATCCAGTATCATTGATATGGTGAAAGGAAATATGGGTATCAGCATCAAGTTCCATCTCGTTAATCGGGTGGATGAATAAATGAAATTCTTCGAATAAGAAAATTATTGTACTGCAATTTATCGTTGATTTAAGAAGGTTTGTTGTTTATATTACAATAATAAAGTTATTATATAAAAATGAACATTTCTTGCAGAATGGTTTTGCAGTTATCGAAAGTCGAGCGGAGTGTTTTAGAGGCAAGAAAAAGATCAGGATAATTTCGTGGGAAAAATTTCAAGGTCTTGGTTGTATGGTGAATGAAGAGATGGAGGAAGAAGGTGGAGGTAGAGGGGGATGGAGAGGGTGTGCGTATATGGACTCGGATAGTTTGGCCTTCGAGCTCCAGCAGTTTGTAGTAAAAGGTTGAATTATTTCATCCCGTTGGAACGCTTCTTGATAGTTGTGATGCTAAAGTAGGGGGGGGGGGAGGGAAGGTGAGTACTGGTAGAGAGAACAATCTTCAGACGACGAAGATTCATGTGATTTCTACATGCAACGTACGCAATTTCTTACTAATGCTGTTTTCTAATCTTCGCCACTTTCTTCCTTCCAGCTTGCTGCAAACGTCCATACTGGATTTTCTCGACTTTCGCCCATATTTATGCACTGAGAAAAAAATTATTTGATTCAATTAAATATTTATTTGTGAATAGTGCCAATTCAATATGCACTTGATTTTCACGAATAATTGATTCTATTAAGTAACAATTATTTAAGTCTAATTAATTTTAAATTATTTCATTAAATTTTATTGGTATCAAATGAATATTTAATTGGCACTATTCAGTAAAAGTTTCATTCTAATCAAATGATTTCCTTTTTCAGTGTACCGTCCATCAATTATAATTTCATCAGAGATAATACAGTGGACAGAAGTTACCAGATTCTCAACGTCATTCACTCCATTGCTACATCTAATCTACTGCTTTTATTAACCGATTCTTTGGATAATGGGAAAATCGATTTTGAGTGACTATTGCACTCCATCGAGCAACCAAACTGGAATTGATGTGTCTACTAAATGCTGCCAGTGTTTTGGAGCCTCAATTTTCAACGACCCTACAGCGACAATAGCGACGAGAAACGACAAGGAAAAATTAATCACTGGTCGCTCTTGCTCAAGACTATAAACACGCGATATGCTAAACGCGTCATAAAATATCTCGCACATGCCTGTCTGCTCTCGTCCTCTCGAAAAGATGCAAAAACGCATCCACGAGCGTGCTTAGACTCTACGATTACGACGATTACGTAGCTCCACTGTGCGAGAGCAGAGGGACCACAGAAAATTTATCTTGTGACTGAATCTATGCGAACCACAAAATTCTATGTCTTGTATAAATCGTTAATGATAAAATCTCGTGAACTTTGCGTCGAGCTGTACTATTAATAGCCAAAATATAGTCTTCTCGAAAGTTTTCACTTGTCAGGATCCTTGTGAGACTTTCCTGAATGCTATATTTCCGCAGAAAAGAGGGGAAGATCAAAAATGTAGTAGAATTTAATCCTCGCAAAATCGCAAAAATATGCTAATACTGTAGGGAACGGGAGGGAGGAGTAATCGGTTGAAATAGAGTCAACCTGGTGGTCGACTGGAATGGAGCGATCGAATCGGTTAAAGTTGTTGCTCATTAAGCTGCCATAAAAAACATTTCCTTGGAATTTCAAGTTTTCAGAGATAATAAATTAGCAATCGCTTATCAAAACACATTTCAAGCGTGAACCTAGTCATTAAAAAATTTCGCACCTCGAAAATAATATTTGCAAAAACGTGTACTACTGTATTGTTAAAAAAATGTTAAATCTTGTTTTGAAAAGAAAAGTTCCGTTAGAATTCAGTGGCAAAGTGGAATAATTTGATGATAATTAGAATCTGATAACTTATCGAGAGTATTAAAACGTTCTTTTAGTGCAGTAGCTAAATATGGAGCACCGTTTGAGTGCAGAATCGAGATTAGCGATGAGATTTATTATTAACGATGAGATTTGCAGTTATATGCAAATTGATGGAAAAGAAGCGAATATTCCTGAGCGCAAGGATATAGTATCTGTACGCGGAGTGGCATAAAGAGTTTCTCGTGTTAGAAAGGCGGAGAAACCTCTGGAAGCACATGGCTTGTGCAGAGATTTTAACCACAAGTCACTCGCCTCTCAGCCAAGTGCACGTGTGCAATTATTATAATTCGCCAATTTGGCAAGCCTCTTTCTAATGAGAACCAAAATAAAGCCGTAGTAAACAAATACATCAAACCAATAATTATAAAACATCAATGGTAAAAATTAAATTTTCTTACAAAAAAATTCTTGTCGACCAAAAAAATGATTTCGGTGCTAAATTAGGCAGCAAATGAGAAATATTAATTAAAATACATATTTTTAAGAAGCCTGAGGGATCGATGAATTTTAATAGAGCGATAAATTGTATTTTTTATTCATTATTATCAATGATTTCGGGTCAAAACATTGTTGAACACTTTCTAAACTGTTTCCTGGGAACCAAATGCGTATTTACTGATGGCAGGATTAAAAAGGTGGACGATGAAATCGAAAGTATGAAGCAGAATGCGAGAAAATCCACGTGGATGATTAATGGTTTGTTGGGGGAAAAGGAAAAGAATAGTGGAAGAAGTAAAGGCAGGCAGACGGTTATTTAGTTAATCTCATAGAATTAAGTTGGTTTGTGCGGATTGATATCGTCAATAATAACAGGCGAATGGATTATCGTTCATTGCCCATTATTATTACATCGTCGCGACGGAATCGGTGAGAAAGTCGGAAGTTTTCTCATTAAATACAGTCACTGAGTCACTCTCATTATCCCAACGCATTCCATCATTTTAATTTCTTTGCTGATATAACTCATCGATTCACAAGTAATCGCTCCTTAAACTCTAAAGTTTTCTACTTCTATTTTATATTTGTATAAAATATATTTATACTAAACATTGCAATAAATGAATCGAACGCCAAATATTTACAATACTTTTAAATACATCTGTACAACAATAAAAGAACCAAATTCGTGTATATTTATCGATTAATGTGATTAAAAAACTTCTAAGATCTCTGTGAATTTAAATTTAAAGTTTTTAAAAATTAACTTTAAGTATTGTTAAGAATATTATAAATATCTAGTAATTTAATTTTAAATAATGTTGAACAATAATCTATTATTTTTATTATAATAAATGCTATCAATATATCGACTATATAATATTATATAAGTAATTATTAATTGTATTGTTTAGGTCCTACTAAAATTCAGTTTCTATTAAGTATTTAAAAATGTGCTAAATGTAACGCGAAAAAGATAAGTTTACGTCTGTACATTGTTGCGCAAGGGTGTGTTCACACGAGGCGTAGGCTGGAATGTTATTTTCTTGCACAGTAGATTAGGCCGGTGCGCGTAGCTTGAAATGTTTTCTCGAGGCACGGGGCAATTTTGCTCGGGTTCTTTGGCGTTTATGCGATGTTCTAACGCTGCACGCGCTCTTATGCTCCGCGAGAAACAGGAAAGAAATGTGCACCATGCATGCCTGCCTGGCCTGAGTTGGCCGATGCGCACCAGAACACGCGCCTCGCGATCCAACCGGCCACTTAATACGGCTACAACCATAACGACCTACCGCACTACCACCTTTCCCACCCCCACCCCCTTCACCTTCCATCTAACCAATCCCGACCATCAAATTCATACCATTCAACGCCCAGCAAGAATTTTCCAGCTGCGTTAAAAGTAAAAACATGAGTTGAAAACACCAAATTTTACCATTAAACGTTAAATACTTTAAATTTTTAATTTTTGTTATATAAGTATATGACTTTTTGTTATATTTTTTTACGGGTCCACAAAATGTACATATTCGTTTATGACTTATAAATTGATCGGGCTATCATTTCGTAGAATATATTGCTCACTGATTGCAATGATGGTATAGCAAAGATTTCAGCATTTTGAAATATTAACAATAGTGAAAATAATTAATTTTATATAATTGAGTTAGATAACAGAAATTATTAGAATTGTTGTGTTTCTTGTAAGACCGTTTATAGCAGTATTGCATGTAATGCAATGGTTTATATATGGGACCTAATTTAAAGAACGCTTAATATTTTTTTTCCAACCATATATGCGTGATTAGTAGAGAGTGGTACAATAGATATCAGGAGGAAATTAGAATAATTATCTCAAGGCCCATTTTATTTAATGGTATATACGATAAGATTGTATAACAAAGTTTCAACTCAAATTTATATATTTTTGTGTTGTGTAGAGCTAATTTAATCTGTGAGCAATATTAGTCCATTTTAAATTAATAAGTTTAGGAATTATATTATTTATAAAATGATCGTTCAAATATTATATAAGATTATATGTATAATACTCCTGCGTCTTTCCCCTCACTTAATTTCGTATCTGATTCACCGAAAATCGTTAATTTCCGTCTTATAAAGACAACCGTTAAACGGTTGATTGCCAGATAGTGGGTTTTCCACGAAGCGAGCTCGAAGCTCGTTCACCTCAAAGTGGCGTATTATTTTTAGTAGTGTTGAATTATTATAGCCATGATATTAGAGCGACAAAGTATCTCAGTTCTTGCGCGAAGAAACGAGCCATTAAGGTCGCCATCGACAACTGCGATTAGGCAGTTATGAACGAATCGCCAATTCTCACCTGCGAATAAAAAATAATTCCTGAGACTGAAAAGTTCAATGAAAGTACAGCCGTGACTTGAAAATGAATTATGAATCTCAAGAATTATTCAGTGATTCGTTAAATGAATGAAGTTTGTTGTTGGGAAGAGGAAACGCGAGAAATGCAGGACGATGGGTGGAAACAGATTAAATTTAAGGGGGGGGGGGTTGTAAGGAGAAAAAGCTGCAGAAGAAAAAAGAGACGACTGAAAAATAAAAATAAGGTCATGACTTAAAAATGAATTGCGAGTATCGACAATTGTTTTATGATTCGTTAAGCAAGATAATTTGTTTAATAGAAGGGGGGGGGGGGGGTTAAAAATGCAAAAGAATGAAAAAGAAATTGCGATGAGATAGGAGAGTTGGGAAAAGAGGAGGATATCGAAGTGCAGATGAAATGCAACAGAAGAAGAAAGAAGAAATTGAATAATAAAAATAGGATCGCGACTTAAAATTGAATTTTGAGTAACGATAGCTGTTCTTGAATTGTTAAATCAAGTAAACTTGTTGATTATAGAGAGAGGGGGATGGAAATTGGGGTGAAATTAATTGTGAAGTTAGGAGGGGGGAGGGTGAAAGAAAGGAGGGAGTTGAAGAGGAGAAAATACAAGAGAGGAGAGTAGAGAGAACTGAAAAAGGGGAGAGAGGAGAGCGAGGTGAGTGTAAGGTGCTCATGGCAGAAACAAGCAGCAAGTGAGCGTCGTGAGTTGGAGTGGTTTGGTTTGCTCGCTGGATAGAGAGAAGTTGCCAGTTGGATTGGTGAACAGTGAACAGTCAGTCGACTCAGTAAGGTAAGCGAGTGCGCATCGACGTTACGAGAGATCGCGCTTCTTTTTATTCCTCCCTTTCTCTCTCTCTCTTTTGAAATTTAATTCTAAATCTCCTTCTTCCAATTCTTTTTTCTTTTACTCTATCTCTTTTCACTATACTATCACGATTCTCCTAATCTTTTACTTTACACCGACCACAAACCAATTTTCCACAACCTTGGTCGACCACTAAACCTTAATTGTGAATATAAGCTTCATAGCCACACAGTGCCGAGTTTCCCATAGATTATACATGATACTTCTACCAACTCATCAAAATCATTTTCAAATCAAATTTTTTCCCTCTGTGCTTTCTCTTTAGTTTCCCTTTTTTTAAACGATTAGTTGCAATTGTGTCTACCGATTTACGTTCTCTATATTAATCGATAGTGGTGCGATTCAACATTTCCGTAATTTTTTATCCACAAGTTGAGTTTTTGTGAGAGATTTGGTTGCACCAAACGATCAATATTGTGGAATTAACGATCGGCTCAAAACCTCCGATTAAATCGGTAATTTGTGACGTAATTTTGTGTTTATGCTGAGTTAAAATTAGTCGATTGTCAGTAAAAACTATTGATTAAATAAATTTATACATATCACGGGATTATTGATCGATTTTTCGCAATATTAGAATAAGTCGGTAACTGTTTAATATTTTTTGTAAGTGTAAGTGAAAAATGTTTGATTTTTTATAAAAAGTGTTATTTTAACAAATCTATTAAAATCGTGCGATTACCGTTCGATTGGCGTGACATCTCCGAAAAAATCGGTAATTATGTGACGCAATCTTTTGAGAATGTTGAGTTTTAATTATTTTTCCTATTTTTTCATCAGAATTAATGTGTTGATAAATGTTAATGATGTGTGATTAACGATTGATCGGTTCGCGTACTCCACACAATTAAAAGTGCACTGACCTGAAATTACCTTTCAGTGAATGTTCTCCAAAGTTCCCCAATCCCCCACATAATCATTTCTTCCTGCATACTCACCAAACATGATAAATCGTGTTGGAAAATCGGAAAAATCATCGTTAAAATCTCTCGTCAAATCGAAAGTAAACAAGAATGAAGACTTCCAATTTTCTTCTCGTTTTCCACAGAAAACCCTCGCTTTTCCACGTTCCAACGTGCGTGAGGAATTCGAAGATCGTGCCGGAAAATTCTAGTACGACTCTAAAAAAAATTTTTTAAACGTAGTTATTTTCACTGGAAACATTTGTTTACCGGAAATAAATATCCTAGCAATGCGAGGCACGCTATAGTCTTTCGATATTATTATTCAACGGTGAAAACCAACTTTCCTCCAAGTTTTTCCGTATCTTGTGTAACGCATTTCCACGCGTTTATGGAAAACCATCCAAAATATTTCAAGTTTTTTTCCTTCCTAAATACACGTAAACAGAGAAAGTGGAGACTCGGGGGGAAAAAACGATTATTTTTAAACAACCGCTTTAAACAATTATTACGTGACTTTTTGCAAATATTATTCACGTCCCACTATTAAAATCGGTTCTCCGTTATCCGCTTTTTATTTAAGCTATTTTTACAGATGATTCTTTATTACTTTTCGCTTTACCATTACTTTTAACGTAGTTGCTTTTATATTACCCATTTCTATCCGTTTTATATCCGCTACTCTGTAAAATTTCTCGCTTTGTCGAAGAAAATCAAGTTGGAAAAAAGTGTCTTGGCACGATTTATCGGATTTAAATGTTGTCTAACAGGATTTAATTGGTGGTTTTAGCATTCACGATTGTGGGGGGAGGGGGGATTGCTTTTCTCGCGTTTAGCGGTGGTTCTCAGTGTGTTGGTGAACGGTTGAGTCAGGATTAGCGGATTCCGGCACGCGTCCGGGCCATCCGCGATATTCACAATCCGTGAAATTGATCTGCATATTTCCTCCGAGTTCTCGTTCGAGCCGAGCTGGAAACTGGGAGTTGGTAGTGAAAAGGACGAGTTTGTAGCATTCAGGACTCGATAATAAATGAATGGAAAATATCGACCACCCGATCAACCTGTGTGGACCGATTAATTACTGTGACTAATAAGATTTATCAATCCAGCAAATATTCATCTCGATACAAAAGTCATTAATATTCACTTGAATTCTCTCTCCCGATCCATTCACCTTTTTATATATTTATTTATTTTCATACACACTGACCCACTTTATCAAAGCAATTTATTTCATATTTATTGTTCTTTTCTCATGATATTTAAATTTTTACAGATCCCTGCAAGAGGATGTATTTTTTTCATTCAAACTCGACAAGTTAGAGGGCTGGAGTAATTTTTTATGGAAGATTGAGGAATTCGAGATGAAGATACAGGAGGAGGAGTATTTTTTGTCAACGATCGAGATTTAGTGTGCTAGAGAGGGAAACGCGTGGCATTTTGTGAAAGAGTGTGGATAAGACTGAGAAAATTTCTTACAAATAGCAATGGAGGACACGGTGAGAGAGAAGTTTCGGTTTTTCGATTCGGAGGCAAAGGAGAAGTTGGAGGAAGCGACGATCCCGATGGACTCGACGGTCAGGAGCCAGGACTCGAAGGATTCCAAGGACTCGAGCAACGCCGATTCCAAGCCTGACAGTTGCCTCGAGTCCAAACACTCCAAAGAGGTTTTAATCTCTGAGAGGGAGAGGACCGGTGAACGCCGGAAAATTTCCCGCCAACGAAGACCGATCGCTCATCAGGAAAATCGCAAAGAACTGCAGAATTCCACTGGAGTCAAGGATGACACGAATTTTCTCATGTTCACCTCGTGCGGTCAACTGTTACTCGGTAATAAAGTGTTTTCTTTGATTTGTTTCATTGAATTTCGAAGAAAACTCGAATTTTCTTGCGATTATAAAAAGTTTTTCCATTTTCATGACGAGAAATTGGAAATATTCTGAATAAATTCCTGGACGAGTAATCAATGGTGCAATACGAATATTTTGTTATTTTCTGGATGGAAAATGGGAAAATTGCGAGGAATGCGTAATTTCCTGGTAATCTCGGAAAACTTGAATCGGGCGAACTTGAGCTCGTGCGGTCAGCTGCTGCTCGGAAGCAAAAGACTTTCTTCCACTTTCTCGATCGATATTTGCCTTATCGGCTCGCGTTGGCATCTCTGGCAATTTTATAGCCAATTTCAAAGAGTTTTTTAGTATTTCACCACCAAAGATCCTTTTCGCTAATTAGCCAGCGCGAATCGTCGGCTTCTCTCTCTTGGATAACCTGTTCCATTTTTCATGAAAAAAACAAAAAAAAAATGCGAGAAAACCTCTTTTATGCTCGAGCTTGACCTTCTTTCGCTGAGTTATCGCCGGCTGAAATCTTTCAAAACCTTCGGTCGTTATTGCATACGCAAAAAAGCATCGCTTAAACTCAAAATTGTATCGCTCGATGCGCCTGCCTGCGGATGAATTCGCGTAAAAACGAAAACATTTCACTTAGAAAGTAATAATTGTGTAACTCATTCCGTGAGCTTTGCAAAGCGTGGAAATGTAGAATAGGCGCGAAACAATTGAAGACTAGAAGCTGCTGCTGGTTTCACCGAATCTTTCGGCTAATCGATCCTTGAAGAAAGTAACGTAATAATTAGTTCTAATTAATTAACGTGTTAAATTATTCATTTTAGAATTTATGAGAGAAACGATTAAAATTAGCGATTTAAGATTTTCTATCATTCTCTTTGATGTTTAGACCAATCGGATCTAGAATATAAAAAAATAAAAATTGAATTCTATTATTATTATGTTATGTTATTAATTATTTAAATGATAGAATGGGCAATTAAAATGATCGATTTGCTAGTCCTTATCGTTATAATTATTATTTGAACCGATCAATTTTACAAAAAAATATTTTTATTAATTATAAAATAACACATAGTAACAATTAAAAATAACGATCAACGAATAACCATCGCTCTCTTTGTTAATTAAATCGATCAATCGTTGAACAAGAAATTACAAAACTAAATTCCACTATTTTCATTATCGTCGTTCATCAGAGACTCGGAAAGTCTCGTGCGAAGCGACAAAAGTATTTTTCACACGAGGGATATAACCAATATACTTTGCTTGAGACAGCCAATTTTTTGAATCTTTTAAAGAAGAGTGAAAGTCGTAATATATTAGCAAAACCAATTTTAAAAATAAATAAAACATTATTAAATCCAGAATCCGTATAGAAGTAGAAACGATAGAAAATTGAGATTCACGAAACCTTCTCTATTTTCACCAAAGCCTCCGTGTTGCTCCTTACCGATGCTCGCAAAGAAAGTGTAACGCAAAGATTGATTCTGCTTCGTTCTACTACCGTGCTACCAGGCTGATCTCGATGCATTTGAAACTTTCGCCGAAACAATTCGCATAACAATTAATAAAATCCCTTTAAATATTACTTTGGAAATCCATTCGTGATTCGCTTATGTATGTAACAACGCACAGGTGGATAAAATCCATCCGATTCTGTTATAAATAAGGCGATCGGTATTTATTCACATGGCTATTAATGTAAATAAAGCAACGATTCGTTTTATCGTGACTCGTGCTTGATCTTGAACGGAGGGGGAGCATTGAAATGTTCTCTCGGATCGTAATAAAACTTGGAATGTTGGTTAATTAAATGGTTTAATTGGATGGTTGAACTAGAAATGATTGAAATGAAGGAAAGGGGGAGGGGGTAAGAGAAAGGTTAAAGAAATAGATAGAAGGATATGGTTTGATGAAATATAAATTTTTGTAGGTATCGTGTTGGTGATTTTTTGGAGTAATAGTATTGGTGCGTAGAACTTCGTTGGGTGATCTAGTGCTGGATTCGTTAATTAAATGGTCTAATTGGATGCTTGGGATAGAAATGATTGAAATCAAGGAAAAACAGGGGGTTGTAAAAAAAGAAAAGTATATAAGAGAAAGGTTAAGGAAATAGATATAAAGATATATTTTATGGTTTATAAATTTTACATTCGTCGTATTGGTAGTTTTTCGAGTATTAGTGTTGGTACATAGAACACGCTTGAGTGGTTTTGTTTTTAGTTTAGTTAATGAAATAATTAACCTGGATTGTTTAGCTAGATACGATTAAAATGAAGGAAAAGGAAGGAGGAGGGGTGGGCTATAAAATAAAAGTAACTAATATAAAAATTAAACAAATATATAAAAGTACATATTTTAATAGAATACAATTTTTACAGGTGTTGTATTGGTGGTATTTGGAGTATTAGTGTTGGTGCACGGAGCATCGTTGGGTGGTTCCGGTGCTGGATTATGGGCAGGCGCGGGAGCCCTTATAGCTGGTGCCCTGGGAGTCGTAGCAACTTTGGCTACATCGACTAGCAAGCCGAATTCTGGATTCGCCAGTGCCCACCTTGCATCCAGCTTGGTGGCTCTCGCTTTATCCAATATGGCTGCCATTACAGCCCTAACTGCAGTAGTCAGGGACTCCCAGAGGACTCAGGAACTCACCTTACTCGCCATTCCGGTAAAGATTTTTATATTTTATTATCTATATCAGCTACACTCTCGATATTCTATATATACTTTCATTTCACTTTCTCCCCCCTTATCACACACGTGTATATGCACCGATGACTCTTCAATTAACTATTTTAATTTTCTATACTTCTTTACTTATATAACAATATTTTGCATTTGAACGTGCAACCATAATGAGAGTGCATTCTCTATTCTTTGGAAATTAGAAATGTCATTTTATTTTATATAAAAGGTACTTTATACGCTTTCTAGTTCAATATTATTTCATATTTTAGAAGATTGAATAAATAAAATGGAATCTATTCAAAAAAGAGGAAAAGCTTATAAATCCCCCTCCCCCTTTCTTCTCATTCTACAATTCTTCTTCTCTTTCTCAATTTTTCCTTTCCCTCTACATGATTAATTCACCCTTTGTCCAATCTATTCTATTTTCTGCAAGCTATTCAATACACCCCCCTCCCCCCGATCCTTTTCGAATGAAGATACATGTATACTTCCGTTTCTCCCCGTATCGTCGCGCCAGATTCCATGACACTGCGTGTATTTCTCTATTTGCAGCCTGTGCAATTGTGAGTACCCCCCTCCAGAAACAATAGAGCATAATATAAACATAACAGTAGTCGCAATACCGGTTCCGCGTTGCATTCTTCATAACGGTAATGCGAGATAATAAATAGATAAAACTGGCGGTGTTGGAAAAATAGAGATCTATAGATCCGATAAATAATGGCAAAGCCAACAACCAACTACGTATAAGCATCCTTCTCTCTTTCTCCCTCTTATACACTCCCCCCTCTCCATCTTCTTCTGATTAATTATTTCATTACATTAATAAATTTCTAATTCTATTCCCCCCTCCCCCCTCCCTCTCTTAATTCTCTCATTACAGTAATAAATTTCTAATTCCGATTCACCCTCTTTCTCTCACTCTCACACTAATAGAATTTTCCACGAGTTTTTTTCTTTTTCCTCTTACGTCTTTGGTCGCCTCATGTTCATTCTGTGATCCAAGCGTGGGTGTCCCCACGCTTCGCCGCGCATTTGTCGCGATCTAAGTGTTGATTTCTCAGCTCTGCCAGCTTCTAACTTCTCTTGAAAAATCATCCCTTGTTACTTTTTTTTATGCATGCACGCGGTGATAAATGCCATATGAGAGCTTTGCACAATAGAACGTTTATAAATAAGAATAATTTAACGAGTGGAGAGTGCGTGGTTCGCGTGGGAAGTACACGAATGGCACCATGAATTACAATGATAATTCTGAGAATCGTAATCGTAATGCTGATGACGATCCTGTAATAATAATAACTCTGATGAAAGTTACAATGATAATGATACTGAGAGTGGTAATAAAAGGAATGAAATCGATGACAATCGTAATAACAATTATAATGCCTTTGAACAGTAATAATGGTACCAATGAAAATCATCATAATAATTACGATGATAATCATCACAAAAGTGATAAAGTCGACTACAATAGTATTAATAATTTTAATGACTGTGAACAGTAATAATAACACCAGTAAAAATTATCATAATAACATTCGTGGTACCAAAGTAACAATGGTAGCACAGATGACGATCATAATGATAATGACTCTGGCAATTACAATAAAAAAAATTAATAAAACTCATGACAATCGTAATAATAATTATAATACCAATGAAAACCATTGCAAGAGAGAGAGAGAGAGAGAGAATATTCGTGATGAAAACAATAAGTAGGAATAAATATAAAAAAATATATAAATTATAACAATAATTATAATAAAATTTAAAAGAGTGAAATGAACAGGGGAGTAAAAATTGATGAATGAAAAACTTTCTGACTTTTTTTGGATGAGCTGATGGCATCGTCTGGGAGATTTTCTATGGAAAAGTTAAGGGAGGGGGGAAGAGATCGAGAGTGCAGGCGTTAAGGAGCAATGTTAATTAACGAGAGGCGAGGTAAACGTGTGGTGAGCTCGTTAAACGTGTCTACATGTCTACGATTAACGAGCGGAGCACCAAGTTGGCCTCGATTCGAACGAACTCCTCTCCTGCGGTCAGCGGCCCAATCGGTTATTTGCTGGACTGCCAACGACCATTGCTTAAATTTTTGCGCACTCCCCTCTCCTCTCCTTATCTATCAATATGTTTATAAATTTATTGTAACACTCTCTATTTTTCAATATCTATACATTAATAAATTATATATTTGTTTGATCAATTTTTGCCCTTTGCCCTATCTCTCTTTCTCTCTCCCTCTCTCTCTCTCTCTAAATACACACACACACACGTGTGTGTGTGTGTGTGTGTCTTTCTCTCTATGTACACCATAGGCTGTAAGAAATATGAAGCGAACTTCTTCGATCGCCCTCCTTCCTCCCTTTCTTCATCTTCCTCTTTTTCCGTTTCTTCTTCTCTCTCCGCCAGAGAAAGTTCCCAATGGCAAGGATGAAACGCGGTCAGGTCAAAGACCACCACCACCGCCATAAAATTCCAATTCAACGCTTTACCAATCCCTGCAACCTGCTTCCTTGTCTTTTCTTGGTCGTTTTTTCACCTGCTGTGTAAACATCCCCTGCGGGCTTCTTTCCAAATACTTTATACACTCATAAACCCACACGCACACTCGTATCACGTATGACTGCGTTTTTGCGAATATTAACATAAATGGAAAGAATTTCAGTCCAGACTTTTACACCGCTATGCGCATTTTCTCAATTTACATACGCGCATGATAATATTCTCATAGAGGAGAATGATGGTATTTCTAAGGTAGACTCGTGTGGGTTTTCAAAGTAAGAATTTAATTATTCTCGAGATTGAGGAGGATGATCGTGCACGTGTCCAGTAGTGAAGATCAATGGGTGTCGTTGACTTTTAAGGGAACAACAACGGCAACAGTGAACGGTCTAATTAAAAGACGGTAAGAAGCGGGACGGAGAATTACTCGTTTACCGAGATGGAATTCCAGCGAAAGCCTTGATCTCTCAGATCTAACGATAGAGGAGATCAAGACAGAGATGCGTTCGCCTTTAACTAAAAGCTTCTTGCAAGACTGGACCGTCCCGTCCTTCGTTCCTTCCATTCACTGAAAAGCCATACTAGGCTCTCTCTATGTTCGCATTAACGACACCCAGCCTTCCCTGAGACAGCTTTCGCAAGACTATCACCTGCCAAATATCGATCCAACACTTCAACATTCCACGTACGCATTTTCATCTTCAACCCCAGAGCTTTCTATTTTCTTAACAGCTATCGCTAAATATAAAAATAACGCTAGGATTTATGTATAAATATGTAAAACACTTAACGATAATGATAATTACTGTTAAGAAGTTGAAGAATTGCGCAAAACAGGCAGAATTAACCTACTGCTATTTCTCGCTTTTCACCTCTAACGATTTATTCATCGACCTTAATGAATTAAGTCCAATTATATAAGTAGTGGTATAATATAATTGATGGGTGATTTGTTTCAGGGGGAAGATGGCAACGTGGTGGAAGTAGAGAGTGGATGGGCTGGGTTGTTGGCGAGCATTGGCCTCCTGGTAGCTAGCGTGGCTGAGCTACTCGTGTCTGGCTACACCTGTGTAACCTTGACACCTAAGATCTGCGGCTGTCTCAAGTCAAGCAGGGATGGCGAAAACTACGAGGACGACGAGGCATCATCCGCCAGCAAATTAAAAACTCGCAATATGGTCCATCAATGGGTGATCGCTCAGAATCATGGACCGAAGAACCAACCGATTTACGTGGTTCAACCAGTTCTACCTATGCACCCAATGATGCAGGTAAATCCAATATTCTGAACGACCTAATCCCACTTTTCGACCCGAAAAAATGAATCCATTCTGGGTACTAATTACAAATGAAAACACAAAAGACGAAAAATTCTTTATTAATCGTATGACTGTTTGAAGAATACAGTTATATACGCATGTACATGAATGAATGAAAAGATTACTAGGGTCCAAAGTGATGGATTGATGAAGAAACATTAGTGGGATAGAGTTAAGGAGGACATTGGGGACCGGTTGGGAAGGTTAAAAGTTTGAAGGAGCAGGTGCTGTAAAGGTGGAATATGTAAGTGAGTGTGCACGTGTGTGTGGTAATTGGTAAGGCGTCGAAAATCATGCGAGCACTTGGATGGAAGGGGTCTAATGGGGTATCGGAAGGTGGTTGGATAGGCACGACAGGAACTGTGTAGGGATTCTTTTGAACTGATGGATGGATGGTAGGGATAGGTCAGTGACACGCTAGAAAGTTCAAACGAAGCTCGATGGACAGGAGAGAGAAACTCGTCGACTTGGCAAAGATTGCCCGGCGGCGATTCCTTTGCCTACATTCCGGAATTCCCACGAAGCATCATCGACTCTCTTCCATGCACGAAAAACCTCGTAGAAGCCACATTAAGATGGATTCCGTCGAAAAACACACTTTTATAACCTTCCAGATTAATCACTTAGCGGCTCGTTGCTTCATTTGATCAAACTTGTCCGCTATTACGAAAGGGATCCTCAATATTCACAGACAAAACACGTTTCGATTACTAAATAAAATATTTGATTAGTCGATTAAGCTGGTCTTCCCATTAGAATGACTGATAATGCTGAATAAATTAACTATCAAAATATTTTGTAGGGACCTTACGGAATGCCAGCGCCACCACCACCAGGATTCATACCTGCAGGTACGCTTCCGATGCCTACAGCGCATTATGGACCAATGCCGATGATTCCCCACATGCCTTATGGGCCGCGATCTTCCTCCCAAATGGTAACTGAAACAAATATTTATTTTCATCAACGAAATCGATTATAGATTTTATACAAAAATAGATCATTGATAAAGTCGTATACTGTTGATGTACAGATGAGACAAAAGCAAAAGCGACATCTGTCGTCTGACCATGGTAGTTCAATGGAGGGAAGGGGGAAGGAAAGCAAATCTGAAGCTTCGAGAAGAATGGACTCTATTGGCGAGGATCAAATCGACTTGACCCAAACTTACACGGGCCTCGACAAGAGAATCTCCGAGGAATTTATCTCTATTGCCATGGACCCTGACAGGAAATCCAAAGCTTCCAGTAATCACGGCAGTGATTTGGGCACTGTCAAGAATTCCTGAGAATCCGCTTTCAGATTTTATATTTGCATGAACTCGAATAATCTTTCATAATTCGACTATAGACGTCCAGTCTATCCGGTACAAAACGAAAATAGAGGCTTTGCCTTCTACTACATATCGTAACAAGCCAGAGTAAGACATATCAGAGTTTGATATATCACACGAGACTCATTAACTCTATTTAACGAAGTCATTAAAACTGCATGTAATTACCGTTCGTCTAGAATTAATCTTAATCCTCGTTCAATCGAGCGTTGTTATGTTTAATACGATCGTTCTATTGTACAGATATATTATAACCTAAGAATTCTTTTCACTTTGTTTGTAAAAACTCGAGACGACGAATCTCTGATCGTTGCGACTCCCTCGTGTACATATATATATCGTATACTTTTTTAAATAATATATATTTACGAATTTATATACTGTTATTTACGAATAAAAATTAATGAACCAAAAACAAAGCAGAGAGAGGAGAAGAGCTATGGTTGCGTTTGCGTTTCTTTCATTCGTCACAAAAACCGTCTTGTGGTTTCACGCATCTGTTATGCTCGACGTAGAGGGCGTTGATAATTTCTAAATTCTTTTTGTAAGAATTACGGTAAACCGCTAATTCCTTTTCAAGTTCTTTCTTTTCTTCGCATAAAATTCGTGGTATGTGCATCGATTGTACTTTCCTCTCCGCAGCGAGTCTCTGGAATTTATCCAAATATTTTTTTAAGTTGGAATTTTCTTCGTGGAGGCGAGTAAATTCTTTCTTTAGCCATCGACTTCGCATAAACACTTGATATATTAGCTTCTCGGTGGTATTCAGATCGCTCGACATTTCCCTTTGTTTCTATACATATAAGAATTAAGAAATTAGTTTTTCCTTAAAATTTATTGTATAATGTAGAATATTTCTCTATTCTTTTTCGTATTTTACTATAGAAGTAGATAGAAAAACTGATTACTTTACTACAATTTTTGAACTAGAAAAGAAATTACATTTGTAACAAGTTTAGATATTTTTGCTTTATTCTTGCCATCGGCTATCCAATCAAACTTGGGTGAAATTTCCAATAATCGCTGGCGAATTCTCCCAGTCCTTTGAGTCATAGCTTCCGTTAAAGTTTGAAACTTTTGTTTAATGTCGTTCTGGGTGTGCATCATCACATCAGCTTCGTCCTGAATCTTTGTTAGATAGGAAATTAACAGAAATTGTGATTCTGTTTAGGGGCATAATTTGGGGATACGAAGGAAATTCGTTACCACCGCATACCCGTCGATCGACAGTGTCGGTTACGATTTCCCGGAAGAGACTTAAATCTTTTTCTAATATTTTACGAAAAAGCAATCCATTGTCTTCCACGTAGTTTCCTATACTGAAAATATACTCGACGGCTGTTGTTATTTCACCAGCCAGCACTTGATCGATAACTCCTCGTATACCTTTTTTATCCAGCTGTAAAAAACTTGTTTTTTCAATAAATGCATTAATTGCTTCTAGAAATGAAACTTACTATTGAGGTAAGCTCTGCAATAACATCTTTCCTCGGGCATTGTCCTTTCTGTAAAATTGTATTATTACAATTTAACATATTAATTAAATTAATCAATTATTTATTGATAAAATGTAGAGCAAAAATTCTTAGTTTTGCAAACAAACAACTATATTTTACCGATGTTGCGGATGATTTTCCAAATTTTCGAAAATCTTTGGTACACATTGGTTGACGAACATCATCAGGCAATTTCTCTCCCAATTGAACGAAGTAGCGAAGATATCGGCCAAAATCATTCCTAGCTTGCTTTTCCTCGTTCGTCTGCACTTCTTTACCGACTTGTTGCAGCCAACCAGCTACAGCTCTTTGATCTGAATTTATATTGTAATATTTAAGCAATTAAAAGGGAAAAGCTTTAAAAATTTTCCTTCAATGTTAGTTCATAGTTCTAGTAAATATAGGAAATCTGTTATAGACGATATTAAATTGTTATAATTATCAATATTTTAAAAATAAATTAATTAATAAAACTTTTAAATTAAATATCTAACCTCTTTTAGAATATCGCTTTATTTCCTTCGTAATATCACGAACGATCATTCGAAAAGTGTCATCAAGATCTTCAGCCATTTTCTTTTTTATAAATAAACCCAGAAATCATTGATAGAGCTTGAAGAAATTTCAAAGAATTACTCAAATAATTTTACTCTCAACCCGAAACAGAATATTTTATGAATTAAACTTAACCGCACTTAACAACCATTCTAAAATATAATTTTTTTTCAAAGTACTTGTCAGCGATTGGCATATATTTTTTTATAACAATAACAGACGCATGCGTTGCAAAAAAACAAATAAGTTTTTCATTACCCTCTCGTGTATTATAAAATTTCATATAAATATCAATATCGTTCAATAAAAGTATTTGTTTGAAAAACGTGAGGAAAATAGTATATGAAGAGAGTAAAAAGTATTATTTTGATAAAGGAAAATCGTCGGAAAAAATATATATAGATAATAGTGTACTTATATTTATAGAAATGATCTACGGCCGATGGGGAGAAATGGGATGATTTTACAAAATTGTCACCTCACTATGTCTAATTTATCTTGTTTCGGCTTGTAACGAAATGTTTTATTTTATCGTCTTCGAGGGTTTTCGTATTTCTTGATAATTTCAAAACATACATACGACATATGAGTTTTTTATTTGAAAAAAATATTTCTGTTCTAATTGTTAATGATAAAATTCAAACAAGCGATTTATCAGCAAATCTGGTCCTTGATAGATGATAGGCAAAGGCATTGGTTGTACATAGGATAAGCGAAAGCAGCTGGGTGCGCGGATTTAGCGCTTAGCAGCTGATGTATAAAGATGGCTGGTCTTGATACAAACAAATACTGATCAGCGCTATGCTGCTTTTCTCAAAAATATTCCATTAAAAAGGTAAGGCCAGTTTTATTTTTTAACTGCAACCAAATGTAGTTTCCTCCGAATTGCAGAGATAATTTCTTTAGGTTATGCATATTCGAATCAGTTCCGATTTCAGATATAAATAAGGGGTTGCTCTTCGCAATTTTTTTTGCACAAGAATTTCTGTCCTTTGTTAATTTGTAATAAATAACTGTCAAGTATTAGTTGCATCAAACTATTCGTAATTTTGCATAATTACAGTGTTTTAAAATTGTGAATAATTTTAACAGTTAAAATATTTAATTGGGAAGAGGAACATTTGTAGACTGTATTTTTATTAAATAATTAAAATGACGTTATCATAGTTTTAATGTTATTTTTTTTAGGAAGTTATGAAAGAGGATCCTGAGTAAAGTAACAATGGCTTACGATCCACGTGCTTTAAAATATCCAGCAGGATTGCCCAATCAGCATTCTGGACCAAATATAACTGGATATGCGTATCATCCAGGGCATTCTATTCAACATATACAACAGACCGATGAAAATAGGAATGAAAATAATTATGGGAATAAGGAAGCACATTCGCAAATTTCTCATCAGTCATCAGGCACTCAAACTATTCAAAAGATTGATGTTGCCACTATGACTGATCCTTTGCAGATTGATTTTAGACTGACATCAGAGTATTTAGCACGTTGCTCAAGTACATTAGGCCTACCTTATGCTAAAAAGCATGATGATAATAATTCACCCCACAATTGTCAAGAAATCAAACCTAAACTTGAATATGAAGTAGAGCCACAGCACTTTAATGGTAAGGAAATAGATTAATGGCAAATGATTAAAGATTTAATTACTCTGCTTATACTATTTATATCTTTCTATATTTTAGGAATGTTAGTATTTCATTGTCCTGAGTGTGCATACAGATTTGAAGATCGTGAAGCTTTACATGAACATTTGGAAGACCACAGGCAGAGGCCGCATATCTGTGATATCTGTGGTGCCAGTTTAAAGAGGAAGGAACATTTAGACCGTCATAAGCAAGGGCACAATAAAGATAGGCCCTATCAATGTGGCATGTGCTGTAAAGCATTTAAACGTAATGAGCATCTTGCCAGACATATGATTATTCACTCTGGCAGCAAAAATCAAATTTGTAAAGAATGTGGAAAAGCATTTTATAGGAAAGATCATTTGAAGAAACATCTGCAAAGTCACAATAGTACTCGAAGCAAGAGTTTGACTAATTTGCAAGGTCATCAAAATGGTCAAAATACCAATGAGGACATGGATAACTTTGGTAATGCAATGAGGCACACCAGCCCTCCTTTTTCTGTTTTACGAACTTAGTTGTAAGTTTGTTATTAATCTATTTACCCTTGTTTTTTTTTTTCTTATATTATGGAAAGTGACTTATTTTTACTGTTAATCATGTTGGATTACATGAGAATTGTTATAGACACGTGCGTTCGTACAGGGGGAGATACACTTACCAGTGACAGAATTTTGTGTGATTACAATAATTATCGTTAATCTTATCTTTTTTTTTTGTATATTCAGTATTTTGAATAATTGCAAGACTCATATAATGAATTTGTTGACAAAATTCTACGTTTTCGTAAAATTGGGTCGACTCAAGTTGAGAGGTGGGCGAACGGCATTTGTTACTTACACGGAATATATTAAAAATGCTTCCTTAGAACGTAAACGAGAAGATAGAATACTATATTGCATAGAGTAAAAATTAAAATGTCGTGGTGAATAAGAATTTCGTAAGATATATAAATATATATCACAAAATGATGGCTTCCCGACTACGTATTTAAAAATTAGTGAAATAAAAGCTATAATTACCTTGTGACGAACTGCACGAGCAAATCTTGTTATATTCGCCATCATTAAGAATGTATGCGCTTAACTTAAAGTGCGCGAATGTGAATTTAACGAATACGAATGGATCAACGCCATGTGAAATTTAGCATTAAGCATTTACACTTTGCTTATAATCAATAAGTATATATTATATATATATATTGTTATGTCAAATTTATCATGTAAAATATATTTATTAAGAATGAATAATATGTACCAGCTTTAACTTTATAGCGTGCTTTATATGTACACAATATGTGAGACTGATGGAAAATTGTACATTTAGAAATCAATTTTGTTATTAATTGTAGCTGCCATAATTAAAATAATAAACCATTATTATGTAAAAAAAATCCTGTATCTTCTTTTTTAAATAAAGAAATAATAAAAACTTAAAGAATGGTCCTTTGTCTTTAAAATAAACGAGACGAGGCATTTGCTTCATACAATTTTCATATATATATAGATATATTATGTTGGGTATTACATAAAGCAGCACTGGGAAATGTTTGAAAAACGTCCACAAACTTTGAATTTCCATTCTCGCAGGCTAAATTCGTTTGATGGCATATCTATTATCTACATCGACCTATTCTCTCCTGCTCATCAATAATTACTATTACTTAAGTTTTGCTTCGTTTTCCATCTATTTGTTTTCCTCGTATGTTGTATTCTCAAAGATTACACGTTTTATGCATTTTTTACAAAAATAAAACGCTGAGATCAGAGGGATCGCTGGTTTCTGTTCTCTCCATTTTTAATTGTATCTTCGCGCGATTCTATTCCTTGTCAATGCTCGTTAAATTTTTTTCACTTCAACTTTGATTAACGACAGCGAACGTATATAACTTGTACCCTGGAAGACATCGGTACAAATTTTCAAGGGTAATAGAAACGATATCGTTGAGTACCAACGACATTCGTTTCTCATGTTCTCATCTATAGGCTCGCAAATACAACTTATTCACACAACTACTCGATCTTTCGTATCCTGCGATATTCGCAAAGTGCACTCTAAATATATTCTTATAAAAATGAGAATTTCCCTTGGAGGACCATCTACAAAATACGTGTAGCAGCAATCATAGCCTAGATTGAAAAACTTAAGCTGATTCACACAGCTGGCTCACCTCTTCGATAAGGTTCTAGGAAAATAATTTATAAATTAGTGGACACCCTGGGCTTCTATATCTCACACGTTTCATATGTATATGGCTTATCCATAAAATCTCTAAACTATTGGGAACGAAACGAAGTTAAATGCTTTGTACTATGTCGAGGAATTTGTATATCTTTTCATACCTATTTCATCGTAACTTTCTCTCTCTCTCTCTCTCTCTCTCTCTCTCTCTCTCTCTCTCTCTTCTCTCTCTTTCTCTCTCTTTCTCTCTCTTTCTCTCTCTTTCTCTCTCATTCTCTTCTGCTAGCATGACGTATCTCTGTTATTGAAAAACCATTAATAATATTGGGACGCGCGATAGGCGTACAGACACACGCACAAATACCCACACATACATAGTTGCTGCTTCATTAAAGGAACAGCAACTGACAAATAAAATCGAGCCAGCTAAATTCAATTTTACTTAGCAATTGATCCGTGCAAAATCTAGTCAAATTCAAAATAAACTTTGCATAGGTCAATCGGTATATAGGGTGAGGCATTCATAACGCTCCGTAGCTAGGACGTAGAAATTGATTTATCTGAGTAAACCTAGGAGATAGCAATTATTTGTGCAAAACCTCTTTGAATGCAAACAGAAAGGAGCTTCGAAAAGGTCTTGTGCAACAAATTAACATCCGTGGTTAACCAGATAAACATTTTCCAATTACTCTTATGTATCTATACTTTGGAACGTGTTAATTGCCTCAACCTGTATATATTCGAGCTCGTTAAACGCAAATATCATATTTCACATTTAATCCTTTATCAATCGAATTTTCTGTCGTCTTCCACGATCAATATAACCATGTGTTTCGATCCTGCGTAGAAAAATATCGTTTTCACAATCATCATTGTCATACCAAGAAACTTACAACAAGCATTAAACCAGTTGTTCATTTGAATTTTACACTCACGTGACTCAATTTTCGTACGATCGAGTCAACTCAAGAATCTCCAAGAAAATACAAAGATCATTCTGACGAAAAATCTTTTTCATCGAAGTTCTATTTACAGTCAATTTTTCAATGCCGATTAATCAAATTGGGAAATGTTCATCGCTTGGCGATTAGGCATTTGGCGAAATGAAGAAAACCAATAATCACAATTAGGCCCAAAAGATTTGACAAATAATCCTTTTCTAGAAATCGTGTGAGTTTTGTAAAAAAGTTTGTTCGCTCTGTCTTTGACGAGGATAAGTATATAAATACACAATAGCAATATCGTCATCTTGGAACAGATTTTTATCTCTTCGCCGAATAAATCTACAGATTTAGCATTATCTATCACTCATATGTTACTACTAAAAATATGTAATATTGTAATACCGCCACCTCGTTCTTCCATCCCAATAAACTACTACTTTCTGCTAATAAAGAAATTGGTGGCCGGTATCGTAAAGTGAGATGGAATTTGGCGAGTTGGTTACAAGAGGGGTCTCAAAAACAGAGCTTAACGTCATCGTGCATCAGTCGCTTTTCGTTAGACTGCTTTAAATGGCAAAAGTTGTTTCGAATACCTGAAAAGTCCAGCGCTACGCAAAGGCACTGGGTTCTTTATTATTTTCTTTCCTTACACGGGGGTACACGTTAACTATTGCCTTCTGTCTCTGTAGGAACACCACACAACTACGTCTATATTTTTTAGGGAAAAAATCCTCTTTCTCCTCGTTCAATCTCACCAGCCGTTCATTTTGTCAAGAAAATATTTATGAAAACTTAGAATGATGAAAACTTTCATGATTTGAAACGAATCTGACATGCTTCGAACTTGAAAAATTTACAGCTGTTGAGAGAGAATAAAAAATATGACAATTATAGTAAAAATCACTCCAGGCGCTTCTTAAACCTTTAAAATAGACGATCGTTCCTCTGTCGTTTCCTCTAATTGTTCGTATTCTGACGAAATACGGTATAGCTACATTTGCTTTATTCTTTTGCTTAAAAAAATTCAATTTTTTCATTCCAAAGGCCTAACTACGTGTACTCAAACGTAAAAAATTCATTCGCAAAATTCACCTGATTCAAACGTAAGTCTGTTTTTCAAGATTTTCTCTCTCCTGTGTTCTTTCACTCGCTTATCAACAAACATGCACGCACTTACATCTCACACGCGCATACGCAAACTGCAAGCAGCTAATACACGCTTACAAACACATACATTCTGCTTTGTCCACGCTTAAGAATAGTAATATTTTTTTCTTGTATACAAACTTATAAGCTAAATATTAAATCTATCATGTATGTACTCTCGATTTTTATGATTACAAGTACATGGCGGTGGAGTATTTTATTACAGCTCATCCTCAGAATTTTATATATATATATATATATACGGCTTTCAGTATATGTATACTATGTATATTATATATTCTTAGTATAATCTTATACTTGAGGTCTGACAAAACCTGAATTTTCGTATTACTTGCTAGAACGTTTTCGTGCTACTAATGTAATGCTATAGCGGGACATTATATTGACAATATTTTCATCACGTTACGTTTCGATAAGAATAAAAGTTTCTCTATGAATAAAAGATATTTGTAGATAAAGTAAGATCGCTGAGTAATCAGGGAATAGTGCGCCCGCTAAGTAATCTTTCTATTTATAGGACTCTCTGATAGAAGCACATAAAAATATCGTTATGCTACATTTATCTTATAGTATTTTGTATAGTGAATATGTTTGTAGTCTTTACTTTAGAGTCTCGACTCGTTATCTCCACTGATCGCATTACACTGTTAGTAGCATGAAAACGTTGCATCTTTTTATCCTTACTGATACAGACATTATGAAATATCAGCTGCGTCTGCAGTAATATTTTTAATGCCTATATTATCTAGATTTATAACAAAAAATTATATTTAAACATATGCATTACATATCACTGCAACTAAACATCCCTATATATATGGCAAGAAAGTAAAAAGGCGAGGTGAATTGAAGAACATGGCACGACTAATAATACTAAAACAGAAATGGATGTAAAGTTTTGAAAACCAGCCAAACAATTGGAGCATTGTTCCTCGTTCCAAAAAGATCACAGTCCACAAAAAGATTACTTCAATGGATAAATATAATTCAATATTTAATTACGTAAAGTTTTACCGTTACTAAGTATATACTAGTATATAAAATGTAAAACTAAATTTACGACACTTGCTTAAGGACAATCTTACGAATGTAATCAGTGCTCAACGAAGATTAAAGGCATTTAACGAAAAAAAATATGTATAAAAACAATGTAAAAACCATATAAAAACGAAGCAAACTCAATAAGAGATTTCACATGATGGATTTAGTACGACTTTGTTGAATCGTAAAATATATATATAAATATATGCGCATTTTGTAAAAAAGGGATATACATAAAAATTTAGAACTATAATGTAAAATATAAAATACTGACAACTTTGTATATAAAGCGAAAGAAAAAGTTAAGAAAAATGAAATAATATTGCCACATGATTCAACATACCATTGCTCTCAAAGCTTCTTTTCCACTTAAATGAAAATCCAACTCCATTTACAATAGAATTTTAATACTTTCAATGGAAGAGTAGTGTATTATTTAAAATAATTTTAATTCTTCGAGAATTTTAATTCTTCGAGAAATTTAATTAAAAAGAAATAGAATCAAGAAGCACTCACTGAATGCCTTTTGGCTAAATTTTAGTATTGCTTTTTGCTAAACGATCATGGGAGTAACAAAAATCTTACAATTTAATAATTTTTAAGACATATCTATAATATCAATTTCATAATGGGCCGTGAAAAAAAACGGTATCTTTTTTAAATCCTACCATAATTGAAAGGAAAGGAAGAAAGAAGTATACATATACACCTTACTGTTATTTCCCTCTCCTGACAATCGACCGAGTTCATACATATAACACCAAGCTTTCATAAAAATATTTTTTGTTTCTTAAATACAAACAATATGGCAAGACTTTTGGATCAGGCTTCTAACCTATATCTCTAAGGAAAATTTTAGTTTTTTCTTTCAATTATTTATGCTCTCCATGTCAAACTGCGCTTAATGTACACCTACACTTTTAGCTTCTGTTTATTTTTTTTTATTTTATTTTATTTTTTTTTTGGAAAGATTCACTTTTTTTCCATGTAAATCTGCTTAAAATTGCAGTCCTCTTTGATATAATATCTAAGTCTGCAGCAGCAAGGCTATTGCAAAATTATGCATGATTATTTTTGTCAGACTCCGATGAATTGCAAATGACGTTAGGTGCAAACAACGAATATCCCTTTTATGGTAAAATATAGTTATGAAGTTTACCACGAGATTGTTTCAGTGTTACCTCTTTGACGAGGTGTTCCCCTGATCTCAGAAATCTTTTACATGTCCCAGAAAGCTGAGATCGTGAGATTGATAAGGATTCGACGTAGCCAGCGATGTAGCGGTAGACTGGTGTGCCACATTTACAGCGGCCAAATGATGATGATGCAATGTATGATGAGGACCGTGCGTGTGTAAAATGTTATTAGGATGGGGAACTTGAAAGTTCCCTGGTGGCGGGGCTCAGGACAGGAGTGGACCTGGATGTCCCCCGGGAAGAACAGATGATGCGGATACGGTTGACGTCTGCATACTTGTTACATTGTTTTGTTGTTGATTCTGTTGCTGAGAACCTTTAAAAACAGTATAAATATTAATGATTAATTTAATTCCAGTAGAAGATAAATTTATTACATCTTCATACCAGCATTTTGGCTTAGTTCAGCCTTTACTCTCCTAGCAATGTGGCTTCTGGTGTGTTTCCGTAAATGATCTTTTCGATAAAAGCCTTTACCACACTCTGTACATACATGTCGTTTTTCACCAGAATGTATCACAAAGTGTAATGTCAATTGTTCCTTCCGTTTGAAAGCTTTTAGACAAACAGTACAAACATACGGCCTCTCAGGATTATGACTTTGCTTATGACGTGTAAGATGATCTTTACGTTTAAGTCCTGCACCACAAATGTCGCAGACAAATCTACGCTCTAAAGTATGACCCAATAAATGCTGTTCTAGCAGTTCACGCTCTGGGTATGCCATATGGCATTCGGGACAGCAATATAAGGTCGAGCCATCCAAAGCAGTTGTCAAACGAATTTCACCAGGTTTGGGTCGTGGCTTTTTCTCCTTTGGAGCCTTCTTTTTTTTCTTCTTCTTATTATTCGGAGACATCATAATGTTTGGTGTAGTCGTAGTTGCCACAGCCACGGAAGTGGTTTGAGCCATTTCTGATTCTTTCTTTATACTTTCTGCAGAGTACTTGAGAAAATGATGTAAACTTAACGGTAGGGTACTGGCTGGTAAGTGACTGAGGTAGTCTGCCACTGTAGATCCAGGAGTGGCTAGTGATTGCCATGTGGCAGGCATAGTAGCTGGTGTTTGGGTATGAGCGTGCTGCTGATGATGCTGGTGCATGTTATATTCCTGCTGGCCTCCATTTGTTGTTGCATCCCCATTACGCTGCTCCTCTGACTTCTTGTCCTTACTCTTGTCCTTATCCTGCAGCAGGTTACAAACATCCTGCTGATTTATAGTTTCTGTAGTTTGCTAAAATTAATTATTCGCACATAGTTAAACCACAAACACAAGCATGCTTCATAAACGAAGAGATGAGTAAAAATATGCGGCAATAATTTACTTGATGATAAGGACGCTTCTCCTGCATTCCTGGTGAATTGGTGGGCCTCTGCTGAACCTGCTGTGCCTGGGAATAGGGTACGTTTGGATAGTGATGAACATTGCTGTTTGGATAGCTTGCCTTGTTGTTCATCATCACTTGGGACTGGGCAGTCTGCACGCCGTTCGTCTCAGGACGGTACTTTCCCATTACCGGCACTCCAATTGGAGGCTGGTTGGGAAAATGATTGGCGTAGCGTGCACCTGCACCACCGGATCCGTCCGTGGCAAATTGGTGGATACTTGGTATAGTACCAGGAAAATGGCCTCCGAACGGCGGGAAATTCATTGCAGCTCGTCAATCAGATACCTAAAAATTCCATACGCTTTTATTATAACAGCACAAACGCCATCAAAAACACAAAGTCTCAACGCTGCATCAATCAAAATTCGATTAGCTTTCTAGTTTGTACACAAAGATTGTTCTTTTTTTCACCAAGATATTGTACCAACTTGGAAGAAATCGTTGAGATTAAAATAAAGACTGATAAAGAAAAAAACCAAAGTAACAAATGAAGGAGAAAGAGTTCCGGTGTGAAAAAGATCGTATCATGAATAATTGGGAACCTTCCGATGTGTCTTGGATAAAAAGAAGTAATCAATGGGTAGATTCAGCGATTGAAGGGAAAAGTAAATGTGAAGAAATCATGAAAAAATCTGGACCTTCTGACGAAACGCGCGTATTTACTCACAGCAACGTCCCTCTCCCCATGTTTCCACGGCTTCCTCGGAGATCCTTTCCTCTTCGGGATTTCCCACGTCAAAAAATGCGAAATAGGTGAGAATAGATTCCTCGACAGTGGAAAGCACGCGATATTAATATAAAAGCAAAAGCTCACATGCCCAAGAACGCACACGGGAACACAAACTCTGTCAAAATCTTGATGCGAAAGGCACACACAGTATTCTACACAAATCCGGCCCTTTTGTCCTTGCGCGCTCGCTCACTCTCTCTCTTTCTCCCTCTAGCTCTCTATACTCGTTCCCTCTCTCGCTCTATCTCTTTCTCCCCCCTTTAAGTCTGCTCGGATTCGGCCTTTCTCTCCCTCTCTCTCACACAATCTATCTCTCTCAAGGGCAGACAGCGAGTAAAACGCAAAGATAGTCGAGCTTCACTTTCGATTGTTGCGGAAGGATAATTTTTTAAGGGTGTTTTGCGCGAATAGAATATAATCGTATAATAATAAAGAGAGGAAGAGAGGTCGAAGACCAATATTATGAAGAAGAAGAGCAAGTGGAATTGAGAGAGAATATAGAGGGGAAAAAATGCCAGCAACGGGGCGACGTCGGTGGCGTTGAAAAAGGAATTGAACGAACGTAGTGTGCGCTGTAGGACCGTCGCGACGCGTGAGCGCGGCATGAGGATTGGGGGAGTGAAGGGCGGGGAGGGGGACTCAGGAAGGGGGGAAATTACGCGAAGAGAGGGTGGAAGGGAGAAGGGGTGCGCGATTGTTGCAGAGGGATGGGTAGGGCAGCGGGAACAAGTGGTGGTAACGTGGATGGGTAGGGAAGGATGAGGTAGTAGGAGTGGTAGAGAGAAGAGGAGAGAGTGAGAGAGTGACTGAGAAAGAAAGGGGGAGCGCAGAAGGAAAGGGAGAGAAGGGGAGAGTGTGCGTGGGAGAGGGGAGCGGGAGGGAATAGGGGGACGAGGACGGAGAGAATGCGTCCTTCCCCTCACTGCACCCAGTCGATACGGGGGCCGAATTTGCACGAAATTCAGCAGAAAATGGCCGTTCCCCGACTCGACTAGCCTCTTACAAGCAAAACTCATCCCGTCCCTTTTCCACCCACGAGATTACATGCTTACCATTTATGTTGGCTGTAGTTCACCTGGTCCTTAATGAATTTCGCCGAGGTTTTCGAATGTTGAAAAAGATCCCTTGGTGTGCGTGGCGTTGACACCTGTCTCTCAAGTCGGTGCCCCCACCCCACCCGTCCGCCCTCTACTGTGCCAGCCTCTTAACTATTTTTTCTCTCTCCTAGTTCCCAGTCCCAACTCCCGGTCCTCGTCCTCCTCCTCGCTCGCGAATCGCGACCGCGTCGCCCGGCGAAAATGCCCGAATCCGTCGGGCTTTTAACTTCCAATCCCTCTCTCGACTACCTCTCTCTCCTACCCCCCGTTCTCTCTACGCTCAACCCTTTCCATACCACTTCTCTTTCTTTCTCTCTCTCTCTCTCTCTCTCTCTCTCTCTCTCTCTCTCTCTCTCTTTCCTATAATTATCATAATCCTCATCCCCCTTTACCGCCTCGGAATAAAGAATGTAAACAAACACAAGAACTTACTACGTACGAGCGTTAAATTTGTTTAAAATTAACAATCACAGGCTGAATGAAACTTGCAGTATTCTTTATATTAAATGTATGCTTTATTTTAGCTTTCTTTTATAATATTTATGTAAGTAACAATGAAAATGGCTTATGTACTATCCGTACTGACTATGGTAATAATAGCTATAGTAATATAATAATAAAATAAAATAAAATAAAATAATATTTGTTGTACAGTTATACCCACCGCCTTGAATTGCAATACTTACATAAAAAAATGTCTCAAATTTTTCTTTCGTTTTTACATAGATGTCACCCGAAACTTATAAATTTATTCGTTAATTAGTCAACCTAGATTATTACTTCAACAATATCCTATCATAATTCTCCAGTGTATATTGCAACAGCTCGATAGTTCATCTGCATTTTTTATCTACGATTGACACGATAAAATTAGGAAGTGCAAAGTCACATCGATAAAACTATATAGTATATGTGGCCTAGAGAAAAAATAATATCGGCCAAAAAGATTCGATAGGAAGATTGTTCAATTTGTATAATAACCACTCTCGATACATTATTGAAGAAGAACGCCGTGTGATCAGGTGACAAAGTTTAACTATTAACTGACCTGCACAGACTTTGCTCACAAAATTAGAAAGAAAGAGATTCTATTGGCTGAAACATTTCCATCGTCATTTTTTCAAAAGCAAAATCAATGCAGGTAAGGGTACCTGATGTTATTCGCAAGTACTTATTAACAAATACATGCAACAATAATAGAGTGAAGATTAGTAAAATACATAATGTTAACATTGGTGTCTCAATATGCAATTACCTCACTGTTCTTTCCTTTTGTTTTCTTTTCATTATCATTTTGTATTAATAACCATCTTACTCGAAAATTCGCTTACTCTCGTTGAAAAAATATACATCAAAGCTTACTAAGGGTCTACGGTTACCCAAATGTACATTATTCCGTAGATGCCCTCTGACTCTGTTTAAATCTCTATAGAATACTTATATTGAACTTGGTGATTCACCAATCACTTCTTTGCTATATCTTGATCGTCAAAAACCGATTAAATAAATAATTAAAATCAACGTTCGTTCAATGCTTACAGGAAACAGTCTTCTTTCCTCCTCCGGGATGTAAAACCGATATATTTACAAATCCTCGCTTTCTTTTAGACAATTGATCTCTTTGTCTTTTACACCTAATTACGTATTTTCCTTATCATCCACAATTTCAAAGGTCCTCGTTAAAGGAGCGCGTAACTCCATACGTAAGACTGCATCGTCTATTGTGCTTTCTACTGAATCCAGTTCACGCATTTAAAAATATAGTTTTGTATTTATACATATATATATATATGTATATCTATATAAACTTCATTTATTCCTAATTCGCGTCATTGAAACAGGATTAGCGGTGAAAACATTTTCCACGAGGCTGAAGAAAAGCGTTCTGTTTTCATCGTTACGCACGCTATAACGCGTACGCAAAAATTTTCAAGGTCCACGAAAGTTCACCCATTTTAACCTGGTACATTTTGCGTAAGAACACCTTGAATAATTATATATACATACATATATATGTATATACATGTATATATATATATATATATTTATAAATTATCGTCTTAATGACCATATACATTTTTAAAGAATTAATTTACGGCTGTTTCACTAAACCTTGATTTTTGGGAAATTTTCAGAATTGACTATTGAGAATTAAATTATCAAGGAGTTACTTGATAATCGTATATTTGTGACAGAGCTATTATTAATGATCCTTTCATAATATATTATATATATATATATTTATATATATATTTATTTATATATTTATTTTTATAGTGCCCAATTTACTATTGCATTATAGTATATTTTCAATCCGCCAGAACGCTTTGTCTCACACGACCTCTGACCTGTTGATGGTTAAAACGGAAATACCGCCCAAGCTGACTCGGGGCGGTATGCTGCTGCTAATGCTGTTGTTGCTGCTGCTGCTGCTGTTGTTGTTGTTGTTGTTGCTGCTGCTGCTGCTGTTGCTGTTGCTGTTGCTGCTGCTGATGGTGAAGCATTGCCATAGCCCCGGTCTCTGCAGCTGTTGGTAAAACTACCGTAGATGGTTCGCTCACACTAATTTGATGGATCTGGACTTGAGGTCCTTGCCCCACTTGAATCTGTATCTGTTGCAGTTCTGGTACTGCAGTCTGCTGTTGCATAGATTCCGTTTGTTGTTGCTGCTGCTGCTGTTGTTCAGTCTGTTGTTGATTCTGGGAATTGTCAGTGGTATTCAAGGGGTCTTCCTTAGCACGTTTGGCAAGGTGAGATTTGGCGTGTTTTCTGAGATGATCCTTTCTGTAGAAGGCTTTCCCACATTCCGTACAAACTTCAGATTTGTGACCGGAGTGTATGACAAAATGCAAATTTAGATGCTCTTTTCGTTTGAATCCTTTCATGCAAACTGAACATATAAACGGTCTGTCAGGATTATGTCCCAATTTGTGTCGTTCCAAATGCTCCTTTCGCTTCAAACCAGCACCACAGATGTCGCAGATAAATCTCCTTTCTATTTTGTGCCCAATGAGATGTTGCTCCAAAAGTTCCTTCTCGGGATATGCCATACTACATTGGGGGCAACAGAAAAGAATTTTGCCATCAAGGGCAGTAACTATGCTTACTTGACCAGGCTTTGGCTTCTTTGGTTTGGGGGGCTTTTTCTTGTACTTCTTTTTTCTCTTCGGCTTGGTACCAGGTTCTTGCTCCTCGACAACGTCTGGAATGATTTCCATTTCGCTACCAGCAACCGTTATCTGTACAGCTTGCTCTCCGGAAGCCGCGCTGCCCGAGGCATCGAGTCCATCGGCGCCAAGAGGACTGGATTCGATTGTGGCTTCGCGTTTTATTGTCTCTGCTGAGAATTTCAAGAAATGCTGCAAACTAAGAGGCAAGGTACTGGCTGGTATCCTCGATAGGTAATCGGCAACCGTAGAGCCAGGAGCTGCAAGACTTTGCCAACTAGCAGGCATGGAAGTAATAAATTCCTCTCCACTCTGATTCCCTTGACTCTTCACGCTCCCCCTTTTGATAAGAGCGACAGGTGTTGTACTTTCCTTAACGTCTTCTTTGGAATCATCCATACCCTCCCTGAGAATCAGATCTTGTGGGATTTGAGCGACCACTGTCAAACCTTCCGGTGCACCAGGAAGCTGTACAGTTTGCTGGACAGTCTGTTGAGAAGTCGTGGTCACAGCCGTTGATGTACTTTGCGTAGTTTGGTCGGATCTGTAAATAATAAATCCAATTAATTCCTCTAGAAAAACTCGTGAAGAATCAACAAACGTCAACGTAGATATTTCATTGGACAAAACTTACGTTTGCGTGGTAGCGACAGTATTTTGTGGTTGAACTTGGAGTTGAACGCCATCCGTGCCTTGCTGGCTATAAGCTACAGTGAGAACGGTAGCAGTATTGGGTGGAAACTGACTTAAGGATAGTGGAGCCAAATGGTACTTGGGCTGATCTGCCGTGTTACCGCTCTGGGACACGGCAGGATTGACCACTTGGATTTGAACAGTTTGTTGCTGTTGAGTACCATCTTTACCAGGTACGGTTATAGGTAGTGTAAAGATTTGCTGCTGCTGGCTGTTACCCTGAGGTACGGCAAAACCATTTGGATCCACAGGCCGGAGATAGTGAACTCCACCTTCCCCGGTGGATAAAACTCCTACTACTTGACCACCGGCAGTCAGGTTCTGCGCAAACTTGGCTGTGGCAAACTGATGCATCGTGCCCGTTGGCAACGAGCCAGTAGTGAACCCAGGAAACGGCGTAAAATTCATCTCTCACCCTGGCCAAACCTAAAAAAAAATCATATTGTAAACTGCAAGAAATAATTGCACGTTATTATTCGTGCTAAATCATTTGATAAACATAACTATGAATAAATAACATAGACCAAAATAACAATAAAAATAGCTCTAATAATAGAATATATATAATCTGATGTAAATAGTATATCAAATAACGATAGGCTTGCACCGAGACGAAGGCATTTAAAGAGTACATTGTCCCTTCCCCCATCATCGAGCTTCGACCCCTCTCCAGAGCCGATTCTCCCAGAAGATGGGATTCTGCGGCGTTTATACGCTAAAGCGCCGAAGTCAAAAGTCGAAGAAGTCGACGTCTTGCTCAGTCTGGTGTCGTGTCATGTAGTCGGTGCCGAGTAAGTTTGCCGCGTCTTCCGGTTGTATTGGTACGTAGGTACTGGGGGTAGAGCGTGACTGCCCCCACCCCAAGAGGGATCCGGGAGCAGGGAGGATAGTTACCGAAGTGGCCCAGGATTATACCCCACTCCACCGCGACGGTGCCCCCACAAGGGTAGGGGGTAGAAGCTCTACCGGGGGAAGAGGGGGAGGGGATGGGAAAACGGGAACCGAACGAGAAATAGAGTCGCTCTCCCTCTCTTTTCTCTCCCTTCTCACACTTGTTCGACAAAGCTTGATAACTGCATGAAAGAAACAGAAGGAAGGGAGAGTAGGTGTTCGGATACGAATGAGAGTTGGTAGGAAGGAAGGAAGAAGGAAAGGTGGGTGGGTAGATAAGTAGGTGGTGGTGGGTGGGTGGGGGTGTATGGAAAGAAGGAAAGGAAGGGAGGAAGAGGAGGAATGGAAGGGAAGAAGGAAGAGTAGCAGCCGGTCGCTCACGTTTTGCACGAGGCGACCACGCGCGGAATTCCCACCGTCGATGTTGGACCGCTGGTAGGTGTGTTGGTACGCGTGTGTGTGTGTCGGTGTGCAAGCTCCAAGGGGTAGGGGTATGTCAAGAAAGAAGGGAGACGAGTCTCGGCTCTCGAACAGGGACTCCCTGGGGAGGGGAACGCGAAATATCGGGAGAGAACACGCGGAGCAGACACCGCGGTAGACGAAGTGGGACACACCGACGCCTGGTTCGCCCTTTGCCGGATAGTGGTAGGAAGAAAAAGAAGCAGAGGTTAGGTTACCCGTGCTTCTCCTCTTTTTCAATGCGTAACAGGGTGCCCCGCTCCTTCCCTATGCTCGCTGTGTCGCGCACCAAATCCAACTCGTTACTCCAACTTCGAGCTTTGCTCGAGCTACAACTTTGATTTCTTCCGTTTTATCAACCGACGATCCTTGCATCGGGACGTAGATTTGTGTATACATATATCTGTTTCTCGGTCTCTTACTAATTGTTCTCAAGCTGGAAATATTTATACTGAACTTAGGACGCGCGATATTAAAGGCGCGACGTGTTTTTCGACTATCACGGAATGGCGAGTGCGACTGACCAGTTGATAGTATTCTCTGTCGCTGGACGCTTGGCAAGACGCGCATGTCGTAATAATGGCGCCGATTCTCTCAAGCATTTCCCCGCGCACCCGCCCAGCACGCCGTCTCTTATTCGCAGCTGGCTATCGTAATCCCGCTTATCGGTATTTTTCTAATATCTGTATCGCATTGAAACTAACTTTTTCTCATACATTGACACGTATGTGGAAAAAAACATGGGATATATGTAGTTTTGTTGACGTGTCGTGGTCATTACTGCCCGGGACGCAGCACGCCAAACGGAATGGCCGTTGGCTTGGCCAAGCCAAACGAGTGACGCATTCGAGAAAGATGACTCGAAAAATGGACGATTGAAATAATTTAGGATAAAAAACATGTAGAAGGTAAGAGAGATTTTCCCAAGGAAATTCATAAAAATTGTGAGAATATCGTTTGGAAAGAAAATGCACGGAACGTAACTGGGCGTTGGCTTCTCATTTGGTGACGCACGGTGGCACGCTACTCCACGTCAGCACAGTCAGCCATCTTGGAATCTGTTAGAAGCTAGCAATGGAAGGAAATGCGACGAGTTTTTGATGTGTATAGAGTCCTTTGTCTCTACGATGATTTCGTAGGCGTTCGTATTTCTAGGCTGGAGTGGATGGGGGAGTCCGTTGGGAAGAGAATGGTTGTAAAAGGGCGAGAAAGTCGAGTGGGAGAGGAATAATAAGGAAGGAGAAGGAGCAGGGAAGGGCAGGGCAGGGTGAGACGAAAACGAAGTACGTACAGAGAGAGAGTAGAAAAGTAAGCAAGCTGAGAGAGTCTCGAGGCAACGGAGGCAGGGCAGGACAGAGTAGAGTAGAGTAGAGCAGAGTAGCAGAGGCAGGGCTGTTGTTTACACCCCCACCTCGTCGGGTTAGAGGCAGCGAGATGCCACGGAGGGGCCTCGGAGACCTCGGCGGGCACCCACCACCACGCAATTTCCAACCCCACCAGCCTCTCAACCACTGTCCGCACCTCCAACCACCCCACCAAAGCCAGCCCGAGCCAAGCTGTGAGCCACGACGAGGGCCCCGCGACGATTTTAGTGTCTTGGGGTGGGTGCTCTTTGTGGCCACAGTTTCGCGGTTTCTCTCCTCCACGTTTCGCATCAAACTCCAACGTCCTCCCGCGATACGCGCCAAACTCTCTCAGCTTAACAACACTTGGTGACAAGCAAGAAAGACAGAGATTATACCACCAGGAGGGAGGACTCAGGAACGTGCTGTGTTCTACCGCTATTTACTTACCGGAGACACGGGTTCCGGTTGTCGTCCGAACTGGTGGATGTCTTCTGTCTTTTTAGTCTGCTCGAAAGAACTTTCTCATTTACGTGTATACACGTCTCAACACTGCTGTTCCGTTCGATAGACTGCCGCCGTGGTGATGTCGGTCGGTCGGTCGCTCGCTTGGTTGGTTGCTTGCTTGAATCGGGGAACCTAGCGCGGAGATCACGTCACGCACAACAGAGACGAGAGAGACGCGCGCGCTTTAACGAGACGAGGATCCTGATGAGCCAGCAGAAGGAAACGGTTCTTTGTAGGTGGAGAGTGCGTGGTGACCGTCTCAGGTGGCGAGAATATTTGCGCGCACTGCGAGTTTTTCTGCGTCAACGCCGTGAGCGACGACGCGCACTCGTTTTCTGGCCTTACGAGAGCCGAGGCCCGAGTGAGATCGAGTATGGCCCCGGTCCCGCAGTCCGTTGGTAAGCGTGGCTCGTGGCTGCTCAGCTCGGCCCGGCCAACGGGCAATGAATTCGAGCTAACGGTACATACGTACCATTCTCGACACACCGCTCACACGTTTTGAATGTCGTCAGCCACTCACTCTTTCTTATTCCTCCTTCTTTTCTTTCAAATTCATTTTTCCTGCTCTTTATATCTCTTTCTCTTTCTGTCTTTTAGTTTAAAATTTCCCTCTGCTCGTCGATAAAAATATAATGTCGTATATTTGCTTTTTCTGCTACTTCCCCTCCCCCCTCTTTAAAATACCGTTCTTGACCCACTCTTACTTCTCTCCTCCTCCTCACCGCTCTCCCTTAAACGAGATACTCCAATTTTTCTGGTCACCGTGATAAAATATGTACCGTCGTTCGCGGATTCCTATGGCGCTATTAATATTCTATCGGACCAAATATCAACTATGGCGGCGGTTACGCCAAGTTTATTCCTGAGAGTGAGGGGAAAGCGGCGCGTGCGCGTGTTCCGATTAAAAACTTCACTCTTCTCCAGAGCAATGCTGTGTCAAGTTAACTGGGAAATCGTTCTCGATTCTACGGACAACTGTGGCGTTTTTTATCAATCTAACCGAAAAGTTACACAGGACCTATTCGTCTGACTTTCTTACTTTTTTCTTCTTTTGATAACTGACTTTCTTGCAACAACACTCTAACTACAATGCTGTGTGCAGTGTAGCTTGAAGCGGCCACTGAAGTTGCGCGCGCACGATGCTTGGCTTGGAAAGGTTTTAAGCGGTTTAAAGAGGTTAGGTTTACTATCGATTGGTCGATAATGCCCACGTTCGATTCGAGAAACAGCGCGCTATTTTCAAAAGCTTCTTTTATTTAACTCTCATTGTCTCTCATCCACCTTAATTTCTAATTGTTTATTTCTGTATTAATGTAATAAATTAATAAATATTTCAAATATATATACGTAAACAATTCAAAGCGTACTTCTTTTATTTCCAATGCAACCCTTTTGTGTCTCAATATATCCTTATTTTTAGTTGTATAGGTTATAAATTAAGAGTCCAAATTATTATATCACTAAAAAATAATAGAAAGTAATCCAAAGTTAAATATCATTTATATCTTGAATAATATATAACACGATCTTTTAATGCAGAATAAATATAAATTTCACACATTGTTTTTACATTTACAGCCTTAAAAATACTTGACTAATATATCATTCTATAATTTAATATTATTAAGGGAAGATATTTCGATCTTAGTTTCTGAAATTTAATAAATATCTTACCCTACAATCTGAAGTTTACTGAACAATATAAATTATATCAACTTGAATATTACACTTGCTTGCACATATTACTTAAATAGTGTTAGAATGTTACTTAGAATAATAAAATAATTGAATATTTTAGTGAGGAATGATATGGCAACGCATTTGCAATAGTTAACAAATTAATAATGAGTTCAAAAAAGCTCCGAGTTCCTTTGTACTCGTTCCATATACAATGAAAAAAGTAGCTTATTACTTTCATAATAAAATGGATTGTCAGTAGCGTTAAGGTCAGGTCTATATTCGTTAGTGTAACTACTATGGTTAGATGATGAGCCATCATGTAAGGAACTTTGAGAAGGTTCTGAATGATGAGGAGATGGTATGCAATTCCTTTTTCTCCATTCAGACTCCATCTTTTCTATAACCCCTTCTTGAAGACCAGAAAAGCTATTAATATGAAGATTATTAATTCTTTTGCTCAATGGCATAAATTCACTGGACTCCTCTTCATTGTTTCTGCCTCTCTTCCTAAATAATAAAAGAGCATTAATATTATTCAAACGATTAATGAGTGATTTTAATAGTATATCTAATCTTATGACATATCGAGAATAAATATAAACAAAGGTTAACCTGTTAGCTTGTGTCATATTGAGATTATATCCGACCATCAGACGGAATTTATAATAATTCACCTGTTTTCATTAAGTCCATCTTTAGTTTCTTATTAATTTAATACGCATGAAAAAATATTCTCACTAGCAATATTGCGTTTAAACATTGGAGATAGGCATACAGGAAGATTTTATAAGAATTTTTATTACATGTTCTGCTAATGTTCTGATCTGGAGACTTGGATAGTACCTAGCGGCAAATTCTTAAAGCTCTGAATTTCTGAAGCTCTGTCGTTGTATAAGAGATGGCACTATTTACCCTATTCAAAAATTTATTAATGATTTCCTTTTTCTCCACTCTTGATTTGACTTGATATCCAGTGATATTATTAAGGCTTTTACTAAATTTGAAGTTTAAGTAAAGGTAAAGCAGATTAAAATTTGTATTATATTCACGTTTTAATTTAAAAACGTATGAATTTGGTTATAACCTGTAGCTTCTTTATAGATGTTTTTTTCTATTGTTTTTCAATGAAAAAGTTATAAAAAGATATGAAATAACATGGAAACAATAGTGAAATGATAATTGCTTATAATGCCGTCATTGATTTATATAAATTGGCTTTTTAATTCATGGTAATAAGATATCGTTTATCGATGAGTCATTGTATTCGGATGACAGTTATCAGGTTCTTAGTATCGAGCCCCGACTACCAAGAAACTTTTTGGTTCGGTTTCTGGTTATTGAACAATATTCTTTTTCAGAGAGAATTTCATAAACAAAAATACAATAATATTCTAGCAGGAGTAGAAAGATTTTTCATATACCTGCAGTTCTTTTCATTTCTAAGAACGAATATAATTATTATGTAAATTCAAACATATAAGAAAATTTTTAATTATTAATTTAAGTATTTTACTTATTTTATAAAACAAAATTTTTGTAAAAATATAAAGATGAAACATAATTGTCTGCTCTTGAAGTAGAAAGTTTTTGGAAAAATCAAAATAAAAGACATATTTTTCAAAAGATAATTTTGAAATTAGGTGAATATTTTTGAAGAATAAAAAATAAAGCAATAAGTTTGAGCGTTATCTCTAATAAACTTTCTTCATACTGAAAATTCTACGTATTATTTAAAAAAATTTTTAATTGTAAGAAAGAGTTATACTTTTACTTTTCTTACGCTGGTTCAAGACTAAAATTTCTTGTAAGAGTTATTTTATCCAACTACTGTTTTTTTGTGGATAGCTCACACGCATAGTATATGTCACTTCAAATTTAAAGTGATCAAGACTGATCGTATGAAATAGCCCAATCAGCGTTTATGAGTCATATCACGATATTCTCATGCCATACCTATTACTCACCTGGTAAGCATAGTATACTGTATACCCTCCAATGAAGAGTTGCTCACGGAACAATTCGTAAACCCATATACTATATCTGCTGAATCTTAAAAATCATATTTCCATGCGTAAGGAAAAAGTAAGCAAATATCCGTAGACTCTGTCATTGGGATACGCTAGTTGCTAAGTAAACTTAAAAATTCCAGTTGATCCCAGTAATGCTAAAATCTTTCATAGGTTCTGTTAAAAAAAGGAAGAACCAAAAATAATAAAGAAAAGACAAAAAAACAGAAAATCTTAAAGAACCCTGACATTAATTCGTATATGGCCAAAAGCTCGCGGAGACTATTTTTAGCCAACGGTCTGAGCTAAAAAGGCAAAAATCTCGCTTAACGAATCGAGCAGGGAAATGTTGACCATTATTAAATTTACAGGTTATGGGCGCACGGTTGGATCGAAGATAAATCTGAAATGGTTCGATCGCATTGAATATATGCCATCTGTATTTAGTAAGGCAGGGACACGGTTTAGAGACTGCAAATGTTGATGATGAGTAGGACGAGCATGTTTATAGTAAAAGGTAAGGCTTACATTGACGCACAAAGTGTCCATATTTGGTATTGTTAGAGCAACGGACAACGCCAGTTAGACTAGATGGGTTGGGTGTGTATCGTGTGAATTCAGCAGCGGCGTTAATCACACATTGATATGTAACTGCTCCAGTTACGTACCGATGCGTGTGTTGTCAAAGCTAAATTGATTTTTTCTACAGAGGAAATAGAAGTATCGACCATCTATATACACCACTGTATGCTGATCAGCAACAGAGGAAAAAAAGAACATCTCTCTGTCAACCGTCTAGATTTTGTTGAGAAATCATAGTTTCGCTTATCTCGTAGGATGCAGACATCCGCAGGATAAGGACTGACGTGCTGCGTCTTGCCACAGGAAGTGTGGGGCCCCCTCTTTGCAGATTCTATCCTCGCCATTTTGACTTTCCGATATACCAAAAGAATATCACAATTTACTGTACAGTCCCATAGTTTTTCCTATATCAGTTAATTTTCGTACTCTTATCACTTCCTCATACCCCTGATTCCCTTTCTCCCTCTCGATCGCTTCCATCATCGCTAACAATTCCTAACCTCTTACCCTCACTTAATAGTACTTATTTCTGCCATGCACGTTTTCCTTCCAAAAGAACGTTATTAGGAAAGGCAGTGACGTTAAAAGTTCTAGTGTAGCATAACGAGCTACTCTATTTATCGAAAACGATGTATACGTAAGTTTAATGAAACGTTATGATACAGCACAGATGTGCTTCTAGTTACTTCGGATGCCGGCAGGTGGAATGCTTCGCTGATTAGCTAAGCCGAATATTATAAGCTATGTAATTTCTGAGATTTCTCATGCGTCACTGGGTCACTTGATACTTTCTACCAGTAGTGGTCAATACACTACTATTCTAGAATGAAGTACGCCTTCTGCAAATTTCTCTTCGTGTTCTCTTAAACAGAGATCATTACTGTTCGAATGTTTCGACAAACTCATTAGCAATTTAAATGTCCAACGTATTATTTGTGCGTGTTAATGTTTTCGTGCGTCCCAATGACGTGTAAGCTGCTACTTTTCTCAACATATTTATCTCCATGGACATTATACAACGACTAGCTAGTATTGTCTTTGACTTTGATTCAAAGCGATAGTTAAAAGGGGTCAATTCAGAGTGGACGGACTGATATTGATAAAGTTTCGTAACAAAATAAGGGATTACTAGGTATATTTAAAACAGAAAACGATCATATACACATGCTTTCCCGATAACCAGGTTAGTTGCGTTCACAGATCTCACAAGATGAAGTTATGTTAGGATTGACATTGGCAGAATAACAGACGGATGGAGGGGACTACATACACGCACCACAAACGCACATCATATATATAGAATGGAGTTGTGTTTTCGTCTGCAAAAGTGTCGATTTCGGCATCATTGGATGGGACAAAATGCACGCGTCGAGTAGACAGCAAGGGCCGAACATTCTCACGTGATTCGCACGAGGCACCTTCGAGCTTGGCATATGTCAGCCACGTTGGCCTTGATTCCTCGAGCCGTGAAAAGATCCCGTCGGCGAGTCAATTAAACCAAGCCACCAAGTCATTGACTTTGGCTGCACGGCCAATTTCTCTCTGACGGTACGAAACCGGCCCAAAAACTCTTACGCATCGTGACGATCATCAATTAAATCTTTATTTCCCTTATTGCACGCATCCTTTTTTACCAATGCCAACAATCCAATTATTCAGCCATTTTCCAATCCTGCGTTGATCACATTTCACTTCCAAGCTTTTCAATTCTTTCAACAACTAGACATCTCGCCAATTAAAGTTCCTAATTTATGGAATTAGTTTAACGATAACGAGCAAAAAAGGTTATGGAAGATTCTAGAATGGAATTGAATGGTGAATTAAATTTCCGAGTAAAATTGAGCGTTTGTGCGTAAGTTTGACGAAGGATTGATCGTGATTGGATGTATGAATGTTAAGTGAGACGATAACTGAATTTTTGTTGAGTGCCAGGGGATGAGAATTCGGTCGGTGGTGTAGCTAACGCCTTCTGTCTTTTTCAAGTTGCAGGATTGCATTTTAGTTTGAATGCCACGTTGCAGAGGTGGAGGCAGCATCGGGCAACATCGCAAACGTCTGGCGATCGCCGAATGGGATGAGTCATGGTCGTCATGGTTAGTCTCCCGGATTTGGGCGTGGTGTTAGCCGTTGACGAATTTCTGATCGATCTCAACAATAAACACCATTCGATCATCATCACGAAACTCCATAGAGACTTTGGCGAGTTTTACCTCGATTCCAATTAATAAACACTATATAAGTATTCTTCATTTGATTAATTAACATAAGCCAAGTAAATAAATGATATTGATGTTAATATTTCTTTTTTACTGTAACTTCAAACTTCCTCTTTTCCATTCAATTTTAAGTACGGACTCTAAAACAAAAAATACATCAGTTTTCTTTCATTGAGCAATATTCACAATGTTTTCACGATAAAAATACCTGGCGATGATTGTTTTGGGTCCAGAAATTACGTGTTGTCAGCTTTACGTGACTTAAACTGGCAACTGGTACGACAAAGATTCGAGTTATTCGTGTATTATTATGTATAACGGATCGGCAGGTGTCGCGTTCGCGAAGCAGGTTTTCCTCCCGATCCCTCCATCCCGAATGGTCCCCATTCCAGTAGTGGTATTCCAAGCATCGAAACCTCGGAAAAACCTTTATAGAAGAATGAGGATTATTTCTTAACCGACGATTAATAACACCTAAGATTTCAAAGATATTTTGCCAAGTACAAGAATCTCAAAAATCTAAACGATATACCATTTAATCACCAAAAATGATCGTTATCTTATAACAAAATGTAATTATTGAATTTCCTTTTTCCTCCAATGTCTTAATTCAAGTCATCTTTTACTGTACTATTATCATTGGAAGAGCAACAGTTTATAGGAGATTTTCTCAGAAGGGAGCTAAATTTTGTTGATACGTTCCTGAAGATCGTCCCTCAAGACCCGTTTGCATGCTCCCGCATCATATAACTTGAAGCTATGCACGGGGTCCCATTCTTCACACTGAAGTGCAATGTACTCGATAATCTATCTGTCAAAGGTAAGGTTCCCATATCATCTTTAGCAAACTCGAAGGAAAATATTCTCCACTACATTGAAAAAAGAATAAATCTTTTTATAAAAAATATATATATTTATGTCAGAATAGAAATTTTTCCACAAATGCAATATAATGAAGACCTTTTGTACCTGCATGAAAAATGTTGTAAGATCCGTGATGGGAAGACGTCGGAAAACTGTGGGGAATTGTTGGCTCCTAACGGGGGAAATAAAAGAAGTTGCATTTCAATTGCAAATAATTAATTATGGTATGTACAACATCCGTCTTTTCTACTGGGATTCTCTGGAGAAACCTAAGTAGATTCCCAGGCAATTTCTCCGCCCTTCTTCCAGTTCTCACCCTGACCTCTAAAAAGTGCTTGAACTTGGAAAAATATGGAGCGAATTAATAGCAGCACACATATTCCAACACTCTACCTATATAATGTAATTACGAAATATAAACTGCTGTACACCTCACCGTACAATATTTTTTTTCATCGAATATTTGTTTTGAAATTGTCGCTCTTTGTTTGTAATGAAAACAGCAGAGTGTGTGTTTTTTTTAGCAGAGTAGCTATAACATTTGAGTCGACGATTGGCCAATTATTTTCGTAATGCATTTGCGAGACTCGCGAGACAATTGTCGACTACGTGACGTATTTAGAATATTCTCTGTCTCACTCACTCACTCGCTCTTTCCCTCTCACGCTCTGTCTTCCTGACTCCCGACATACACAGTATAATGCGAAACTCGTGTTTAACTAGCTTAATTTGATGTAAGCATTTTCGTTACCGCCGTTACTACATAATATTCGTCCTACTTTCACTAAACCTAACTTTTACAAATTACCCGCCAAATGCAACAACAAATTGCATGTATACAATTGTTTTAATGACTAATTGTTATCAGAATATATTTGTTTAATTGTATAATAATGAATAAAGTACTGTTATTTTGAATAATTAATTTAGTTATATATGTATAACGACAGTAAATATTTATAAATACAGTGTATCAGGGTGGATTGGATGGCAATTGATACGCTACTGTACACGGTAAACCCTCTCCTTGAGTCCAGGCTCTTTGCTGGTTTCAATCCAAACACCAAACCACTCTGAACACACTGCCTGTACTCACCTATACTCTCTTCCATCCATTCATCCAACAGTTTTTGCTTGTCGAATCAAGGAGCCTGCATTTTGTTCCAGTTTCATTCACATTCCTTTTTTATAATCCCACAAAAATCGTTGATTACCAACGAGCCATGTCCTGCTCTGGGAGTACCAATATTATTCTTGGATAATTATAAACATTCTTCGCTTTAGTATTCATTGATAAAACACGTTGTCAGAAAAGAGATTTATGAATTATTAAGTGAATGAAACATTCAAGACTCGTTATCTGGGATGAAAACTGGAACAAAGCCAAAGACAGTCAGCGGATGAATGTTTTTACTTGCCTTGTTTGCAAATTTTCTTTCCAATGAAGGATTTAATCAGGTGGGAAAAGGAAATTGAAGAGTAAAGCAAAGATCATATCCGATTACGACATTAACCTTCTTCGAGCACGTCTCCTTCAGTGCTGAAGGTTAATGTATCCTTGTTGTTTGGATTCTGACCAAACCCACAAACATAGTCAGCGGATGAATGTTTTTACTTACTTTGCTTGCAAATCTTGTTTCCAATGGGGGATTTAATCAAGTGAGAAAAGGAAAGTAAAGAGTAAATCAAAGATCACTTTCAGTTCTCCGGTAGCATATTCATCGTCTTGCCGTCATTGTTATTATTCAGGGACTTGGTCGTTTTTCAGTCATTGAGAGATCAGTTTTGCAACTGGGGTGAGAAAATTAACATCATCCAAGCACGTTTTCCTCAGCGCTGAAAATAATCATTTGCGTTATTCCTCTTCAACGTTAAAGATATTGAGAAGATGAAATAATTTTATCTCGTTTTTACATTCTCTTTGCAAGAAAAGATTTAACAGATAAGATAAGGACATTGAAAAATCCAACGAAGATCATATCCCATTAGGACATTAACGTTCCTCAAGCACGTCTCATTCGATGCTGAAGGTCAATTTATCCTTGTTGTTCCTGGCCAAACGGAAACTGCTATTTTTAGACGTCAATACATCTTGCATTCCACGCTGTTTCTTATGCTCGAAAGACAATTGTCGTGCTCTTTCTCACTCTCTTATAAGGAATTTTAATTCACTCATCCAAGCAACAACCTCTATCTTCAACGTTCTTATCCCAGCCAAACACCAGAGTCAAAGCATCGCAATGATTATCGCGACTTATTTGCGTATGAAAGTAACCACGAATACTTTTCAGGAGATACCAAAGGAGGATTCGCATGTTTTTCAATGAGCCAATCAGTGAAAAAGAAGATTCTGGAGCGTTCGGTGTAATGTCTGTATTTTCGCATGAGAAGCTAGGGGTATCCGAGTGCATCGCTTTTATCGTCAGACAGCTTTTTAACTATGCGAAACGACCCACATATTAACCACGCATGACTTCGCTGATAGAAACTCTTCTCACCCTACATTGACCGAGTATTCATTTAATTTATATATTTATATATATACAATTTATCTATAAACATGCGTTTTATTAAAATTATAGAACTTTATCCATCGTTAGAATATATCAGTTCTAGTCCGGAAGGACGTCAGGGGAAATAATTTGTTGGAAAATTGAGAAATTCCGGATATCGTTATCAATGCTATCCTTAAAAGTGTTCGTACTTGAAATTTGGACAGATTTTTTGAAGAGATAAAACTTTACGACGGATGAAGAATGTTCATCAGCTTACATTCATCAAAATTATATTTAATTTATAATATGCAGTAGAGGTCTATGAGGTTTTATATTCAGTTTATGTGTATAATTATGCGCTTTATTAAAGTTATGGAACTTAATTTACCGTAATTAAACCAGCTCTAATGCGGAAGAATGACGGCGGAAAAATCTGCTAGAAAATTGAGCGAATCGGCGCATCGGTATCAACAGTGAGCTTAATGGTGTTCGTACGCGTGAAATTTGGAGAAGTTGCGTAGACAGATAAAAACGTAAGAGAGATAATAGGCTCTTTTGCAGATAAGATACGCCAATGTAGCGGTCTCTATTTTCATGCAGGCATCAAGCTCGCTCCATCCTGGCTTAATTTGTCCCACTTTCCTAGGCAATGAGAGCGCTGCACTTGGCACAATACGTATAGACCTCGTGTCTCACAGACCAACACGTACACACAACGACAAATACATGCTACGGTAAGCTCTTAACGAGCAAACGACAAATCTGGCTTCATCTACTTTTCATTTAACTCTCATAATAGAAATTTAACGTTAACTTCCATGAAGCCAGATTTTCACAGAATCTTTTACAATATTGAAATATATTTTATCAGATATACAATATCTGTCGTAACGCTATTTTTACATAAATACTTTACAAATTCGACTAATCGTAGGTGGTAGCACGAATAGACAATAGTTGCTTATAATAATTCTACTAATTTGTCCTTGTTGCGAAATTATCAAAAATATTGAACGACTCAGAGATTAATGTCGCCTCCATTCTTCTTTAATTTAAATTTTATGCGGATCTCTTTGGTGAGTAGAGATTGAATTATTACTCAGTTGTGTTAAATCGCCTTCGACAAAAATATGGCGATTGACATTGTACTTTGCGATTCTATTAGGTTTGGCGGAAGAACATTGACGAAATAGCTGTGTTTGGTAAAAACGCCAGCGCAAGCAAGTCGAGGTTCGGAATCCTTGAGAACGTCGAGACAGTCGTCTCGGGAAGAAACCGAGTCAAGAACGAGTTGTGTGTGGAAGCATATATATATATATATTCCTTTTACCGGTTGTCTACCTGTTCTGGGTTAGTCGCATGCGCAAGGTCAAATTCCGAGAAATCCGCGAGAGCTCAGGCCTGAGCTGCTTCGCCTTTTCTCCAAGCTTATTGCTATTGTTATCGTAACAGCGACTTTTTTTTCAAAACATTCAACGGAAACCTCACGAACGTCACGATAACAAAAAGAATTTAATCTGAACGATCGAGCAAGAGAACTCGAGTTCGTCTTGAAAGAGGTTTGGATCTTAAAAACAAATGTACAAGGTGTCATCCGAGTAACGGTCAATCCGGAAACGATGGATAAACGATCAGATTGAATATATAAGCCTTTCGTATTAAAAAGGTCCAAGGTCTGACCGTTATATTGATGACACCCTGTGTACAAATCAGTGATTACAATGATCGGTTGCTTATAAAATATAATCGTTATTATTATCTTATCGATATTGTCGTAACGCTTCACGATGATGTATCCTATTTAGTGTATCGATCCACCGTTCCTAGGATAAGAGCAAACCTTTCACGTCCGCCAGATAAGACGCAATGTACGATAGAATAAACGGCCGAACAAATTCAAATACCACTTTTAACGCTAACGTAGTAGCGATATGGTACAATGCAAAAGAGACGGACGAGGTTGAACTTAACATCCAGTTTAAAAATAAGGAATTATTATCGCTGTATCAAAGCGGTTTATTCAGCGGGTTCAAGTAAATATCTGGCGGTATAACGTGACTGGTGAGATCACTGGCGAGTGACGATAGCGAGGCTGTTATTAAGTATTGGCAAATCGTAAAACGAGGTAGGAGAGTCGAGGAGTTCTGGCGAAAGTCATTAGCTTGAATCATCGATGACTTCTGCCTCGGAATTCACATTGCATGTCCTCAGAGTTCTGGGTCCGACGAACTTCGCCTCGTTTTTCTCATCAGCTGCTATCGTCACTTCGACGTCACCGTTGCTCGATCTATCGTCGACCGAGTCAACGCTAAATATAGCGCTGCTCTGAGTGTAATCTTCAATTCCGTGGCTTGAGCGGAAAATACCCATTGCCAACGGTGAAACAAGCAAAAGAAAAAGCAACGAGCTTGCTTGACTTTCCATGCGATATTTCTATGGCACTGGATTCCAAGCAAGGTTGCGCCAGAACTAGAACACTTTTTCAGTGTCTCGCTTTCTTTCTTAATAGTACTATCCCAGGAGAGAGAGGACGAGTAGCCTGAGAAGATCCGAAGCATTGCAACTGCCTACTCAGGATAATCAGAATCTCGGATAAAAGCGAAAAGAGAGGGTAGTACTCGGTTCGCTCTTTGGCCCGGTTTCAATGATCTTGGAGTGCTTCAGGGTTTGTCGTTCTGGACCACGCCATACGAAAGAAAGATACTTAAGTCGTTGGCTTCAACGTGGTGGGTGCGTTGAACTTAGCGTCGTCGCATTCCGTATTGATTTCAGTAACACAACGAGACCATAGCCAGACGTTACCTACGCCACGTGTTCGTGATCCGCAGACACGCCCACTGCCAGTCTCTTTCACTTTACTGTTCCTCAAGAAACTGTCGATTGTTGCTTGACACTTTTACAACAATTGACTTTCATTGTTAATTCGATGAAAATGCTTTCCAATCGTGTACTGTGGGAGATCGATCCCTCCTCTTCCTGTTACAACGTAATATAGAAATTTGACAGAAAAAGTACAGAGTAAGATTAGCCAAAAGGTCGAGGAATCAATCTCCCACGGTGTACGTACGAGTTCATCGGAGATAATTGACAGGTTTGAAACTCAATGTACAATGGATCAAATTCTAATTATATCATGAATTAAAGCAGTTTCGGAAGAAAACTCGATATTACAGTGGTAATGTAACGATGACTAAGAAGTCCACATAATCTCGATTAATCGTTATGCCAACGACACGACAGGGCCTTACGCAAGGCCTCGAAGGCCTTGAGCGGATCCTTATTTGGTCGACAAGGTCGAGGCCTTAGCGGCGATTCGGTCTTTAGGCTAACAACGGTCATCCAGTGCCTTATACAGGACACTATTTCTCTTCCAGCTCCTAATGCGGAATCTTGATGCTAAATTTTCATTCGCTCTGCTCGTTTATATATTAGTACAACAGTATAACAAAGCACCGATTCACAAAGCTTTTAGAAAAAGCTTGGGAGTCGAGCGCAGAATGTGCGAGCGATGCGAGTGGATTCAGTACGGAACCGGCATAATGTCCGCTTTAACGGCGATACCACGTGCTTTCTCATCCCATTTGCCGGTTCGCTGTACTTTCTCCCCCTACCCCCTTCTCCCGCCGTATATACCCCTCTCTTTCTCTTCCTCTCTCTCTCTCTCTATCGCTCACTCTCACGGGTATTTCTCTATCGATTTTCGAGTAACCTCAACACCTTCGCGAAAAGCGAGACGTGCTTAGGTTCAACACGCAAGCGCATGCGATGTACGCCAGGAGTGCACGCCTTTTCTCGCGCCCTTGAATCTCCCGGAAGCGTGACTTTTGCATTCCGCACCGTTGGATTACTGCCTAAAATGGAAAACTTAAAGCTACTAAGCCAACCAGATCTGCAAATCATAAAATTTCAAAATTAATTTGTATAAACAGTATAATTCATAAAACAAAAATGAAAAGATTGTTTGTTAGTTATTGGGCTTTGAATAACGTTGACATTTTTATAACTCACGTACAGCCCTATCGACTGTCACATCTTTGTTTCCCAGTGACTTATATCGATTTACATAGAAACACTGCACTCAAATCCGCCTTCGTATCCTGTGTTTAAGCTACACAGCATGGACCCACTGTGACGTGATGCTGGTCAACTGCACCCCTTACAGTGCCCTTGAGTCTATTTTTAACTACTGTACGACGAAAAAGCCGGTAGGTCCTAATACACAAGCCTGCAATGAATGAAATCTTCAAGTCATTTACTCTTACAACAACCAGCATCCTCTCTTTTCATTGGCTTTTCCTCCTCCAATTTATTACTAAATTAATCATAAACGCGATACACTTTAATGTCAAGAGTTACGTAAATATATTTTTTTTCTTTTTATAAATAATGCAACAATATAAATCTACAAGAACTGGAGACGCCCCACGCTGCGACGAGTCTACCAGATTTTAATATGGCTATTATAAATAATTAAAATATTTATGTATGCCAAGCTAAATTCACAGATTGACCTTTTTTGCGTGTGAGAGAGACACAAGTCCTAGGACGTTTACTCTCATCAGTATAGATAGGCCATGAATACTAACCTTCAAATTGATTCTCAAAAGAACTTGGTATTTGCTCATTCTACGAAATAAGTGTCAAAATATGTAGCTGTAACGTTGAGGCTTTTATCTTAAGTATCGATATCAATACTCTGTAAAAATACATACAGTCAATTTTAAAAAATGCGATACTGCTGATAAGTGAAAATGGAACGTGAAAGGAACTAAGGCGCCCCTCCCCTCCAAAGAACGAGTAATTAGTGTAAAATATTGGCGAGTAGTGTCACTGAGTAATTTCGTTAATTAGTCTATAGAATTTTGTGTGAGTCATCTTGTACCTACCGCCGGTACTCATCGTATTCTACGTGTCCACACAAACACGAACGGAGAGGGGAAGGGCCTGCAGCCTGTACCTGTAAGAGTTTCACGGATTCGCATGAATACTTACGCACACTTAAATGATTCCGGCTCCGACGGTTAGTCAGGCAACCCCTTTACGCCAGTATACTCTTCCAGAAGGCATTATGATCTCGGTATCGTACAGTTTGAAGCGGCATTTGGAGAATCTAGCCGGCAGCCGGTCCGCGAACCAATCAGCAAGCCGCTTTCGTTTTATGCCCATATATGGCAAGAGCTATGAATCCAGTGGTGGGAGAAGCCGGCTGGGCGAGTCTATTTTACTGTAGGGAGGGACCGCGACAAACATTTAACCATTTTTTACAACAAGAATGAACAAAAAAAATTGAATTACCTTATTTTCTTACAGGTGATTTTCAGGGTAATATTTTTGCTCTATGATAGTTTTAGGAAAATTGCCCATTGCAAGAGATAAATGGAGAAAAATGGTCGAATCCTGCCTCATGTATACCGAACATACCTCTTAGGAGAGTCCAAGTTACACGGTACCGGCCACCACCACCACGATTCGTCGTTGGCAGTCAGGCAACTCGCTGCTTTCTACAGTCTTCTTTGTCGTGTCAGATCCTTGTAGTGTCGCTTGTGCTAACCAAGCATCGATTCAATCGTCATTTTTCTATTTCAAAAGGTGAGTTATTGCATAATGTAACGCGTGTGCTACCTTATCTGCAGGTAATTGGTGCAGTTTTGTGCGATTCGTCAGATTTTTTGCGTTTATTGAAACGACAGAATGCTAGGTGCCGGTTTTACGAGCAGCCATTGTACAGGGCGTTGCTCTCCTCGTGCATTCCTATAACCTCAAAGAGGCAATCTACTTTATCTCGCAAATGAAACAGGCGTTTGCTTTCAAAGAAATTCGGTGATTTCCGTGTGGGATCCGACAGGTTGGTCTTGTCAAGTGGTTTCGGTCAGCATGTAGCTCTTGGAAGCAGGTGGTCGCTGCAAGCAAAGCGTAGCCACGTTATAAATAGCAATCACTCTGTATAGTGTCTGTTCATGTTGCCCCGTCACAGAAACTAACCTACGATTACGTGAAAATAGTCTATTATCTTTCATGCTTCGCTGATAATTTTTACCAATTTTCTCTTCCCTGTAATGCGGAAATTTTCTGCTGCATTGTGATGTCACTAGCTTAGATAAGATTATCCCTAACCATGCTTACAGGCTACTAAAAAGAGAGTACATTTTCACTATTTTTTTAAACTAGGAATTAACGCAATATATATCTATGTTTAAAAACATCCATCTCTGTAAATCTTGCATGTTTTAATGATAGAAAAATTTGACATTTGATATTCTAACAAGGGCAAGAACAGTTCTTTCGTTTGTGTTGAATATTATTTTTAAAAAATAGATTGAAAAACTAGAGCACTAATCTTTACTTAGAAGAATGTAGTGTCTCGGAGGCTCTTTAAAAATTACTGGTCTTCGAAACATTATCGAACCTTTTTATTTTAGTCAACGGTAAATTAAATTGCACGTGGGTGCATGTTCACTAGCTACGCCGACAATCACTTAGGTGCTATAGTGCGAAAAGAATGCGCGAATGTTGAGCAAGATAGAAAAAGGGCTTATCTTTCAATACATGAAAAAATTCATTGATTCAGGAATAAAATAAATGGAAGTCATTGAGAGGTGGGAATATACCGGGTATAAGAATGCAAAGTCCAGTCAATTTGGTGGGTACATTTAACCGAGCTGTATAGTGTTTTTCGCGAAAGAGTTTGGGGGAAGGGGGAAAGAAATGATGACTAGAGTTGTTGGAGGGGGGGCCCCTCCGTGGTAGAGCACTTCCATATATGGTAAAGAAAGCCAGGATTGGTCGAGGGTGTCCTTCCCTTATTGGTCGATTCGCTCCAGGTGGGGGATTCGAACAACGGATACTGTTCATATAATACACCGAGCCGGTTTGTCGAAACACTCTGTGCTTGGTGCTAGATCGGTTGACTGCGGCTGTGAAAGACTTGACGAGATTCGGCCCATCTCGATTGTATATACATTTTTTTACGTACAAGAAAAAGTAAGTTACATACTCATCCTTGTGACAAATGGCAGCTGTTAATTTTATGGGATTTTTAATGATTCGAGGAATTCAGTGCAACAATGTTGGGCATACAGTGCGTGATTAATAATTTCTAAGATGGAGTTTAAAAATGCCGATAATCCCTGATTTGTGGTTTACTTATGCGAATCCGCCAAGCGGCTTAGCTAGGCAGCATAGGTGATCTTATATGGAAGAGATGTATCGTGATTTTTAGACTTGGTTGACCGGGTACCTGTGCTTCGATACAACGATTTGAAATATTAACCGACGTTTCTAGAAGCTTTGCGAATTTCTTGAAACGGTTTTAAGTATTGCCGTAAATTATTGGGGTTATCCAGTATGAGCTATACAATTATGAATTAATGATAATTTTGCTTTTTCTGTGTTAAATGTTTTAGGCGTTTTTTGTTGGAATTTTTAAAGTTCGATGCAAACGACGCACCGGGCCGGCTATTGACCGTTTGAAACCGGGGTAGGGCGGGGCAGGGTGCGGTTACAAGACAAAGCTTTCTACTTATGACGTTTTTAACTATTCTCGTTAACTTCGCAATACTATTTCCGCTATAATTTATCTTACTTGATTCTATGTATCTTATTTTCGGTGTTAATCGTGGTTTCTTAAAGTACTCTCAACGTAATCTTCGGTTACGCTGATATGTAAAGTGACTACGTGTCGTTGTCCGCCATTTTGGTTGTTCTCAATAAGCAATTTTACGTCACATGATTTTTTGTAAAGAATTGATCCTGCGACTAATCGAAAATATTTTATGAATATAAATGAAAAGGAGGCTTTTTCAAGGATTTTTTACATTTGCGCAAGTGATAATGGATTATTTTATATAGCCCATAGATTAGCGCTACTTAGCAGTTCAATTAAGAACATTAAGTACTGACCAATTATCGACTTTACTTCCGGGAATAATAGGGTCCAGTCGATTGTGTTTATGGATTCCTTCTTTTTAGAAACTTCCAATTAAAATAATGAATTGTATAAATGTATCAATTTAAAGAATAGCTATTATAAATTAGTTTCTGTTAAGTATCCACAAGATGTAGATTCTAATAATATTTTTGTTATTTTCAGCTTAAACAAACAAAATAAACATGTCTGACGAAGAAGTTGCTGCTTTAGTAGTCGATAATGGATCTGGAATGTGTAAGGCAGGATTTGCTGGGGATGATGCACCTCGTGCTGTATTTCCATCGATTGTTGGTAGACCACGCCATCAGGGTGTAATGGTAGGAATGGGACAAAAGGATTCATACGTAGGTGATGAAGCCCAGTCGAAGAGAGGTATTCTTACCTTAAAATACCCAATTGAACACGGTATTGTTACAAATTGGGATGATATGGAAAAAATCTGGCACCATACATTCTACAATGAATTGAGAGTAGCACCTGAAGAGCATCCAGTGCTGTTGACGGAAGCTCCTTTGAACCCCAAGGCTAATCGTGAGAAGATGACGCAAATCATGTTCGAAACATTCAATACACCAGCTATGTACGTCGCTATCCAAGCGGTCCTTTCCTTATACGCCTCTGGTCGTACCACTGGTATCGTTTTAGATTCCGGTGATGGTGTTTCGCACACTGTACCAATTTATGAAGGTTACGCCTTACCTCACGCTATCCTTCGTTTGGACCTGGCTGGTCGTGACTTGACCGATTATCTTATGAAAATCCTTACTGAAAGAGGATACTCATTCACCACAACTGCTGAGAGAGAAATCGTACGTGACATCAAGGAGAAGCTCTGTTACGTAGCGCTTGACTTCGAACAAGAAATGGCTACAGCTGCATCTTCGTCCAGTTTGGAGAAGAGTTATGAGCTGCCCGATGGACAAGTGATTACCATTGGAAATGAGCGATTCCGTTGCCCAGAGGCCCTCTTCCAACCATCCTTCTTGGGTATGGAAGCCTGTGGTATTCACGAAACCACATACAACTCGATCATGAAATGTGACGTCGATATCCGAAAGGACTTATACGCCAATACTGTTCTTTCTGGAGGAACCACTATGTACCCTGGAATCGCCGATAGAATGCAAAAAGAAATCACAGCACTAGCACCATCAACGATGAAAATCAAAATTATCGCACCACCAGAGAGGAAATACTCCGTATGGATCGGCGGCTCAATCCTTGCGTCGCTTTCAACTTTCCAACAAATGTGGATTTCCAAGCAAGAATACGACGAATCAGGACCATCCATTGTACACAGGAAGTGCTTCTAAACGCACTGATAATAATTCTTTACATATTATCATTCCCCAAAATGTTGTGAGCGTCCTCTGTTATTTTTCGAAGGCGGACGAAACATCAACTTCCGCATTGATATTGTCCTCGGGATCCTCAAAGCAGAGAGAATCGTTTTTTTCTTCTACACGGGTACGCGTGGGACATCATCATCGGCGCAGAGGCAAATTCAAACCCGTGCTCATTCATCCATCATTTAATTAGACACTATCGTATCTTAAAATATGCCTCCCTAATTCCTATACGTCCTTTTTCCTACAGAATCCTATGTATTATATATTCGAGTAAAACATGCCTATGGTAGCGTCGTGCAACCACATTCATGAAAACGTTGTTTTCTCTTGTATCATCAAACAACGCACTTCAATTTTCATCGCGATAAAAAATTGTTTGTACGCCTTGCGTATATTTTTCTTGTATCAATATATTGTTCGCGTTTGATTAAAAATGTAAACGGGGTTAATCCCTTGGTATCTTTTAGTGGAGATACAGAGCTTAAATGTCGGTACTCCAGCTTGCTCCAAGTATTCTTGGGATGATATCAACACTACCCATATTTACGGGTTATGCATTCCGTTATACTCCGTGGCTTTTAAAGACGCTTGCGTTGAATTGTCTTTTAAGGAACTCATTCCAGGCAAAGAAGAGCTGAGCCATCGATTTCACATTTTTTCCTCTTTTGTATTACAAACGATCCCAAAGGGGAAACAACATCACTCTTGTTATTTTAATTAATGGAGGAAAATGCTAACTCTTGGAAATCTAAGCTCGCTCAAACGAATGAAAAAAAAGATACGGTTTCGACCCCTCAACATAGCCAAAGTATTATAATTTATTCCCACTGTATTGTGCAAGACATTCACACATACCATTTTAAAGACTACTTTAGACTTATGGGATTATAAAATAAAACTTAAAATTTAATTGTACTTTAATTTATTTCACAAATACCTTATGCGATACCCTTTTTTACTATTAATTAACTTTATTTTAATATTTTAATGATTACGGTTACTTAAAAAGTTCATTAATTTCTTCATAAGTATTAGTATTACTTCTTATAGATCTTTTTTTACGTTTTTAATAATGCTAAGAACTTTATTATTTTCAAGAGATAAATGAAAATATTTTTAACAGAAACAGATACTTTTTTATTTGATTAACGCATGAAAATTGCAGCATGAGATAAAGAAGAAATAAGTCCAAAAGGATATCGTAAATTGACGTAAATGCTGTTCAAGTAATTATCAGTATCTGTCGACTGTCAGTAGCACTCAAGTAGCAGTCCGTCTGTAGTGTGTCAGTAAAGAAGATGATACTGGGTTGAGTGGGTAGTAGTGGGTAGCATGAATGGTACATACAAAGTATCGTAAACTTCTATAACGTTGCATTTAAATGACAATAAATTTTTCTTTTGTATTATAAAGTAATCGAGATGCCTGAAGAAATTACTACTGATCAATATTCAAGATGGGTAATTAACTTTTTTTTATATTTGTATTATTATTACGTGTTATATGTACTAATATAACCTCAAACTATGTAAAATATATCTACTTAACTTCATTATAAGAGGATCTAAAGAATTCTTTATTTCTAAAAATTAATTTCTAGATGGGCTTGATATATATTTTTAATCTAATTGTTGGAACTGGAGCATTAACTCTTCCAGCTGTGTTTAGTCTAGCAGGATGGGGGCTTGGCATAGCAGTTATATTACTATTAGCAATTATAAGGTAGGAGTATCTATTGAACACTACTTATATTGTAATTTGATGAAATTAATAAAGGTTTGTTTTATCACAGTTTTATAACAGCTACATTTGTGATTGAAGCAATGGCATCTGCTAATGCAATTGTTACATGGAGAGATATACAGCATAAAAAAAGAGTAGGTGCCTGTCAAGAATCATCTTGCATCGAATCAAATTTAAAGGTTTCAAGTTCTATTCAAAGCTGTGGCATGTTATTAATAATTGTGTATGCTTTTAGCAATGGAATGCATGAACTATGTATTTTAATTACTTTGATGTAAACTTTCTAAATATATGATTTATAATTATTACGATATCTAATCATGCTTCATTTTTTAGGTAATGCAGGTGATAGGAGAGTCAGAACCATCAAATTCTGATTCAGAGGAAACTCCACTGGTAGCTCAGATTACAGATACTCCAAATCCAACAGATTCGAATTATAGATATTATATAATTCATAATAAAATAGAAATGGGTCAAATGACATCAATACTTTTTAGTAAATTTGGCAACACATTATTTTATTTATGTTTGGTTATATATTTATATGGGGACTTAAGTATATACGGGGCAGCTGTAGCCAAATCAATAGTAGACATCGCTTGTACATACCAACCAGCAAATACCACTTGTAATGATTCTATACCAGTTACGGAACCATGTGCTGAAGGATCTATTTTTAATCGTTTTAATGCATATAGAATGTTTTTGGTAAGTGTCTTTAAATATATTTTATAAGGTCAACATGTAATAGATTTTTAATTGTAATGTTTTAGACAAACTTCATCATACTAGTAGTACCATTTGTCTTATACAATGTTCAAAAAACCAAATATTTACAGCTTTTGACATCAGCTGTAAGATGGTTTGCATTTAGTATAATGATTATTTATGCAACCAGAAAAATAATTCTTTATGGACCTCAAGGTGATCCCCCTGTAGCAAGCATATCTGGTAATATTTTAGAATTTAATAATGAATATTATCTGATAAATAGAAACATAGATAAAGCTAAATATATTTATTTTCTACTATTTCTTTAGGGATCCCTACTCTATTTGGTGCTTGCGTTTACTCCTTCATGTGTCATCACTCTTTACCAGCCCTAATAGCGCCAATTGCAAATAAGTCATCACTGAATCGTTCCCTTGCTCTAGATTACTTATTAATCGCATCCTTTTATCTATTACTAGCTGTGACAGGTGCTTTTGCCTTCAGGCATTTAGATGATCTTTATACATTAGATTTTGGTCCAAGAAGCTCAGGGGACTGCTCAACTTCTAGTAACGTTTTCCTTATTTTTATTGAATATTTCTTAGCTTTATTTCCAGTATTCACTTTAAGTACTAATTTCCCCATTATAGCTATAACGCTTAGAAATAATTTGCAAACTCTACTTTTCAAAGATGACTCTTTAAATCATTCCCGTATAAAAAAGTTTATTTGCGTATGTTTGGCCGTTATTCCTCCATATTTAGTTGCAATGACTACGATGGATGTATCGAAGTTAGTAAGTATCACAGGGTCTTATGCTGGGGTAGGCATTCAGTATCTTATCCCCACATTTTTGGTGTATTACGCAAGAAAAGAAACAAACAAAACCATCGGCCTTGGTGTCGTTAATAATTTTGCTAGTCCATTTTCTAGTACTATTTGGCTGGTTCTAGTTATAGCCTGGGCTATTGCGTGCATGATTTTAGCTACTGTGCATCTCATGCAATTACATTTCTTATCTGGATCATCCGCTTATATAGATGAATTACAGAGTGCATTAAGTCGAAATGCACAAATTTTCAATATTCGCCAGTGAGAGATTAAAGAATATTGCACAGATCTTCCTCATATCCAAGACAAATGTCGTACAATATAAAAAAAACGTAATATTTATAAAAATATTTATGATAAATGCCAGAGCCTTTTTATTAATATTTTTATTAACTTAACATATTCAGAAAGTGACAATATTTCTCATCAGATGTTTCTAGATAATAGAACTGTCGTGTTAAGAATAGAGGTAGTAAATAAAATTTATGGAATTTCGAAATAATTGAACGTTTACAAATTAAAACATGTCCATAAATGATTAAAAAAAAGTTTAAACTGATATAAATTATTGAAATGGCCAAATGTAACATAGTAATATCACGAATACATAATTAGAATAAAAATATAGGTGCAAAAAACTAAGTGTAAAAAATTGCAGATACAACTTCTATTTTTAATACGACAGAGAAGTTATGCACGAAAAAAAAACTGCGATATTTATAACTTTATCAACGACGAATAGACTAATTATAGATCTCCATCCATTATTAACAATTGGACAATATGTTAGTTAATGGATATGACTATCGGTATTAATTATGATTACAAGCTATTTTAATTTTAGACTTTTATATAATATGATAGTTTTTCTGTTTCTTTTGAATATGCAGGATATTTTTACCGTAGATCTTAGAGCGTAATTTCTCTTTAAGAATATGATATACCTTTTTAGATTATAAAGGGTTCGACAATTAAAACTTCCTAACATATATATGCAAGAAAACGTACCACTCCGTAACTATAAGAAATATTAACATTTTACACATGATTTTTCGAGAAAAATTTTACTATTTGCATTCAGAAAAATCTTATACAAAATCTTGATAACTTCAATATTACGGAAATATACATCATTTTAAAGTACGCTTTAGGCTGTTTCAAATGTCGAATTCTATATGTGTTTAGTATTCTATGTATTTTTGGGGTAAGACCCATTTGAAAGGTTTTAGGAAAGAGAAAATTGATAAAAAGTCTCAATGTATAAGAAATCGATTTTTAATCTCAATTTTTAATCATTTAAATCACTGTTATCAAAAACATTTATTCTCTCTAGCTTAGTATAGATAAATTTATTTACAAAGCAAAACTAAAGGGATGGGAGCTAAAAAGTACAGTTTGCACCTTGAGATAAATATGTTTTTTTATGTATCCTTCATATGTTGAATTGTAAATATTTATTTATTTATAAAATCATCATTTTATAGACTTACCACTCAGAAAACATACGTACTATATTTTTATAGTACAACTATTGTTGTCATAATGTATATTATATTGTTAAAAAGATATTTTTATGTAAAAAGTATGTAATGCTGCCAAATTAGTGCTAAATGGATGAATATAATAGAAAAAAGAATATGTGCATATTTTTTAAGAATATTGAAAGATGAATATATGTTACTATAGTATACATGTTAAATCATTTTATTTATATATATTTAGATACGTATATACATATATGCGATTTTATTTCTTTATATTATCATCTTTTATTAAGAGTTAATTATTAACATGAATAGAATTTTATTTATGATTCCAGCAATATAAATTGGGATATAATAAAATTCTTAAATCATTTACTTAAATATTTAGCATCAATTCAGTTTGAAATGCAAAAGGTATTTTATTTGATTATCTTTGAAACTATCTTTTATGTAAATGGTTTTATTTATGTATATTTACGTCAAAATGGAGCATTGAAAGTTAAAACCAAATTATGGTTTTAATTTTTTGTATGTGACTAACGTATATACAAAATGATAATTGTACTATTTTTTATGAATGAAACATCATTAGAGTAATGGTGTGTACTAGATTATGACATACCAAATGTACATTGATATAATTTATTAGCCAAACAGATTAAATAGAAAATTAAGTATGAATATTTAATTTTATACGTATTTAACACATATATTTGATTTTTATTTTTAATTGATTTTATACAATACGATTTTTCGAACACGATAAATTTTAGGCCAAACTTTAAATTGGCACTGATCTTTTAATAATAATTAATGATTTTTTATTATGACTTTCAAATTGCATTAAATTCACTGTAGCGATATATCTTATACAAGCTTATTCGTTTCTTCTTTTCCACAATTTTTTTCAGTCTTCAGTTGTACTAAAGGTATTTAACTAGAGCCCTTTAGAAGACCCTTAGAATTCTTGTAGCACTTAATAGCGATTTTGTTTTTTTCCCATTAATGAATAACTATGGTGCTTTGATTGTAATAAAATATTTTAAGCTAATATCTTACTCTTGATTAGCGCTTTATAAAAACTTGAATCTTAAGATATGTTATGGGATTATTCTGATAAAATATTGATAAAAATCAGTGTGGGCTATGAGATATATTAATATTTAAAATCATCATTTTTGGGGTAATGCTTCTATCGTATTGGCAAAATTAATATTACCAAAGTCTTACTATTTATTTTTGGTATAAATTCTAGCTTATGGTACTTTTGTGAATGCGTAAAAAAAATTATAGCGAAGCTAAACACGCAGTGTAGGATTATGAGCTTAAAGTGTAAAAACTTTGTGAAGAAAATACAGTCTGTTTAATTTATCCAAGAAGATAATTTAGTTCTTTATACCTTAACTTTTAACATTCGTAGCTATTATCTATATAAGGACAAGGAGCATCTCCATGCCCTATACATTCTATTACAGGATCATGGCTGCTATCCCACATACCCGGGCCACATTGCCGGCAAAGGCCTGCTAGGGTACAAGGTAAGCGAGCTAATTGCCGAAAATTATATAATAGACCACGCGCTTTTCTCAGTATAATATTACCATCCATATACATCGCTAAAGAACTGAAATATAATAGCATTTCGTCTGTTCTGAGGTCTTGTGCAATCACATCATCTGCGTAAACGCACATAATAGCTAAACAAAGAAATAAATGAAAGTGATCCGTCAAATAGTTCACCCAGCATGCTTCCCACATTACTAACGCTACTTCTGTTGGAAATTCTCTCTTTAAACACCTATAAAAAATAGATATGAGTATAACACTATCAGTATACTTAATTCTTTTGTTTTTAAATATAATTAACTTACAATAATATCCAACGATGGCAGAATAGTAATTCCAAAGCATCTGTGTGTCTTTGAAGATGAGAGTAGAAATCTGGCATCATTATTCTAACTAATTCTCTCAAGTAACAAAGATTTCTATCTATATCTGTATCAGTGGGAGTGCAGACTGCTACAGACCTTTGCATTAAACCAGCAAAACTCCAAAATGCTTCAATTTCGTTATTTAATTCTGCTAGCAATGGCGCCAAAAGATCCGACATGCCTTGGGTATAGCCTAGCCGAGAATTATATACCGCGTAATTCAGTAAAATATTTCTAAAAAACAATAAACATTTATTACATATGGTTTAAACAAATTTATTAGGAATAAATTATTTTTGCTTACTTCATAATTTCTATATTAGGATTGTCTTCTCCAGCATAGTAAGGATTCCCTCTATCAGTTCTAACTACATCTTTTTCGACTATGCAAACTACATTTTTCCAAAAATGTTCGGCATGTTCGGGAGTCATGCTGCTTCTTCTCTTTTTAATTTCCTCATATTCCTGCCTTCTAATTGCATCAATTTGTATCCTATCCTCGTAAGTACTTTGATAAGAGTAACAGTGTAAAAGAAAAGGCCACACTATTTTTCTTAATGCTGGTTCAAGCCCACCAAAAAATATACCCTTGCGGAGCGTAAGATCGTCCTCTACCTGTCCCCTTTCATTGAGTAAATCTTTCCATGCTAAAGATGTAATCATTGGAACTTGGCCTTCTTCTGGATGTAGCTCATCTCGACTAACTTCTGGGCGGCATACCATGAAATGCCTAAAAAAAATTAGCTGTACATACTATGTATGCTATATAAAACTTGCAAGTTCAATTCTGGTTTTCAAAAGCACACCTATAAGGCAGAGCTTCTTCAGTATCAGCATCCAATCTTGGATTAAGCAATTGATGCCATTGATGTAATGTTGCAGCTAAACGATCCAAACCACCATGGTGAAAATGTAATATTTTATATTGACTTTCTCTACTAGCAACAACTAATTGACCACAAGTGCAGGTAGGGTCGGAGAAAAACAGCCGTAAAGATCGCATTTCACTTAGATCCACGGAGAATCTTCTGCATCGGTGAGATCTACGTAATGTCACTGGTGAGGCAGTTGCACTTTCAGGAAAAGTGAGGTTATGTTGAAGAGCCAATAATTCTGGGGATCTCATCCATGTAGGCATTTCTTCAGCTACCAGAATAACAATAATAATTAACGAATGAAGTACGGTATAATTTCACAAAAATCGGAGTAAAAAAAACTCACCATCAAAATTAACAGCTACGGATAGGCTACAGCTTGAGGTTAGGGACATGCTACGACTTTTAGCTTTGGAATCATCGCAAAGTCGATAATCCTCATCGTTGATTTTAGAATCAAGTTCCGTTTCATTTTTCGAATCGGCCGATTCTGATCGCAAACGGTTAAGATAGATCGCGTGTCCTTCTTTCGTTTCGGCGTCCAGCAAACTGTCATTATGACAGGTGCTTCTATTTACGTTGGAAGTGACGTCACCATTTCTTGCTTCTCGCGTAAGACCCGCGACCTTGGCATCTTTCCTTTGGCACAAACTCCGTGCGAGGCTTCCGGAACAAACCCGCTCGCAGTCCCCACAATTCACCGGCTCCTTTACTTCCAGACAAACGTCCACTTTACCATTGGAATTCTCACGATCGAATTTGGATTCACAACTTTCCTCGGAGACTTGAGAGCTAGCATCCGGATCTTTGTCCCCTAGGGAACCTAATCGTCTCGGATTGAGACTTTCCAAAGTGGTCGGGTGTTTCCTCAAGGTGCTGTTGGGAATCCAGCTTAGGTGGAGGGCGGGAATATTAGAGCTTTTGCCGTTGAGCTTGCATGTGATGGTAAGGTAACCAGGATGATGAACCACGTCGGAATTTTGCCTCAGCAACGTTGGTGGATGAACACACACGTTGTTCTTGCAAAAAAGTGCCTCTCCGTCCTGGTACATAGTACGATTGCTATCCTGACTCCCATCACCCAGAATATAACTGCTCGCCTTCTTCAGGATATTCGGAAGAGGCATTTTATTTTTTGTTCAACTTTCGTGACCAGTCACGTCAATGCATAGTGGTTATGCCTTTACACTTCCGGAAAATGTCGTTCTGTCCGTTTCCCTTTCTCAAACATTATCTATGACAGAGTTGGGGGAAAACTAATCGTACGAACGATGGAGAAAAGCTTGATCTACGATTTTTCAACGTTCTATTAATATTAAGTCATAACCCGTCGCGAACCGCTCTGACCTCTGAACTTATTTCTTGCAAACCTGACATGTCTGATATCACACAGTGGGGATGTGGCATTAAAGCTGCCGAGAATCGAAGTTAGCTGTCGCGCAGAAGCACGGAAGTAAACCTGCATGGAAACCCTGCAGCCAACTGGTTTCTCTACGTCCTATTAAAACGAGTTTTCTCCTTATCGCTTTGGTTCCCAGCGTGCAAGACTTATCGGTCCAATTAGCCTCGATACATATGCAATGTCGATAATACGCGCAATCCCTATTACAACAACACGCACGCATCTCAATCTTTTGCAGCCCTAATTATCTACCACACGTGTTCCGTCAAAACTCGCTATACATTCATTCAATAACTATTTGTAATATCTCCTGCAGAGTCACCATCTAGCTAAACTTTTTCCGCGAACTAGAATGCACCACTTTATTTGTATATAGCTCACGTCTTGGCTAGCATCGATATAAACAAACACAATCAACCATTGACGCTTGTTTCACAAATTTATGAATGACACGAAACCGATTTTATGAACATTACCAATTATTGTTTCCGGGGTTGATTTAATTTCTTGAGCAATTGTCGCTTGTTCATTTAGGGTGGTAGAGTAACACATAATTAATGCACTTGTCAAGGACCGTAGAGTAATAAGATGTGTTTACGTCAGTAGTCGGGTTACAGATGCCTCTTATCCTGGATCAATATTTCCATCTGATCGCTAAAACTTCACCATTGGCTTCCCTACTATTCAAGCCGCCAACATTTCACTGCAGAGTACACCCGCGAACTACTCTCATTATTGATCCTTTTCCACGTGTTAAAACTCGTTTTTCACGATTCGAGCCAGCCAAAACCTTTCATGAAATTGATATTATCCCTTGTTTATCGATTTCCTTAAAGAACAAATACGACTATTATATCTGCTAATCAATTCTCTAAAAATATAGGAACGTTAAATATGAAATACTATAAATATTATAAAAAAGTATAAATTCAATTATATTACTTATTCCTACTTCGTAACTTAAGTACATAAGTTCGGACGTTTTTACAATAAATATCTTAAAATTATCTCTAACTCGGTCTTTATTGAAAATTATAGTGAAACGGTATTTTATGAGCTTCATCAAGAGCCAGACTTGATTTTGGACCACGTTTGAGATAGCTGATTGTGGAATACGCGGAAAAATGAAAGTCTTCTTGTAGGTAGCCATTGATTAAAAGATGTCCGAGTATAGCCTCGCCAGTCTCTCTTGAAAATTTGGGTGTTGGAATTGTAGCTAAACGTAAAGCTGCAGCTCCTTTATTAAACCAAGCATCCATTAACTTTATAGCTGTTAATCTTGTGTCACTTTGCACTGCTTTAGTCATAATTTGATATATATATCTACAGTATGGGGCAATATTTATCGGCTGTTTAATTTCATTTGGTTTCTTACAATGATCACACATCTGAGCACAATCTTTGGGCGTCAATTTCTCTTCAAAATGAGTAGCAATTAAACTTCTTCTACACGAAGTTTGATCTAAACAATAATTTAGCATTTTATATAGATTCTGTAAACCAACTTTATCTTGAAAAACCATAGTACTTAATCTAAATACATCAGATAATTTATATAAAATTAAACAGGTCGCTTGTTTGCCATCTCTTCCTGCGCGTCCACTTTCTTGATAAAAATTTTCCATTGATTTAGATATACAATGATGAATTACAAATCTAACATCTGGTTTATCAATTCCTAAGCCAAATGCAATTGTTGCTATGACAGCTTGATATTTTCCAGTTATCCATTTGTTGTAAACTTGTGTTCTATAAGAAGCTTCCAGCATAGCATGGTAACAGCCTACTTTTATATCCAAAGACCTTAATTTACTTGTGAGGGTTTCAGCATCCTTAATAGTTGTTGTATAGATTATGCCTGATTTACCTGCAAATCTGTTTTTCAATAAATTCTCTATCATTGCTAAGCAGGCACTTTTATCATTAGGTTTACGCCTGACTTCATAGTACAAATTAGGTCTATTGAATGGTGCTCTTAATACCAAGGAACCACCAATCTCTAACATTTTCTGCACGTCTATAATTACTTTAGCTGGAGCTGTGGCAGTCAGCCCTAGAATAGGTACACCTGGAAACATTGATTTTAATATGCCTAAAAACTTATAATCTGGTCTAAAATCATGACCCCATTGACTACAACAGTGTACTTCATCAATAGCAAAACGATCCAATTTTTTCATTTCAAAAGCCTTCTGTAGTTTATTCATAAATCTATTTGATTTTGCCATATACTCTGGTGTAACGTAAATAAGTTTCAGGCTTGCATCCTTAACCACTAAAGCATTCATAATAGTTTTTACATTTTCTTTGTCTGTTTTAGCACTCAGCATCAAAGCTTTGACATTTAACTTATGTAATCCATGCAGCTGGTCTTCCATTAATGATACCAAAGGAGAAACAACAATTGTGATACCTTTACTAACTACAGCAGGCAATTGATAGCATAAACTCTTACCACCCCCAGTTGGCATTATCAAAATTACATCTTCTCCAGACATAATTGCATTCATTGTTTGTAACTGTAGTGGTCTTAATTCTTTTATGTGAAAGACCTCCTTTAAAGTTTTGTTAAGATCTTTCGACCATTGGAAGTCTTCGGTTTCCCAATTTATTGTTGAAGAACGAAATACATTTTTTAGAAGAGCATCATCACGTAATTTATCTCTTCTTTGTGTTAACATGGTTTTACGATTTTGGAGTTTTTGAATTTCATTATCTAACTGCTTTAATTCATAGTTTATAGCAGCTATTTCATCCTCTTCTGTAACTGTTGAAAAGGAAAACAAATAAATCCATTTTACCGCCAATTAAAATAGTTTTTTGATTATGAAAAGTTGAAATTTACCTTCTGTGTCATCTACGATGATAAGATCTGTCGAATCACTGGCAGACATTTTTTTAATTTATATTTTGTATGTTATTTTAAAATTACCTACAATACATCAATTGAGTTTTTAATTTTACGTAAAGATAATATAATCTTGCACATATATGTATAATATGTGAGCAAATGATTTAAATCAACAATTAATTCGTTCTCGTAAAACACTACACGTTACTACGATCACTATATTATATGAAGTGTTCAGAGTGTACTACAGGTTATTATCACATGTGTTGATGTTTTGTTTGTATAAAACAGCTGCTACTCCTACGGCCATTGGACAAACCACGATAATTATTGTAAAAATTTCAGGAAGTAAGTAAGAAACCGCATCAAGTCATTATTTAAGTTTTGTATAGGCGCTTAATAGTATATTATAGAATTAGTGATCTACGTCATAAAAGTTTTATATTAAAAATGTTTTCAAAAGCAGCCGTTCGTAAATGTTCTACTTGGCTTGAAAATACTGTAACGGCTGCATATTTTAAGGGTATAATGATATTTCTCTTTTTTTTTAATGAATAAAATATTTATTATCCGAATTATTCTTATTTATTGTGTTGTCATAATGACTTGCTAATTTTTAATACTTTATCAGCAAGAAACCTGTCTGCTAACGGATTCAGAGGAACTCATAGTACATCAATCACAGAAAATTACTCAAACATGAAAGTTCAAATATTACCTGCACTTCAAGATAATTACATGTACCTTGTATGTATCAACAATTATTTTATAAAGAGAGCTTTTTTTATGTTTTTAATCATTTAGATTATTGATGAAGAGTCTAAAGAAGCTGCAATAGTTGATCCAGTTGATCCGGATAGTGTTGCATCAGCTGTAAAGGAGCACTGTGTTAATCTCACTAAAATTTTAACCACCCATCATCATTGGGATCATGCAGGTGGAAATGAAAAATTGTATAAAAAATTCAACAACTCATTGAAAGTATATGGTGGTGATGACAGAATTCAAGCTCTCAACTGCAAAGTAAAACATGGAGATTGTTTGACTATCGGCAATCTAAATGTGCAATGTCTTGCAACACCATGTCATACAACAGGACATATTTGTTATTATATTACAGGAGCAGATGTGCCAGCAGTTTTTACTGGTAAATAATAACTTTTTTCTTACAATATGACATTTGCAATTATGGCCTTTAATATAATTTATTTCCAGGTGATACTTTGTTTGCTGGAGGCTGTGGAAGATTTTTTGAGGGTACTGCAGAGCAAATGTATACTGCATTGATTGAAATACTTGGTAAATTGCCTGATGAAACAGTAAGTACTGTAGATTCCTTTTTTTATGGGTAATTTAAATAATGATATATATTGTTAAAATTTGTTTATTTAAATTTTAGAAAGTTTATTGTGGTCATGAATATACTGAAAATAATCTTAAGTATGGATGTCATGTTGAACCAAGTAATGAAGCAATTTTGAAAAAAATTGATTGGGCTCATGGGCAGCGTGACAAATGTATACCTACCATACCAAGTACTATTCAGGAAGAAAAATTAACAAATCCATTCATGCGAGTACATGAGCAAACAGTCATGGATCATACCAAACAGTGTGATCCAATTGCAACAATGGCTTTTCTTAGAAATGAAAAGGATAATTTTAAAGCCTGATTCTTTGTGAAGATAAAATTTTATTCTTATGGTGACGAAAATTAAAAAATAAGGTTTTGCACGTTGTTATTGAATTAAGATTATTATGTAATTAAATATTATTATAGAAGTATGCTTATTTTTTATATTTACACTTTAAATTTACTTAATATTATATCATATTTAGTGTTTCATAGAAACAATTAAATGTAAGTCATAATTATACATAAATCATTTAAGATTTACACATTGATAAAAAGTATTAATACATTTCTTGTTCCTCAAAATTCACTAAAAGGAGTTAACACAGTAGTCATGAAATTTTTGAAGAAAAAAGCTAACAATAGAATTATTGATTTAACAGATCTTAAGAGATTCAGACGTTACAACCATATTCACAACTTTTTTAAGATTGTAATTAAATAATAAAGACATTAAGGAGGTTTTGTGGCCATTGGTCATTCCTGCCTGAGCTAAGCTCAAATTTAATTGTTTTATTTAAAATATCACAAAACAATATTTCCTATACAACATTTAACGACATTTGGCTTGGAGCATCCTCCACTTTTTTGTTGTAAATTTGCATTTCCGCTACATATTTTTCTTTGGAGCGTTCATACATATCATAATATACCTGAAAAAAAGCATTAATATAAATGAATGGAAATAAGCAAGGAAAGGCATTAAAAAAAAATGATAACAAATTATACTTTTTTATCTTCTGAGCTAAGAGATTTCCACGTTGTGGCAAGTTGTCTTGTAAGCTCTTGCTTACTAGGTTCTGGTTCTCCAGCTAACCTTTCCATAACTCTTGGTCTTTGTTCTTGACAAAATTGGAAAAAGGGATTGGCTGGTCTCTTTGGTGCATTTGGATCTGCCTTTGTACCTTTTCGTTTTGTACCCTTTTTAGGCTTCTCTTCCTTGGTATTATGTGCTGATGCTTTAGGGCCCTTGTCTTGTTTGGTACTTGGTTGAAACACACTATTTTCTTCTAAAACTCCCATAGGAGCTTCCCGCCATCGATCTCCGTGTCGGTCCAATCGATCAATTAAAAATCTAACATTCAAACACAATAATTAAATAGCACTTAATCTCAATAAAAATGTTTTGCTGATTTTTGTTACCAGGTTAAGGAAAAAACAAACATAACCTATAAAGACTTACTTTTTTTCTTTCCGGGTTCGTTTGAGCAATTTTCTCACCCTTTGAATTCGATAAACTAACCTCTCATTTTCCTGTTTCCACAAAAACATTACATTTATTAGTTAATTATAAACGATTAAAATTAAAAGGCACGCAGTGTACACAATTACCTGTTGTAAGATTTCACACCTATCTAACAGCAATTGATACTTTCTTTTATAAATATCAAACTCCTCGGGCTCCACATCATAGTCGGATTCGTCTGACATCGTTATTAATTTGTATGTTTGTTGAAAAACTGTTTTCCAGCATTTTCATTTACACAGTTTCGTGTCGATAACAAAGTTTATAATTTTCATCATGCATCCTAACTTCAAGGTTTGAAGCCCGGGTTAGAAAGCCAGATGTCGCTACTGAGCCTTTGTTTACAACACGGGAAAGTATAAAATAAATTAATTACATTTTACGATTAAGTACATTAATTACTCACATTAAATCATCATGTTATTCTAAAGTTAATATTCCATCCGAAATTAAATTAATACAAAATATTCACTTCTAATTTTTTTTGGAAATATTTGTAGAGTTTTATTTAAATATTATTTTAAAGAAACCAACATATAATGATTGTAAAAAATCTTTAATGTTTCTGTATTTGTAATTAATAAACTTATTCATTAATATTATAATTATTCCATAGAATTAACCCGAAGTTAATCAGGTAAAGCACAATTAAATTTGTTTGTTAATTACACTGTGTGGCATCACATGCTAGCATGGCATGTGGAATGACGCGCCACGCGCACAGGCGCACGGTAGCCAGAAGAACACGTCCTGACACCCAACTTGACTGATAGTACTGATACGATTCGAACAGTCGAACCATGTTCCATCCAATCACTAGCTATCGTACGCCAGGCTCGCCAGGCACTTCATCGCACACGTCATGTATTTGTACCTGAAATTAGAAAGTCTGTAGAAGGAACTATAGATTATATACTTTAGTTTATGGTTAATATTAAATTATGAAAAGAGAAATATTTCTAGATACTTTTAAAAATGTTCGGAATATTTGTAAAAGCGTATCGATGAGCGAATCAAGAGAATATCAATAAAATTTGATTTTTAAAACTGTAAATCTATAATAAAAGCTAATGAAAAAATATATAACAAATTCCTTTTTTTGTAAGAAGATGAATGAGGTGTTTGATCAAATGGAGGGGATAGGTGAAGGAGTGAAAAATTTAGAATGTATAATAAGGGTTTACCAAAGGTACGCATGCGCTTATAATGTAAAGTCACCCTTGGCCCCTTGGCTCTCGGATCATCACACTAGCAAAACACAGTCGTCTGGTTAGCTGGCGTGGTACCACATCGCTTTTGTTGCCGTATTCTTTCTCCGTCCCTCTCTGCATCTGTTTTCGTCTCTCTTTTCTCTTTTCTGTCAACAAAAGTATAAGAGATCACCGAACCATTCGTGTTGCTATCTCTTTCTCTCTTTCTCATTCTTCCTAAGCTAAAAGCTCGTTTTCGCACACCGCACACGTGTTTCTCACAGTCGCTGTCACCTACGGTTATCGCCCATAGTCGCCGGAATAGTTCTTATCGTCCGTTTTATTCGACTTTTTCTTCCAATTTGGTCAAGAGCTCGAACAACAGTGACTGTCATCCATAATATGCAGTGCGTTGCTGTTTTTTAGCATTCGCTCAGGACAGGAGGAGAGCCTTCGGTGAGTTTATGAAAATTCTACTAACGAGTGTGACATTATTAAGATATTTTTGCGCGTGCTTCACACGGGAACGTGTGATTTTCCATTGGTTCGCTCTCGAGTCTGCTTCGAGGGGGAATGAAAAGGGGAAAAAGAGTGGGAGAGAGAAAGCAGTTTTGACTCTCTGAACGCTCGAACTCGAGTACAAGGCGCTTTTATCCGATCAATAGCGAACATTGCAGTCCTGTCGCTGCTGTGCCGCTGCTACGAACAGCTGATCCAATGGCGTAAATTAGTTTATAAACACCTAGAAAAACATCGAGATAACACTTTCACTTCCTCCGTTACTTCCAATGTACCGATAAACACTGTTCTGACAAACATTGATTGAAACATGCGAGGTATAAATTTCCCTTTTCAGAGTACCAATAAACTTACCCGTATCTTCGAACTTGCTTTCTCAACTTTAATCAAATTATTGTCACCGAGTCATTGGAAAATTCTATTATAAAGCTTTATACGTACATGTTTTTTTGATCCTTTTAGCAAATGGTAAGAGAAACGTGACATTCTTAATATCTCCAGTCAATCCGATCCGAACTAACCTATAAAATTTACTGACGCCTCTCGAATCTTCGAATTTTTTTCTCCCTCTCCTCTTTAACTGGAATTGTACTTTAAAATGCGAGAAATGTTTACAAATTGAGGACAAAATATGCGTCTACCATTTCTTAAAGAAATACTCACGGAATATGATAATTTTCTGTATCTAGACTGAAATATAATATAACAATGCGACTGAAACCCAATGAGATTTTTTATCTGGATTCGAATTTCAGGTAGGTTATAATGAGGCTTATTATGTCACTTGCGAATAACATTAATAATCTTTTTTTTTTTCTATTTTTTTACAGTGATCGTGTAAAGCACACATATGTATCACATATACATATAGTACATAATCGTGCCACGTCAGACGTCATTATCAGATTTTCCCAATAATGCATCAATGCTTTTGCGAACATTCTGGATGGGAATTTATAAAGTGCAATTAAACCATCGTCGATCATACACCCAGATATGATCGGCGGTGTTAAGTGAATTGCGCAGTAGGCCGTTAATTTTTTTATCGTTCCTGGACAATTATACTCACAATTTCTGTGATCTACTTAATTTAAAAATCTTCAGCCCAGTGCGACGTCATTTCAACTATTCTCTCTCCGTCTTTTTTTATCCAATAGTGTATAATTGGATATCCCTGAGTATCATTCGTCCAAAAGAGCGGATATATATAAGGACAGAGACTACCTAATTTTCCTAGGAAACACGTATTCTTGTTTTTCTCTATCTTACTTTATTTCATGAGATCTCGTCTCTCCGTTGTCTCCATTGGGCTGTTATTGCTTTGGTAAAAAGCTCGTTGTCTCTCTCGCCCAAGCGTGACAACGTGACTAAAGCGTAAAATCCGCAATGCAGACTTTTCAAGGGATCTTCTGCTTCCTCATACCCGATGAGATCTCCTTTATTAAAGGCTCCCGGCGTAAAATGGGTGTTCATCTAATTATGCATGAGTTTGATCAAAGAGCCGCTTTCTCAGCCTTTGAAAAGGCGCCCCAGTGAGGACAGAGTAAAATTTGCTGACTGGTATATAATAATAATATCATTTTTTCTAACTATTTTCAGGTCTCCACTGCATTGGCGATGGATAAAAATTAATCAGGATTTATGGACTTTTTGGATTCGAAGGGAACTCTTTCCTTTTATTGTCAAGCTGATTCTTGAGAGTTGTGCGAAATGTCTCGCAACAAATCTCCTTACCAAGAGAAACTACTATCTTTTACTCGAAAACTGGTTTAATAAAGTTGTTCGTCGCTTGTGTCTCGAGCGATTTTTCAAACTTTGAATTCCGCAATGCAGTCTTTTCAGGAATTATAAACATTTTTGAGTTAGATTACTAAATTATTAATAACGGACAGGTACCTTTCAGGAATATTCCTGACACATTACTGAACGTTCGCTGTTATTAGGGTTCATTCGACTACCACTTGCATGTCTTAGGAGAGTTTTTAAACTTTAAATTCCGCAATGCAGTCTTTTCAAGAATTATAGAAAATATTCATTAAAATTGGTAAATTATTACAAAGTGACATATCTTTTAGGAATGTTGCTGGCACATTACTGAAAGTTTAATGCTGTTAGGGTTGATTCGACTACTATTAATTAGCATTTTTTAAGGAAGTTTTCAGACTTTACAATCCATAACACAGCCTTTTTAAGGGATCTTCTGTTTCCTCATACCAGGTGACATATTCATTAAAGATTTCCAACGTAGGATGTTTCTCATTTATTTATGCAAGAGTTTGATCAAAGAACCACTTATCCCGCCTTTGAACGGGTGTCATAGCGAAGATGGAACAAAATTGCTGATAGATATATACATATATAAAAATCGCAATGACAATATTTATTTATGCACTTGCCAGTAACATATTACTATCTCTTACGCTAAGATTTATTGCAATTTTCCCATTAACTTTTTTACAAAAAAAAACGCTTAATTAATTAACAATTACTGAAAATTCATTATAATATTATAACATAAATTTATGCTTTCCAATGAGACTATATACAAACCTTTAAATTATTTCATGCAATGATTATATATATATAGTAAGTTTGCGTCTGCCAAAAATCTTGCTTGGTCCAGCAAAGATTTTTCAGTTTTTTTAGTATTCAGTACGATTCTTCGTTTCTATACCAATCGTAGGTTTTTTAGTCTTTACCATGACTCCCATGCATTTAACCTTATAGAAAACAAAACCTACTATCCACATGCCTTGTTGTCACATTTATTATTTTTTTTCTTGTGTAATTCTTTCCAAACCATTTTTCACTCCACGTCCATTCTCGTCAGATCGATGGAAATTAATCGAGATTTCTAGGCTTCACGTACGACGTTACACATAGATGTCAAATCTGCAGGGATTCCCCCTTTAAGTAGACAGATCCAATCGACGAATGAGCCATTCTGAAAATATCTCGGATTTCAAGGTGATTCGTGTGTTTTGTCGACTACCACTCGTGTACTTCATGCGAGTTTTTCACTTCATAAAACATTTCCATTTTTTTTTAAACACCATCAACTTGCATTGTAGACTTTTCATTACTTTTTGAATGTGTCGATCAACGTACACTCCTTGAATCAAACGGATTTTTGCATATAATTATTTATCTTTGAAAAGTTTGTTATATGCGCTATATAGATCACTCGAATCAACTCAAGGCAAGATTATTCTGTATCTTTTGGGACATGAGCTTTATCACTCAGATCCAATTTAACGTTAAATTGGGTAAAGAGGAAAATCATATCTTTTCTAATTGTAGACTAACGAGATAAAATCGGTCAAAGTGGTATTGTGCCATTTAATTAAGTACATCGAAAAGATTTCCCTATATTTCAAAGATACTCGGTTATAAGTGCTGATGATTCGATCCTCCTTATCCATGAGAGATAATACTAAAACTGATATATAGATGCATTGAAACTCGAGTAATTAGATGCACATACGCGAAACAATTTATTGATGCATCCGAACGAATTTTCATTGGAGCTGAAGAATATTACATAATAAAAAATCTCGAGGCTTAAGGAAGAATCGCTCAAACCTATATAACAGAATTTCCCATCGAGTTAGAATAATTTTAAACGTACTTTTTTCAAATTTCACGAATAATCATCGAAACCCATCAATATTTTTCATCGAGTCATCATAATTCTGGACGTAATGTTTTTGAAATCTGATAAAAATCTGTGCAATCTATCCACCAATTCAGTGTGTATTTAGCTAATTCAAATAACACACTACTTGATATCTTTGATGATATATCTTTATTTATCTCCCATCATTAATCCTCCTCAAGCGAAGTCGCTGAAACTAAACTTGGAAATTAATAAGCTCGACGGTGAATAATTACTGACTTTTACATTGTAATTTTATAGTTTGCCAGACGATGTTTTACCACACGCAACTTAATCGTTTCCTGCGCTCAATCGAGCGACGGTTTCAATTTCAACGCAAGAGCGATAATTGGGGCTCAACCGTTAATGATGGGAGAACGTTAATCGAACTTTAATGATAAGTGCAAACTTATCTGATGCATATTAATAAGAGTATCGGACTGGTTTCTAAAAAAACCCGCAAATTTACGCCTGGCTAATTAACATTATGATTATTGCAATTGTACTATTTTTTATATAACGGTAAGACTGCTTGGGGTCGTTAATTAAACTGATCAATAAATAAATCTCTGTATCATGAAATAATTGACAAGAGGGATTAGTATTTGCTCAAGTCTCTATTTCAAAACTAATTTCTCTTCTTTCATTTAACCATAACGCTCGGTAATGTCATTAATTAATTAGAACAATCGAAATATCGATGCTAATTGAAAATTTAAACAGCCTCGCATTACTATTTCAACTAATCACGTTGCTTAATTATTTAACGGTATATATAACGTTTGTTAATGTCATTAATTAAGCCGAACAATCGACAAATCCATGTCAATTAAGGAATTGAGAAAAACAGTTAGGAATCTCGTTACGATTTGCATCAATTACTCCGCCTTGTATATTACGCAAGAATAGCGCGCGTTAGTCCCGTCGATAAACTTGATTCATGGCTGTATTCTACGACGGATGCAAAAAACTCGATAACAATACGAAAAAACACTCTCAGCGTCACTGATCTGCCTCACAGCGGTTAATCCAGATTTAGAATGGAGCGAGACGCGAAAGAAAATTGATGAAAAGAGTCTCGCGTCGATAATGTAGCGCGGATTTCGTCGGAACGTTCCCGACACTACGCGCGGTGAGAGTCCTGACGGGATTAAAAAATGCTTTAACACTAAACGTACCGAGGATTTTTTATACACGCGCGTTTATATTTGAAAATGGTCGTTTGACCGGCAAATGGTATATAGCTTTAGTGTTAACTATACATCGAGTGCAAGGCAGAAATATCGAGATTTACCGGAGATCGGTGGCAAGTTTCGAGAATTGAAGGAAAGTGGAGGGGATGAAACTTATCTGTGTCGTTATCTGAAATCAAACTGTAGGCCAAGTTTGTAATTTTAATTCGGCATAAACACAGGGAACGATAAAGTGTTGGTACCGAGATAGAAATTAAACGAAAAATTCAGTCTACGAATGAGCGGAAGGGGGGAGTTGGTGTGGGAAAGATTGTGGGGAGGGGGGGGGGGGGAGGGGATAGAAGAGGAAGTTGGCGTTGAAATGGAAAAAGAAGAGGAGGAGGAGTGTTTGGTTAGTGCGTGAAATAGGATGATGGTATAGCAAGTCAGAGTCGTTGATATGTAGGGTGTGGAGAGTGTGAGAGATGCCAACTATCAGTATTTGCCCGGCCATCCTAGCGTGTGTTGATCGGTCTCGCGAGCTTCGTCAACTTCGACTCGAGATTGATCACGCGCCGGTTTTCTCCCCTCCCTCCTCCCCCCTCTCCCATTTTGGGCCATTACCAAATTCATCCACTCGCCAAAAATCCTCACCTACCCCCTCTTCCTACTCTTCTTCGTACCTCCTTCCTCCCACCTCCTGTCCCTATCCGTTCTTAACGAATCGCCTGTAAACATTGTCGTTTCAGCAGAAAGCAATCGATGCTTGGCTTTGCCAGTTACGGTAGCTTCCCGAGCACTGTAAACATCGCGTAGTCAGAATTCGACAAAAGCAAATATATACATTTATACGAATGTTGCGCGATACGAACGGTGACTCTGTGTTGTGCACTTGTGTTGTTGTTCGCCAACGGTCTAAAGTCGAGTCCTTCTTTCTTTCTTTATTTCTTTCAGTCTAATAGTCGTGGAATCTAATCTCGTCTCATTTATAACCGTCCAAGCTCCTCTCCTGAAAAAGTGAAGATAATAGTGCAGTGACGACACACTAAGTTCTAGATAGTTTCTTCGACACCTCCCCGTCCCGTGTTACCGACGGGAATTATTGGCTGTCGTGAAATGCCGTGAAATGCCGCGATTCACCGAGTCGGCTTTACCCACCAGATTTCGCAGGACGTCGAAATCTCGCTCCACCGGACTCGATCTCAAATAATTAGTAAACTCTGATCGTGGCTTGGTGATTTTAATTTAACTTCCCGCCAAAAATTTATTTGTTCGGTGTATGCTTAAGTTGCAGCTTTACTTGCAACGAAGAAATAATCGCGAAGAGTGTAAACAATCGGAAAACCATTGCTCCTTTTAAGTGACTCGTTCAATTCTTGTGAAAAGTGAAGCTTCTTTAACCTACGATGGAATATCTCGATCAGGAAATGATTTTTCTACAGTGGATAAACCGGATGTCTAGTCATTACGGTCCGTTTAATATTTATTTTCAATAATTTCAGTTTAGCTTGAAAATGTGTACGCCAAGTCTTTGTAAACTCATCGATTGTTGTCCCTAACCCTTGAACGACTGTTTCTTTCCCTGTGAAAATAATAAGTTTAACAATGCAATTTACTGGTCAAATTATCATTTTTAAATATAAACACGAGTGTATGAAATATTTATAAAAGAATGTACTATTAAATATCACTGGAGACATCGTTATATCAAATCATTGTGTCGTGTACCACGCGCAGTGTCAAAAACGTTTCAACCTACGACATCTAGTAAATAGACGTGTTTAGGAATATTTTAGGAACATTTCTGATACCACGTGTGTTTTTCGACGAATCGCACAGCTATATACTCACTTTAATATTTATTTTTAACATTCTAAATGAACCAAATCTCTAAATATCGTTTTCCTGAACCTTCTGATGACTCGTCGCATCCTCCAGAGTCTGAATTTCTTCGTGATAAGAAAACTAATATGCTCTTCCCCTCATTTCTCTTATCGCAATGAATGGGCGCCACCCATTGTGCACACTGTTCATGAATCAGCTGACTGACATCGAAAACTGTGCATTTTTCGCAGAATCCGATCTGTCTGAAATAGAAGAGCAAAGTATGCACGATAATTTTATCGGTCTGCCAACGTTTCGTGGCGGAACTATCCAAGGGGGATAATGAAATGATCGATCCTTCGTTTATTCATTGACGTCACGTGTTCGTATACAGAGCGCTGCAAAGCGTCTTAAAGATTTTCATAAGCCTTTATAACGAAGCTGCATCCACACTTGTTTATCTTTATTATTCGAGAAGGATAATCGAACACTCTTGGGTACCAAACGGGAGGAAAAGTGACAGTTGTGTCGTAGCAAATGGCAGCAGTCATTTGGCAGTAGACGCAAATAGATTGGCTTAAAATTCAAAGAAGTCAAGCCAAGGAACGAGTTACACGACTTTAATGAACGCTTTGGAATATATTATAGCAGTTTATTTCAGCCAGCAATAAGGAGCTTGACAATTATAAAATTTTATTATGAAAAATACAATACATAAAGTCCATATCACTCATTACCATATATTATTACTAAATCAGAAGGTAAGAAGACGAATTATCAACAACAACAAATTATTTTTACTCTTAGAAATGAATCAGCGTTTGGTGCAGCAAATTAAATGTAGGAGTGGGAGTCGTGCCAAATTTTCATATACGATTAGATCGATGCTTATATACAGTAGGTATATATATATGTATACACATAAGCGTAGATTAAAATTGTTACAAGTACGGAGAGATAGGGGATAAGAGATATATTTTTCTTGGATCGATAAAGTCCCAAGGTTCGAAGCACGTGGGGCCACGAGTGCGTTCTCCTCGCGAGTGCTGATAGTCGAAGTCCACAGTTTCCCGGTCAAACGTTATCCTCATGCCAGATAACTCTACCCCGACTCCTCGTTTTTTATCTACCCCCTCCACCTCTCGTAAAAAATCCCCCTCCCCCCTTCTCCAACTCAACTGTCAAACACCGAAGTAACATGTGCTCTTGCGCTCAATTTCTTCGCTCTTGTAATTTAGATTTTTCGTCCAATTCGATTATAAAGATAAATTGCCAACTTCGCTCGTGGAAAAACAGAATATACTTGTCGTTTGTTTATATTTTTTTCGCTTCTCTCCGTAACGATCCTCGAAGACGATCAACTTGGTCACTGAATTTTGTTGTTCTAACTTTTTGATTCTTTCCATTAGTTTGCCAATGTCGCACAACCTTTTGTCCTGCAAAGTTCAAGGTCGTATAAAGTCTTCGGTGCTTGTTGGGATTCCTGGTTTCTGCTCAATATTTCCTTCCAGTCATCCGCGTTAATATTGCGACCTTGAGCATCGTTCTCCAATCCTTTTTTGTAATTAGTGACGGCTCAAGGTCAGTTTGGTCCTCGGTGGTCGTTGAAACATCCCACGTGTACATGATTGTGGTACCCGTTTTATTGTTCAAGTTCAAGGTCAGCTTGTAACGGAGAGAATTATGAAGCTTTTTTTAATAAGGATATTATTTTTTATATTTTAAATATAAAATTTATTCTTTGCCTCCTTTATAAACCATAATCAGTTTATTTTTTTTTCAATATTAAATGATCTTAATCGAGGCGAGTCGCGGTTTATTTGATCAAGCTTCATTGCTTCTAGTCATATATCTAATGTGTGAAAATTAAATTCTTGATTTTATTAAGTTATAAACTATTTTCTAATAATGTTAGCTCATATGTCTATACTCGTAAGGCACACGGTAGTGTTGGAGGATCACATTTGCAGTGCATTTGATTCGTCAATGGTACCAGAGACTCTTGGTGTTCGCCAAAACCTTTGTACGAATGAATCGCATGAGCCGGATATTGCGACCTTGAACGAGCGAGCGTTCTCCACGCGAACGCCACCACTGAATATATTATTGTTTAAGATCGCATTTATAACGCGTTTAATCAGGGATTCTCACTGTGATTAATCCTGCAAATGTGTGTGTGTGCTTTTAAAAGTTAAAAAATTTGAAAGCTCTTTACTGTAAAATAATTGGATTTATCGCGTTAAATTTTGGATATCCAAATATTCGATGGACGCGGGAATTGATTTATTTGGTGGAAGAAGGGAAAGAGGAGGAATTATTGTCATCAGAGAAACACGATCATTGTGCAATTTTGCTATTGTACAGTTTCAGCTGAAACATAAATAATCATCTTCCTCGTGACCTAAATTCGTTTTAAGCAAACGATTATTTTGACAAATTAGCTGGGAGGCAGATTCGCGCACGCTCTCCAAGCCGTATTCCGGTTCGATATTCCACACCGACCGAGGAATTTTTGCCCTTTCGGATCGATAAACCTTGCCATTCCAGAGAAATTCCCAGTTTCTCGTATTCCACTCTGAATATTTTATTATTGCAACAAAATTTGCATTCTTCAACCTTTGCCTCATTTTATTCTATCAAACGTTCGCGAGGTTTCATCTCAAGATGCTGAAACATGCAGAAAAACTCACGTTTACGTTGAAAAAATTCCACGTGACAATTTTTGTATCAATTAAAGGGGTTGGACAATAAAAAATATAAGAAACATAATTTTAAGTATAAATTTCACTGATTGAGCATAATTTTTTCCATAAATTATATTAATGATATTTTTATATATGTATGTGTTTAATGCTTTATTATTATTTTTATTATTCGTTGTGTACAGGGGCCTTTATAATAACCCTTGGATTATAATTATTATTGTTATTATGTAAGATGAAATTTCTGCTCGATACGAACCGAGAATTCTCGGTCTCAAAATCGATAGGTCACCATTTGCCAGGAATTCCTGATACAATTTGATATTAACTAGGATAGGAGGTTACGTAATAATTACTTAGCAATGTACAGCTATCTGCTTACACATTGCTGAAGAGTCTCCGTATCCAATCACACTAATAAGACGATTACGTCTCATTATCAACGGGCTTTATTATCAGTAGCCCTGCTCGAGATAATCTTCTATTATTGTAACATTCTTCTCTCTATATTTTTCTAAGCCACCACGTACAAAAAGATTCACTTTGCACCAACGAAAACTCGAAATTTTCACTGTTTTCCCTCAAAATATATTATTTTCTTCTTGTAATCACTGTAAACACAAAATATATTATAAAATTAAAAAATACGTACCTTGAATGAAGTTTGATTTAATTTTAATAATTTTTACATATAATCACACTAGTTGGAGGAAGTTTTCTGCTTTTAATCTCCTTGTTTATCTCATAGCAATATCGATGCACTATGAATAGTATAATAAATGGTGAGACACAAGTATAAGTGGATTGTGCAGCACATGTGGTGCTTCAATTGCGAGCAATTGATAAAAATAATGATGCTTGTGTAAGGAGGTAGAATAAACGAGTCGATACTTCAAAATTGTGCACGTTTGCACAATGTAGTCTTTTGTGAGAGATTCATTGATTTTGTATTTTACTTTAGCCTCTTGCGTTTCAAGAATGCAAAAGTCGAATCCATTCAGAGATTCGTGAGGTGGATCGACGTAGGTGGTGAGTTTTCCAATAATTTTCGAGGGAATTCTGTCGGGTCGAGTCAGAAGAACAGGAAGAAAAGGAAGGCAGAGATGTATCTTAGGTCGCGCACGTGATCGTCACAGTTAAATCCTTAAATTGATAGCAACTCATATACAATGAACTTCATTTATAATCGCCGGCTCTAACTCGACTCGCTCTCCACTGGTTACGAAATGCCAGAAGCGAATCTTGCTCTTCTTCGCTGCCAAACGGTTCTTCTCAAACTTGGAAAATTTATCGCACATTTTCACCGTCCCATCCGATAAAATCGTGCGCCAACATCTTGCACGAAACTCTCCCATGCACCGAACCAGCCAGATTTCTATCTAAAAATAAATAGTGCGATATAGTCACAAATAACAAAGAAACAAATGCAAGACACAATTTCTACGACTAATAAATCAAATTTTGTGCGTTGACCGTGAAATTGCCATACATCTTTATCGTTCATTTATAACAATAAATATAAAGTTCGATGGTACAGAGGGAAATATTAGTTTTTATTAATGAAAGAAAAATATAAATGAATGGAATCGAGAAAATTGTTTGTGGTAGTAAATAAGTTTTTAATTGAGAATATTAAATATTGATTCAATTTTAATCAATGAATGTGGATTCGCGCAAAGTAAAATATTTTAAAATTAAATTGACAAGGTAATTATCATTCTTTTAAAAGTAAGAAATGAAGATTCAATTCTTTGGTATCTAGTTGTAGAGGGAGGGGGGTACAGGTTCACGAGACGGTTTACCCTACTTTCTTGATGAATTCGAAGGACAACGCGGATGGAACATGGTCAAATTAATATTGAATCGATATAACTTACGCAAATCGTTTAACGTCGAAAGCTTAAAACGAGGCAGTAATTTGCTCGATAGAAGCAAAGAATATGCTTAGTGTTGTGAGGAGTTTCGCGGAATCAATGGCGCGTGGAGAAAACGAAAATTGAGAAAATTTGTTTTGGTTGCAGAGTACACCGCAGGAGCAGAAGAAGCAGAGTTCGCCGCATGGGTGCCTGGGTTTACGGTGGTTTAGAGGAGGAGGTGGCGGTCTCTCGTAAACAAACATCAAGGGGAGGAGGCAGAGACCAAAAGGGGGACCAAAGGAGGACACGTCGTTCTCGGGTGTACTGCGATGGTGGCGGTGCGAGACGAAATCGTCGTGTTCATCTCCAGGAAAAACAGAAACAAAAACAGAAATCGTATTGTAGGAGAGGTGGAAGAACGGAGAGCGGAAGTACGTCAGAGGCGTCATCGGGAACGTCAGAAGAGGCCTGCACAAATTTACCCCGGGCCAAGTCCGGCTCGACATCTTCCTTGTTGCTATCACCGTTGCGACGTCAGTTTACCAGGCAGCTCTACGAGTGGCCGTGCTTACCGTTGTTTAAGTCAAGGACGAAACTAGATCAGTTCTGAATCGGCTTCCGTTCCAATCTTTCTTGTCTTTGCTCGACTCGTCTTCTGTCGTCGGGCCCCGAACAGTGCACTGAGTCGCCGAGTCTTCTCTCTTTCTCAACTACTAGCACTACGTAAGCTAATAAATATGGAGAGAAAGAGGGAGTAGAGGTTAGAGGGAGTGGTTTCAGACGTTGGATGAAAAACCGCTACTGATATTCGTCCGGCGTGAGCCTATTACAGAATAGTGTGCGAGAGGAAGAAGGGGTTCTTGGAAGCTCCTGAGTGGAGGAAGAAGGCAGAAGGTGGGGGATATTTGTGTATTTTACGTGGAACTACTGCGATACAATATCCGATTGGAAGAGGTGAGTAAATAAGCTTTATACAGGGTCCGTTATACATATAGGGCTTTTCATACGTTTATGCATCATTGGGAGTCCTGACCGAGCCACTGATTCTGAGTAAAAAGTTCTTATACAGTTTTTTTTTAAATCCATTAATTAAAGAATTATTAGTGACTGAGTTTTCTTAACTTCCCGTCTTGTGATTGGCTGGGTTTAGTATACCAGCTCGGTGGGAGGGATTATTAGCAAAATAATTGAGTACTGATTTTTTTTTCTGTGGAGATTCAGCGAAAATGTTCAGTGGCCGGGGTCAATAACCACGGGAGGAAAATTAGTATCAGAGACGTAAAGATGACTAATTTGGTTACTGGAGAACTAATAATCTCCACTGAAATTTCATAAGAAGAATATCAGTACGCTAGACTGTTTTTTTTTAGCACAATCCAGCCGATTCGTTTGTCATTTATTGGCCAGATTAATCTCACTCATCGAGCTGCACTACTGAACTCAGCCAATAACAAGAAGGAGACTTAAGAAGTTTCAACTACTAATAATTTTTTAAATAAGGATTGTATGAAAAAACTTTATAAGGATTTTCTACTTAGAATCGGCTCTTCTGTCAAGATTTTTCAAGTTGGTATAAACTTGTGAAAGACCCTGTACAATTATCTGCGAGTCCCAATGATTCTTTCCTCACGTTTTCTCGCAATTTTGAGCACCGGGAATCATCGAATCACTCGGACTTCGCATTTACAACGACTGTGGTGACTACTTTAATAAAAATAACATTTCACTTGTAGGATCCGAAAATGTGTCGTTTAACTAAATGGAAATGCCAGCCTTGCTTGAGTGGATGAATTTTTCACACAGAGGATGGTGTAAGAGAAGAAAATAAGACAGGTGGAATTTGTGAAAGAAAATTCACACTTCGAAAAAGAGCGGGAAAGAGAAAGAAGAGCGGAAAGAGGTTAGAATGGCGGATTGGGCTAGGTTCAACGGCGAGGGGAAAATTACAACAGCGAGTAGATCGACGGAAAATGTGCTGAGATGCGAGGAGGGGTCGAGGGGACTGGCCAGCAGCGAGATTAACGGTTTAAAACAAATGGAGAACGGAAATGGAGGGGAGGAACGAGCGGAGAGTGGATCTCCGACGAGTTCCGATGGTTTGTCGAAGAAGAAGAAGAATTCGAAGTTGGACGACGAGGTAAAAGAGGAGGTTTCCGTAAGAATGCTGGCAGAAGTGGAAGAACTCAGCTACGAGAACGAGATCGATGATGATAAGGACGACGTAGAGAGGGAGAATCTGCAAAAACGCACGAGGGACTCGTACGACGAGGCTGGATCGAAGATTCGACAGGAGGCTCGTCAGGAACTAACGGAGAATCGTCAAAGAAGGCCATCGAGCCTTTACAAGGAGGACGCTCTGAGTCCACAGAAGCTGAAGAACGTATTTAGCGAGAGGAATTCGCTTTTTGGTTCGCCAACAAGACTCTTAACGACTAAGAGTCGCTCGTCGACGGAAAAATTGGTGAACGGAAAATCGCCGAGGGACGACAAACACGTGCACCATGTGCAGTTCAATCGAGAGACGAAAAGGCAAGAGGGGGGTGGTAGTAGCGAGGACAGGCCCCATCCGAGTCCGTCGATATCGACGTCGACCAGCAGTAGTTCCGAGGACAATTCCAGCCTCGAGCAACTGTGCGAGGCTAGACCTCCGGATGGAGGATGGGGCTGGGTGGTGGTAGCGGCTGCCTTTATGGTCAATCTTATAGCCGATGGTATCACCTTCTCGTTCGGGGTCATCTTCGTTGAGTTCCTAAACTACTTTGGCGAAGGCAAATCGAAGACAGCCTGGATTGGGAGTCTCTTCATGTCTATGCCTCTTCTGTCTGGACCTATAGCGAGTTTCTTAACGGACAGATATGGCTGCAGAAGAGTATCCATAGCCGGAAGTATTCTAGCCACTACAGGATTTGTCATAAGCTCCTATGCAAATTCCATGGGTGTCTTGATCTTTACTTTCGGCGTCGTTGCTGGCTTCGGTTTGTCTTTGTGCTTCGTTGCAGCAGTAGTTATCGTTGCTTACTACTTCGACAAGAAGAGGTCGTTTGCCACTGGTCTCTCAGTCTGCGGTAGTGGAATCGGGACCTTTATTTTTGCTCCTGTTACGCACTACCTGCTGGCTGAATATGGCTGGAGAGGCACGACCTTGATATTGGCAGGATTATTCTTGAATCTGGCCGTCTGTGGCTGTCTCATGAGGGACCTCGAGTGGACCACCACTAGAGCGAGGGCAAAGACCCAAGAGAGGAAGAAAATTCGTGAAAAGAAACGGACGAAAATGCAAAGCTCCAGTGCGGATTCGTTTTCGGTCAGTAGCTCTGCTAATACAAACACGCAGACTCCGCACAGCGCCGATCACAAGAGAAACTTTGCCTCGGCGAACGCCATGGTCATCGAGAACCTCCGAGAGGAGGAGGGCCAGGACAAACTGTTCTCCAGCTTGGTTAGTCTGCCAACTTTCGTGAAGAACGGTGAAAAAGTGCCTTTGGAAGTACTGGAGCTCCTCAGCACAAGGAAGAACGTTTACAATGTTCTTCTGCAGAATTATCCGAGTTTGTTGATATCATCTCGGAGTTTCAGTGACTCCGGGACTCTCCACGATCAGCTATCGACACCCTCGGCCAGGTTCGTACCGATTCCAAGTTCACTGGTCGAGCTGAAGGCTGCTGATAAGGGTGAAGCTGTGCAACAGCCACAGCAAGAGGAACGATCAATTGGAGAACAGCCAGTAGCGGAACAGCAGCATACCGATGCTGCTTATCTATGGTGGCTCAAAAGGATCAATCCTGAAAGCCCACTGAGACGATCCAGCAACCTGGAACACCACAGGAGGCTCCCCACTGCGTATCTCAAGGACATCAGGATGCACAGGCATAGTCTCACCTACAGGGGAGCCATGTTGAACATCAATAGGTATCGACTCAGGGCCTCCAGTTGTCCTGACATCTACAGGAACTCCATGACCACCATAGCAAAAACCAAACTCGTCTGGTACGCTGGACTCTGGGAATTCTGGGATCTCATCGTCGACATGCTAGACTTCTCACACTTTGCCGACTCCAGGTTTCTATTGTTCTCCATTAGCAATTTTCTCCTGCACACCTGGTACGACGTGCCTTATGTCTATCTTACGGACAACGCTATCGAGATGGGATTCAGCGAGGCTGATGCTTCCATTCTGATCTCGGCTATCGGAATTACTAATATGGTCGGCGAGGTTTGTATATACCAGTGTTTAGTTTTCTTTATAGAAATTTATCTCCTCCTCGTTATCTGTTGAGGTGGGTGAACGCTAATTGGATATTAACAAAGCTCTGTTTGCAGATTATTCTCGGCTGGGCAGGAGATAGAGCATGGGTGAACGCTTCGATTGTTTATGCTGTATGCATGGCACTCTGCGGCGCAGTCACGGCTCTGATACCAGTTGTTGTCGGCAGCTACTATACACTCTGCGCAGTCTCCGGTGCCTTTGGACTCTTCATCGCGGCTAACTACAGTCTCACTAGCATCATTCTGGTCGAACTGATCACTTTGGAAAGATTCACGAATGCCTATGGTCTTCTGCTTTTGGTGCAAGGGGTCGCAAATCTTATGGGGCCACCACTGGCTGGTAAGATTCTGTTGATCCTTACCATCGGCGTGATCCTTGTACCTGGATGGTTCCTTTATTTGTTATAATTTTATAAGCAAATTATCGTTATTTTGCTAAAAATTATAATTTACTAAGTATCTTGTATAATCAAGCTATATACGATCGCGCTGAATTTATGTAAATAAGTATTGTTTTTAAGTCCGGAAACGCGTTGATGAAGCTTATTTATGGTATAAATACTAAAGTTCAGTTCGATCGATTAGCTTCACTTACATAATTCAAATTCGTTTAACTTATATTGCTAGTAATTCTATTCAACCTCTTTTCGACACTTTTTTAGAAACTTTTGAAAATAATTAATATTTCTTCATTTCTCGTTGTAGGTTGGCTGTACGATATTACTGGAACGTATGATCTATCTTTTTACTTGGCTGGCTTCTTTATTGCTCTGAGTGGAGTGCTACTACTAATAATGCCGCTGTTCGGCTGGTATAAACAACTCAAGACTGGCACCAAGGAAAAGAGAGTCGACAAGGAATTTTCCAATATTAACAGCGTTTAAAGTTCAATAAACAATGAGGAGTCATAAAAAAGCGTTTTATTCGCATGGAATAATTGGAACTAGGTTTCTCCATGTAAGGAATTTTAAGCTCTAATTTGTCACTTGTATTACGATTGTTTGTCGTCCTACCGCTGAATGTATTTGAGAAATCGATTAGAAGCTTGCAGTTCCTTTATAGACTAGAAATACTCGCGTAACACTAGCGGAATTCAGCGGATAGACTATGCGAGTCAGGTTTACCATGACCAACCTACGAATCAAGTCGATAGACTCGTTAACAATAAGCTATTCGAATACAACATACTCTGTATTTTTATTACAGATATTTATTATAAATATCTTAGGGCCTGTGTGCCCATCTATACTAATTTAACAATCGATGTTTTAACAAATTGCCTCAAACGTTAGATGATTTGTCGTGCGTTGGTCTCTTTTGAAATAAATTTTAGAAATTGCTAACTTTTCTCTAAAACAATCGCAGCAATCACGCGTATAAATAAATATCTACATACCTATATAAAAGTCACAAGTAATAATTAATGAAAACCCGTAAGTTTCGAAGAGGGGCTAGTCCTTTACGTACTGGACGGCTCCTATTCTAAATCAATTCAAGCAATTTTATAGTCAAGCGAATTGGTCTTGATTCTAGCAATCGATGCCATATCAACTTTACAATTGTCACTGGAATGAAATCAATTAATATTTATCGACAGTCGTTTGTTAAACTTTCCAACTCCAATTGTCGAGGATAAAGATAACGTAACAATAAAGAAAGATTTTTAGGTGTAGGTAACTAACTGTTTAAGAGCGAAAGAAAGAGAGAGAGAGAGAGAGAGAGAGTATATATAGAATACTTCAGAGACATGAATAATGCCACAGAAGTGGCGAACCGATAATTGTCGCTTTTTAGTTTCTTCAGCTTCCGAATAATTTCGTCCTTTGATTTTTGCCAAAAGTAGCTATACAATTAGAATCTCAGGATCATTCGTTGGCGTGTCAGTTCACGTGACTGAAAATTTTCCAAACTAGTGTGGATTTTATACGCAGAGCTTCGTCTCGCACCATTGTAAATCGTATAGTTAAGCATTATTCTTTAATTAATAATTATGATAGATTAATAATTTAAGAGAGAATCGTGCGATTTATTTGACAGGTTATCGTAGGATAATGCCTAAGATACATTGTAAATAAGCCTGGAGTTAGTGTCTACTAGCTCGTGTAAAATTGCTAAAAGGAAAAATTGATCTCTGTAATTTTTCCACCTATTAACTAAGCTTCTCTTATTTTCTTTTTTATTTAAACTGTATATTTTATTAGTTTTAGATTAATGTATGCTTAAGGTAAATTGATTTGTGTTTAGCTTGCGAGGAATGAATATAAATTATAAATCGTCTATAATAATTCGTTATAAGCACGTAACTGGTTTTTGATAAGTGGAATGAGATTGTTTCGTGCATACTGCATTTAACTGGAGTTTGATGAGAGTTTAGAGAGTCGAGGAAAAGAAAATAATAGACACACAGTTGGATTTGTTATTTTCTCTACTTTCAGTGTCGTGTTTAGGCGTGTTGTACGTTTCAAGCATTGAACACAGACTTGTAAATAAATATATAAATATGCATATATGTGATATATATGTGAAAGGTATACATAATATTATAAAAGTAAACAATAGCTTCACTGTGATGATAAACCATTGGATTTAACGAGAGCTTAGTCAGCTAAAGAACATATATTATATATAGATTATTACTAAATATTCCGTCTCCATAGCGTGTGCGTGCGTGTATGTTTTCCTGAATGAGGTTTCTTTTTTATTAAGCCGCGAAGTCTCTTTGCTTTATCTTTTCTTCTTTTACTCTCCTTCTCGTCGCATTTTATCAACGAAGCGTCTACAGTGATATCAAACTAGACCTGCGAACAAAGTAAAACAAAAGAATAAACAAGGAATTGCAATTTTTTTAATAGAACTCGTGATATGTTTCTAATATTCGCAACATTGACCATGATAACAATACCTAGTTAAAGTAAAATCGTTAATCGCCTAGCACAAAGGATAAAGTTCTTTCGGATAAACAACGATAGTCATAAAACTCGAGAAGACTATAAACATTATTATTAAAAATCATCGTTTTTCGACTCACAGAATGTAAAGTACCAGTGTATTGCGATAATAATCTTGTATGCGTAATTTATCTTAAAGTAGGAAAGAAAGATTATAAAAATGAATTTAAAAAGACATTTGTATGCATAGGATGCTCTACAGTAGTGGTATTGTTAATCTTTTATACTTATTTTTACAGACCACTTGCCAGAGAAAAATCTTCCTTCTAAAAAACTATTCTGTAAAATGACTATAAAAGAATTGGAGTATCACTGCTAGTTAGGCTAAAAAAAACACGTAGAATTTATAATTTGCGTAATGCATGTTGTAGCATTGATCAGTGTCGAAGTTTAACTTAACTGGAAAGCAGCCCTAATTACGAGTTCATAGAACTTTTAAGAGCAGCTCCACTGGTAATGAGTCTGTTGACGTTGGGATATTGGTAGAACGAGGTTTCAGCGACGTAAACCGTTGAGAAGGAAGCAGGCTGTTTAAGTCCGGAAGCGAAGTTTGTAAGACGTCGTGTCTCACTTGGTTTTCGTTTTGCTAATTAATGTAAGTCGTACAGCGCGTATGTTATGGCAGCGCTTGACAAAAACGCACGCGGCCTTACAGCCACACCCACGAAACGTATAAAGCAATATTTTATTATGAGAAAAACTGTGTGAGAATTTTTCAGGATGTACGAAATTAGCTCTCTGTGCCATTCTCGGGTTCAGGGACTTTAATAAGATCAGTAGTAATAAGTAGATTCTAAGAATAAGTATATGGGACGCAAGATTGTCAGTTTAGTAGTCATCAGCAACTCCTACTACTGTCTTTGCAAAGTGTTATACACCATCGAACGTAAATGCAATATTATACTGTTTGTTTATCCAGATAACTGAATACTTCCATGTTTGTATTTTTAAATGAAGAACTATTCACAAATTTTGTTCAAAAATTATATAAACAATTTAAACATTTATCCTTCTTCTTTCATTGATTTAAAAATTGTTTGCACTTAGTATAGACTCTGAGTTGTGTTGTGAAAACTGTTAAGAAGGAACAGAATTTTGTTGTCATTCCATTGAAATTTATGTGACTTTATTTTGTGAAAAGAGCTGCAAGAGTGTAATGGTTGTTGATGACTCTAATGTAAACCACGTGTCTAGTTTTTATTATAAGTGGATCATTATGTTCATTCCTAGGCTCGATACAAATGACGTTATTTGACACTATTATAATCGACTGTGTAGAGTTTGTTTGTGCTGAAGGAAGGAAAGTTAAAATATCAATGCTGCTATCGAGAATTGTATGAAACTCTAGGCTTGAGGCACAACTGGCACTTGCGTTGTTTTTTCCATTTTCAAATTTCCTAGGACACACAGAAAATAGTAGATTTATTATCCGTATTATATAGGGCCAATCAAAATTGAACAGAGTATTATTTCTTTTGATTTATAAGATCATTGTAGATAAAATCACTTTTTTTTCATTCTTGGTAAAAATTGAAGCTTCGTTTTGACAATCGATATTGGAATTTCTGCAAAAAGCAAAAAATCCGATTATTTAACTTTAGTAGATTTATCACAACTACAGTTTGAGCTCGTCAATCCGAGTATTTGCAATAATTTCTTTTATTATTATAATATCCATAACACAAGGGAAAATTGTGGCTATTTTAAATAAAATTGTGTTAAAGTGTAAACCAGCAATATTATACATTTTTAGTTAAGTTTAGAATGCAATATTACAATTTTATATTATTTATTTAATTTAAAACTATCGATTTGATATGAAAAATGAGTTTCTAGAAATCATCGAGATCCTTTGACGTTGTTGAAGCAGTGAAAGATCTGGTTTGACCAATTCAGTTGAGAGGAATGCCTTTGTTGGAGTCACTCACTAGTAAATTGCTTCATTGTGAACGAAGCGTGAGCGCCTACGTTAAACTTCTTTTTCAATATTGTATAAAATATCCATTTTTAAATTATACACACGCATACACACACACACACACACACCTACACAGAGGTGACAACACTTTACGCCATCAGAGCACATACAACATATAGAAACTGTATAAAACCCTAATTTCAATTAAAATAAAACCTAAATATAATAAATTAAAATCGTTGGATTCTTTCAAATTACCATTAAAACAAACGTAATATGTAACAATTCAAATTTGAATGTCCGATTTTACATTGGGCCCAAAACTAGCCCATTGGTAATTCCATTATTGGGCCAGTATCATACTATATAAGATATTTTTCATCTTGGAACGTTAGAATGTCTTAAAAAATAAGTTATCTTGAGAAAACATTTTTGGATAAAATATATTTTTGACTCGAAGGGAGACGTAAAGTGATGTTCCTGGTTTGATAAAGGTCATCTTGAGTTTCTAATGTTACCCTCCATTTTTATTGCATACTTTTTTAGCTTATTACAAAAACTGTTCGAAAAATACTTTATCAATATATCATTTTATTCATTCGTTGGGTAAATATTTTGTTTTGAAATTATAAATAGGTGAACGACTACGCTTGTTTATGCGTAACGTTCGCGCATACAATATTTCAACCAAACACACTTGTATATGCAATTTTAAAATCAAAATATCTACCGAACAATTGAATGAAATCATAAAATAATGTGTTTTGAAAAACTCTTGAAATGAACTAAAAGAATCTGTAACACAATATATGGGGTTCTGTTTAAAAAAATTAATATGACCTTCCTGTTACTTTCAAATGACCTTCCAAGGTCAAACTAATACTATCGTTGTATCACCAATTCGAAGTAAAACATTTTTTATTCGAAAATTTTTTCTGTTAAATAATTACTTTCCAAAATATTTCAACCTTTCAAAATTAAGAAACTCACCCTATATAAATTATACGTTAGAATTTGCGTATATCTGTGTTATGCGAATCTCTTCATTTAAAATAAAAAATAAATACTACAAAATAAAAAAAAAATCCAAGTTTTTGTTAATATGCACAAAATCACAAAACAGTATAATTGCTTTAAAAAATGCATTGCACAAAAACAGCAAAAAACTAGCACATTTGGTACTTTATTAAATCAGTGGTACTTTTTTGCCACAGCTGAGTTATCAGTCGCTATATAACTTACCAACGGAGGATTAAAAGTATCGAGTGATCTTGAACAAACCAAGCGCAAGTTTAAATAAAGATGGTCGCTGACCCAATAAAGATAATTCTTATCGATTACTTATTATTTTCGATCGCGAACACCGAGTACGAGACGATCGTAGTACTCGACTGGCATTGCGAAATATTAATAATAGATAGGAACAAAAAAACTCCACCAATACCAATCAAACTTGGAAGAATTCCATGTAAGCTGTTGTTAAAAATCTTCAACATTGGGAAATATTAAAAATACAGTAGGATAAAACAACTCCACCAATGCGAATCAAATTTGGAAGAACTCAATAATGTAAGTTTTTTCTAAAAACATTTCAACATTGTAAAGTATTGATAAAAAAGGGAATAAAAAGATTTCGAAAAAATTTAAACTTTCAACAATTTTATAAGGTAGTTCTTTCTTCAAATTCTTTAATATTGTAAAATATTAATAAAATATAAGAGGATAAGAAAAATACAGTAATACCAATCAAATTTTGACAAAATAGATTTAAGTTTTTTTTAATTGTTCAACATTGTATTATATTAGTAGCAGAGAGAAATAAAAAACTGTGCAACAGTACCAATAAAAATGATAGAGTAGCACAAATAGCGTTAAAAACGTTCCGAATACTTCCTGGATTCAATATTATACGTTACATCGTTTCGGAAATCTTTTTGACGTTACAGTATGCTGTGTGGGTATTCGTACACTATTGCAGTGTTGCTCGAATAAAAGTTTAAATCGAAGGCATTTCAAAAAACCCGCGCAGCTCGGATGACGCAGTTGGAACATGCGCATACTGTCATACTTTCAGACAGAACTTATTATTATTATGAACACAGAAGAATTATTTTGATCCGTTTGGTTATGGATAGAAATATTTCTCGTTCAGTAGCCAAATCTTGAATTCTTGAAAGTCGAACTCTGAATATTTTTATTGTAGAATTTTTAAAAAATTTCTTTTCGGGTCATTTAAAAAAAGCCGCGCAACTCGGATGACGTAGTTGGGCCATGCGCATTCAATCGCGATTCAGTAGTTTTATTATTATCAACACAATAATACAAACTATGTCAATTCGTCTGGTCACTTGGAGAAAAGTTTCACTTACAGCAAACACTATAGAGTGTCTCGAAATTAAAAATGGAATATTTTGACCATACAATTCTTGGAATATAAAAACCATATAAATTCCAGTTATTTCGAAAAAAAACCGCGCAGTTCGGATCGCGCAGCTGGAACATGCGCGTTCTCTCGTGTTTCAGGAGGTACATCCACGAACACCTTCCCCGTGAGTGGCGTGGAGAATCATCAAAGCTCATTGGACTGTGCTTTCTCAGTCTACCGGCGATTCCCAAGCCAGTCGCACCCGCCTCAAACCAATCTTGGCTTCATACTACTTTCTGAACTGTCACTCCGACATAAACAACACTGTGACAAAAAGGGATCAACCACCCCGAAGAAGACTCTCTTTCTCACTCTATCCCTCTCTCCATTATCATTCTTATTACGACTCGATATCCTTCGCGATCTTCCAGGATCGCTGAATCTTTTTCACCGGTGAGTCTTTCAATATTACTTTACACCATATTCGTAATTGACTTTCCATCACTCGTATCTCTCTTTAATTTTTAATATATCTCTCGCTCTATTATTCTCCCCTTACTATCTATCTCTGTCACTCTCTGTTTCTATTGCTCTCTCTCTCTCTCTCTCTCTCTCTCTCAATTTCAACCTCCACTTCTCTATTTCCCCACCCTCGAGCACTTTTCTTTTTCTCACTCGACATTATACAACTCTAAATGTCTTTTTTTATCTCTCTGCCTAAGAATTCATCTTCTGCATGAATTTTTCCATTTGTTGTAATAGCTGACATGACTGTTATACTACGGTGTTTGTTGATACCACTGGCACTGCATTTGTTTCTTGTAAATATCTATACACACACACACACATATATATATATATATAGTATATAGATCTATTAATCAACCCTGAAAACTGGTTCTACGTTTTTTTTAATTCAAAGGAAACACGGTGGACGTTGATTAAAAGCGAGTGATTGTTTACGACAGATTCGAAGAAAATGTGTACTGTTTTTTATCAGACACGCGTTCGCAAGAAAATCCAGCGTTAGATTGACTCTTATGAAAGAATTTCTATTGCGTTATACGCGGTCATCAAGATTTTGTTCGCGCCAATAATCTTTCAGTCCACGATCTCTTTCGGAAAATGAGAAAGAGAAACGCTGTAACTGTTTTATATTGTTGCATAACTCTTGTCGATAGTAAACAATATCAACATCTGCTCTACTACTGTTGTGTACAATATTTCTAGCCTCGGTTGTGAACTCGAATCGATGGAAAGAAACGAGATAGCTATAGAATTGTGTGAGGAACGTTCCTGGAACCATTCTGACAGATTGGAACGTTTTAGGACCGTTTCTGGCACTATGCGAGATGTCATTGGCCATTTAACGTTGGAAACAATAAGTTTAGAGCGTCTTTGTTGTGCGATCATCGTCGTTGAAAGGATCATATGAATGAAATAGAATGTTTTTGAAAATTCGGAGAGATTATTTTAAGAGAAACTAAATTTACTTTTCCGTTGGCAAGCAGAGTCTGCGAAGAGCCTCTTGCGAAATAGCATCTATTTTCACGGTCTAGGTTGAACATTAATAGATAAAATGGTAATGATTTTTACGATTATTTACGTAGCGTGGAAACTTATAATTTATAGAGCTAAAAGTTGAGAATGAAATTAAAGGCTATGGGAAGAAATTACATTATTTTTCGGTGACTAATTCGCTTTCTGCGATTTGATTCTTTCACGGTTTAAGATATCACTTGATAAATCGAGTTTAATAATAAGTTTTGAGATTATTATTTCGATAAAAGATTTTATATATAATTTATGTAATAAAAAATTGATTGAAGCAATGCAGATCATGTACAAAAAAGATTATTTATCGGCTATTAATTTCGTAAGATTTCATCTGCTCACGGTTCAGGATAGCCATTACTAAATCAGATTTAATAAAAACTTTTCTCATTATTATTTCAGCAAAAGGTTTCTTAATTTATTGAATAAAAAATTAATTGAGAAGTCAGAGTTAATAAGGAGAATAGGTATTATTTCTTGGGTATTGGGTTACTTTCTGGGATTTGATTCTTAAGCTGATTTAGGTCGATGTGGGGAATGGAAATGTCCCGAAGTGATTTTTGGAGAAAAGAAAAATTGTTATCTATGCTTTAGCCATACAAGTAATTGTCACGCAAGGGGAAAAGTGGTAGGGCATAACTGGCAGATATTTACGATCGTTCACTGTCAACCAGCTAGTCTGGCAGCGCAAAGGAAACTGATAAGGATCCAGTCAGGTAGCTCTCGACTGATATCGATCTATAGCAAATATTGTTACACCAATTTTACGTCTTTACATCATCGAAAACTCTTCCACTAAATCAGTTCCATAGATACAATATAATATTATATTTAACTTTATCTATTTCCAATAATTTCTCCACGCTTTTTCTTATCTCAATAAAAATCAACCTTTTTTCATAACTGTCAAAATTGATTTATTTAAAAATCTTTTACTGTATCACACACATTTTCTTCTTGCTTTTTCTTATTAGAAACTCTTAATTTTTTACGTATCAAGTTATGTTAATATTATTTTCATTATTTGTTTAACAAAATTCAATTATTCCAAAACGAATTTTTATCATTTTATGTTTACTATTCTTTCATCTGAATATATTGATTATAATAAAAATGTACACTTCATTCCTACGTGAAAATTTAAAAAATTTGGAAAATTATGTTATTAAAGACCGTTTTACTTTATCATTTAGCACTTGATTTTCCTCATTGGGAACGTGTAAAATTTGTTAGCACTCGTTTTAAACTCGTTTTTATCCGCCAATAAGAGAGTCATTCTACATTTGCTTTGTACCGTGGTGGATCTAACGATCTAGGCGATAATTCCTCGTGTTTGCTTATTAGCGATTAATTATTTACACCGCGTCATGGCTGTGTATCGCTCGGGCCCCAAGGTCCCTCGGATGTTCTCACTGTGGAGAATTAAAAAATTCAGACTACGCTTCGTTTGTCCATTTCGCAAAATTCCCTTCCACACCTACATTATTCGTAACTAATATAGAATAGGACAAAAAATTAACATGAAAAGCAACAAAGTATGGAAAATTAAGTAAAAAATTATTTTTAGCCAGGAAAACCTGACGAATCGTTGTTGGCTTAACGACGAAAATAGGTGTTCTTTCATTGATCTTATTATGCAACTTCCACACGTTGTGCACTACAATGTCAAGAGGAAGATAGTTTTTTCCTGTTTTCAATATACATATTTATATGTATATATATATATATATATATATATCATATACCATGATACGGTAACATTGTTTCACAATTGATCACAGCGATAAAATGAGTCACACACACGGATCTTTCCGAGTATTGTACCTTTGTACCTGAAACGATTACCCACAATCGTTCATCCTTGTTTACCGTGCAAGCTTGTTTTGTCCTGTGCTCGATTGACGTCCGAAAAAAAATCTTCACAGAATTGGCCCAAGTCTGATATATAATAGAGCGGGACTACTTGGAAAATCCTTGGCAACACGTGCCGTTAATGTGGATTCTTCGAAAGCACCTAATAAGTCTCGGTATGTTTGTTTACTGTGTTTGTACGCTCTTGTGTGTGTATGTTTGTTCGTGTGCGTGCGCGTCGCCAGATCCAATCGATCGGGTGTGCACGCGTTCCGCGTGACGCTGCTTCTGACGTCATAAATCAGCACTGCTGATGCTATTACCCCCACCAATCGCCTTCTTAACGCAAGAGGAAGGGAGTATGTTTCTCAAATGACAAAAAAATGTGCGAACAAGACCAATGGGGATGTAATTTCCAAAAAATCAACTAATTTTGCGATTTTAATGTTTAGAGTGGAAGAATTTTTTAGAGAAATTAAACCAATAATTTTTGCGTACATAAATTTGAAAATTTGATGAATTGGTGGTCGTCGGATGTGGTGGTATAAAATATGGTAATTTGGGTAAGTGGTATAGTGGAGGGGAGGGGTCGAGGTTTATTTGTGGAAGGGTGACTTTTTGTGGTAGTGAAGGTTAAGAGACAAGGTTCAGGTGAAGGAGAGAAGGAAGATTGAGGTCGGTGGTAGTGGGGGGAGGAGGGATTTATGGAGGGGAATAATTATAAGGAAGGGTGGGGGTAGGGGTGAGTGTCTAATACCGTGGAGTCAGTGGAGACGCGAAAATCGACCGGTCGGTTGCCATGACGATACCCTCCACGCGACCTCCCTTATTAAACACCCCTTCCTACCTCTCACCCCCTCGCCCCTCTTCATCCCAAGAATACCCAACCACCCGTGATATAAACATCCCTTCCTCACTCTAGAACCCCTCTGTTCCCTCACCACCAGTATTACATATTTTTCAACCCCTCTTCAGTCCTTAAACAGCCCTTTATCCCACCCCTCCTTTTTTCTTCCACCCTTTCATCCCCCACCCTTAAAATTCTATTTTTAACTCCATATTTCTACATTATACCAACTTCCTGTATAAAAAATACCTGGATGCTCCTATTAAACTTCTTCCCTCCTATATAGGGTATTTACTTTAATTTGTTCCAAAGTTGTAAACTTAAAAATTTATTTATCTCTGTAACTGTGAGGGGTATGATATTTTTGCAAAATACCTTTCAGATACTCCCTTTAATTTTAATTCTAAAAGGTAGCGCTCATGAAAAAAGTCATATCTCTCGTGGCTACCGAGTTAAATGAATTTTTATTTCCACGTTTTAGAGTTATTTAAAGTTTACACTATTTATTTTATAAAAATCGAAATATCAATTCTATCCATCTTTCCTTCAATTTTTCACAAATTGAATACATATTAAATTCCTACTCTTTATTTTCCATTCGCGTGAGAAATTTCAGTCTCTTGTGACAAATAATTATAATCCCTTAATTACAACTATTGTATAATTCCCCCTTTCATTTAGGTTTAAAAACATAGTATGGAGAAAAGTTATATCCCTTGTGGTTACTTAGTTAAATACATTTTTATATCCACGGTTTAGTTCTATTTAAAGTATACACTTTGTATGCTACAATAATTAAAGTATCGATCCCTTCGATCCTCCAAAATCAATAAATATTAAATTCCTATTTTCCTCCTCCACTAATGCGATAAAAATTCCAGTATCATTTAGCAAACGATTGCAATCCCCTAATTACAACCGTTCCTACAGCGGAAATATATCAACAACCCATTACCAATGAGAAATCACGTAAAATCAAGATGTTATCGATAAGTTGCGCAATGATTTTTGCGTCATCAGTGAATTGGCTTTTTCCTCGTAGAATGAAAATATCGAGCACTTTAAATGTTAAATGCAAATCTGAAAGAAAGAAATTGAAGAAATTTCTCACGCGAGTTCCCGCTCGATTCTATCCATTCACGAATGGAACTCGCTACATACTGAGAACATCTTACGTTGGTCTTAACGATCGCCTGGGAGATCCAGTAAGAACCGCCCAACTAACCTGAATGCCGCACATATTAGGCCAAAACGCTAGCGAGCCTTACAAATTAAAAATGATTCGAGTCATTATCCAGATGTATCCAAAACACGCGAGATTAATCTATAAATCCCTGCTTAAGATAATTCCAAGCGAATTTTTCGAACGATTGATACTATAAATTGGGTCGAACAAATTTGCTACGTCACTGCTATTGAGCACACTGTATAGATGGAGAACATTGCGTGTGTGCTGAATTACTCCCGAAAGCTTCCCATCAATCCGCTCGTTTTACTTTTTATCACACTTTATCGATAGCGAATCCTTGTCCCACTTATAATACAGCTCTATAGTTGGAAACTTTCAATTACTTTTCTTATAGGTATACACTGAGAGAGGAAATTTAAGAAAATAATTTTATTAACTTATTGCAAGTAAATTTTTTGCAACTAAGTTGGACCTAGTTGTAAAAATATAATTTTATTTTTGATAATAAAAATTGTAATTTTAAATATTTTTTATACTTTTTAATTTTTTCTCTCTGTGTATATTATTCTTCATCATTAATAAACTAAATTTTTAATTTTCCAAAATGTCATTTGCTTTGTTTTGTTTATTAATAAAAAATCCTGTTTTTTCAGATTTTTTTCAGGTTGTTTGGCTCTGTTATTAATTTATTGTAATACTAATAATAATTTTATTATTTATTCTTTTTCAGTGTCTAATATACTCGCTATTTATTCTGCATGCTTTCCAATTAACTAAAAACTGTTTTCTTTTTTTACTGCTGACTTTTTTATTACTTTTGCGCTCACGCCCGTTAGTGTTGTATGCACTTTCCTACACCCAAACACGCCCTTGCACTCGGTGCGTCATTTTTGCACTACCTCCCTGGTGAGTAAAGCCTCGCAATTTTTATTATTTTAATATTTTTCTCTCACTTTTGTTCACTTTCTTCCTTAATCCGTTCTCCTTATAAAAACCCTGTTAGTAATTATAATCTATTAACACTAACACTCCTGTCTGTTCACACTTTTTCCATTTTAATCTGCATATTGATTTAATTATTGAAATACAAATATATAAACTATTTTAAAAACTGGTTGACGAATAAAACGAAACTCTTCGCAAACGAGATAAACAATAAAAATCTCGCTTAATTCACTATTCATCATTTCATAACAATAATATTATATTGGCTAAATTCGTTAAATGAAAATTGTAACAAAAGTTTATCTCGAGAATAGCGAAGAGTGGAAAATGAAATAAAATTTGTTTCATTGAGAGTGGATTCGATTCGTGTGGAAATAATTGATTAAGTAATTTGAATTTTTGTAGGAAAAGAGAGGAAAAGGAGGGTGCATGCTGAACCGCCGGCCGACAATTGGCGACCCGTCCCAGATTGCTAGGGAAGTCCTTATGGTAGGATTGGGCAGCATCGAGTCCTTCACGAGCGAGATCCAAGGGCTGAAAGGCTGGCCCCGTCGTTGGATCCACTCGACCAACAGTTACATTTAGAGAAATGACCGACCGCAATGAGAATCTTATTCGCGACCACGAATCCAAAAATAATATTGATCTGAAAAGCTACCGTAACAGCGTGACTCGCAATAACAATAATAACAACAATAGCGAAAGAATCAAGGATAACAGGATCATCAAGGAGGATATTAAGGTAAATGAGAGAAGGAGGAAAGCACCAATAGTGGGTTGGAACAATGGAAGTCCAACAGTGGTTCCTGGGACCCCAGTCCAGACACCAGAAGTTGATTATTCCGACAGAATCTTCATCAACCCCAATGGAAGCGTGTCCTCTAAGAGTTCTGGCATCTGTCAGGACTCGGGACACACCGAGGACATCAGCAGCCTCGCTGACGAAGGACTATTCAGATCCACACCAGTCTTGACAAGTGATGGAAGCGTAGAGTCATTGACCCCTGATAAGGACACCTTTGTAACCTTGAGTCCTGGTATTGGTACCAGCAAAGACCTCAGCCTTGGCGAGGATTTCGACAACACAGATTATTTAAGCCCTGTGACCACCGAAGATGCTCCGTTTGCGATCACCCCCACCGGAAGTAACCTGGTACCCGCAGATGATAAAAAAATTCGTCCAACGGAGAATGGTCCCGAGACCACCAGTAACAATTTCAAAGCCCTCCCAAATGGGACCAAAGCTAACGGTACTAGAACTGTCATCATTCCTAACATGGGGTACCAGGACGAAGACATTGAGAACTCGGTGGGAAAATTGGATAATCATAGTTTGTACTCCGACCACGTGGTTTCGAGGTCCTCCTCAACATCGGAGGACGATGAGAAGCCGAAGATCCCTGATGGAGGATGGGGATGGGTCGTGGTGATGGCGTCCTTAGTCATCTCGATGATAGCTGATGGCGTTTCTTTCAGTTTTGGTCTGCTGTACATCGAGTTTCTGCATGAGTTTGGAGCGTCAAAGTCGAAGACCGCTTGGATCGGCTCATTATTCATGGCCGTTCCACTTTTGTCGGGACCTGTCATGTCCGCTTTGGTGGACAGGTATGGCTGCAGGAATATGACCATCGTTGGTGGATTGGTCTCAGGATTGGGTTTTGTTTTGAGCTGCTTCAGCAACACCATCGAGGTAATGTACTTGACGTTTGGTGTGGTGGCGGGTTTGGGTTTGGGTCTGTGCTACGTCACAGCGGTCGTGAGCATCGCCTATTGGTTCGACAAGAAACGGACCCTGGCAGTAGGTTTAGGTGCCTGTGGGACTGGTATTGGTACCTTTGTTTATGCACCAATGACTACCTTCTTCATTGAGGAGTATGGATGGAGGGGTACCTGTTTACTCCTAGCTGGAACCTTCTTCAACATGATCGTTTGTGGAGCCGTTATGCGTGACCCTGAATGGTGGATCCTCGAGCAACGAAAGCAGGCCCCAAATTCACCCAAGAAACTGACCAAGTCTGAAACTGCTAAGTCAGCATCCTTTCTGGCTGATGAGTTTCCTGGCGTTGAGAACCTCAGGAAGCTGCTCAAGTCTGGACAGGCACCAGAGTATCTCTTACAGAGTTTGAGGACCAGCACCGAAACCCCTACCAACGCACAGGGTGGCAATTCATTCAGGAGTGTCGTCAATCTGCCAACTTTTGTTCGACAAAGCGAAAAGGTATATTTTCACGAATCTTGTATGTCTTTAGCAACCTTGTGCGTGTTGCTGTTAGGCTGACAATACAGTTAAATGTATGAAGATAGTAGACAATGTAGTTTAAAGAATTTTCTTCGGATTATCGAAGAACATGAAATAATAAATTTCAATAAAACGAAAATTACGTTTTACCATAATTATTGTATATTTTATTATAGTTTTCAATGAGATATTTTAAACATACGTGTGTTTGACACTGATTGAATAATTGTAAAATGAACTTTTTCAAAGTTTTGTTTGTTTCTTTTCAGGTACCACTCGAGGTATTGGAGTCACTTTCAGGAAATTCGAGGTTGTATAATGTTATCCTGGAGAACTATCCTGGACTCATGTTGTGCAGGAGCTTCTCAGATAAGAAGCTTCATGAATCCACTGGTGAGATCTGCAACAACAAGAGTGGAGTCACTATGTCAATGAGGTTAAACAACTGGTTCGAATTGGTCATTTTTATTTTTATTTTTGTCCTATCACCAACCCTCTTCCTTCTTTATTTGGACCACTCAAGATCACCCCAGTTTTTACACATCAGGCATCAGAACGATAGACTCTTAATATTGATATTACTTCTTTGATATTTTCTAGGATCAAACAAGCAACGAATAAAGACAAGACGGAAAATTTGCCAAGAAAGATCTCTTATGGGAATTCTGATGCACCAGTGAAAGTGTTGTCTAGAAAATTATCGAAGAAGGACTCGGAGGAGGCTAATCCATTATTGACAAAGGATGTTGTTCAAAGTGTAATTTTACAAATTAATAATAATTACTTATTGCTATAGCTGTGGATGAGGAAGTTAACAATTTTTGCAAATTACAGCAAATAGTCGAGGCTGAAAGGGCTAAATCAGTTTCCAGACCCCATATTCCTGGAATTACCAATGGGGTAGTTAGAACGGACTCTTTGCCATGGCTGAGAAGACAATTCAGCACCAAGTCACATTACTTCAAGGACATTAGAGTGCATAGAAATTCTGTCATGTATCGTGGAGCAGCTCTAAATCTTCATAAATATCGACTGAGGGCCAGTAGCTGTCCTGACATCTATAGAAATAGCATGACCACTCTGGCGAAAGAGAGCGAAGAGGTAAAGTTTGAAGGTTCAAATAAAAAATCAATATTCAGGTGTAAGTTTCGTGTAGAATACGATGAGGCATTTGCAAATAATAATAAGGATAACATAAAAGGTGAAAGACCCATTTGTTATGTGATTTGCAAACAAATATTGAAATGTGAAACTTTTCAAGACTTTCCTTCATCATCGTCTGCGTCTTTTGTTTCATTTTTAATGTTTTATCATCTCTACACCTTAATCTCTATACCTGAACTTGTGTTGGTGGCATTACCAAGACTCCAATATTTATAGAATAAAGATATCACTTGTATTCACAGTTTGGCAAATATCTTCATTCACGTGATTTTCTTTATTTGCAATACATTACAAAAAAAGTAAAATAGACAGATCCATTGAGTCACATTACAAATAAAATGGACCCCCTGTATATTTATCAGTATATCGTTGGAATTTCATCTTTTAGATATCACTTGTATCTCCAGCTTGGCAAAAACCTTCGTACCTACGATTTTCATTGTTTGCACATGCTTTAGATTGTTCTTGAAAATATTTACCCCTGGTTGATAGGCACAGTTGAGGAAACACTGATTCGATTGATGCCAGATCATAATCAATTATTTTTTTTTAGAAATGGTACACCGAGCTGTTGGAATTGCTGAAGGGTATGCTGGATTTTTCAATGTTTTTGGAATTTCATTTCTTGCTTATGTCACTGTCAACGATACTCCTCTTCACTTGGTTCATCGTGCCTTACTTTTACCTGGCCGAGCATCTTACCAGAAATAAGTACGAGGAATCGGATGCGGCCAATCTACTGAGTATCATTGGGATCACTAATACAATCGGCATGGTGAGTTCTAAACTTAAAGAAATAAACAAGTTAATTTAAAGTGCAAAATAAATTAATTTTTACAATCGTTTCTAGATCGGTCTTGGCTGGGCCGGTGATCAATCCTGGATGAACGTGACGAAGACTTACGCTTGGTGCTTGGTCGCTTGTGGGATCGCAACAATTTTGATGTCTATTTTCACACATCACTACATCCTCCTCATGATAACATCAGCTTTCTTCGGTCTCTTCTTTGCCAGTAGTTTCAGCTTCACCCCAGTAATCCTCGTCGAATTGATTCCTTTGGAAAGATTTACCACAGCCTATGGTCTCACCCTACTTTGTCAAGGAATCGGAAATCTTCTGGGTCCACCATTAGCTGGCTGGATGTTCGACGTTACACAATCTTGGGACTTATCCTTCATCATGGCAGGCAGCTGGATCATCTTTTCCGGAGTTCTTATTGGTCTCATACCCTACACCAGGAACCGGAAGATCCTGGGTAGCGGACCTATCGAAATGGAACGAGACAGAGATAGCTTGGCATAATTTTAATTTTAATCAGTGTTGCTTATGTGACAACTGAGTTTAATCTTACCTTAAAGTTAAATTTCACCTCATGGCAGACAAGCGGATCATAGTTTCCGGCCCTCTCAATCGGTCTCACACCTTAAACAAGGAACCAAAAAATTCTCAGCAGCAATCCTACTCAACTGCTTAGCATAATCTTCACTGGTGCCCATTGTCACAAATGTTTTCAATCTTGCCTTCACATTTACCAATCACCAGTTAGAAGGCACATAGCTTTTTCTAGTCTGTAACATGATTCACATCACGGAGCATGATAAGACTTCATGTTTTGTTTAGCATTCTGAAAACAATTTGACTATATTTGAAGAATGGTGCCTGAGTTTTCTACGTTATTAGGAATTGAGCTGCCTTAAATGGAAACGATCGACTATATTTTGTGCTTATCGCGAAATTTCTTAAGTCGACTGATGAGTTCCTGTACGTTATTTTGCTATTAATTAATTTTAAGAAGAAATTGGAGAGCGCTGTGATGATTTATGGCAAGCTGGACTGGGCCTATTATCATGGTTTTCAAGAAGAACAGAACAATAACTAAGAATGCACGAAGAAACATAAGTTCTTGATATATGCAATATATTTATATCAGTTGGCTCTTACTTTTTAATTAAAGCCTTTAATTGATCGGTTGACTAATTTTAAACGGAGTTTTCAAGAATTCTGGCGTGTTCAGTTTTACGTAGTTTACTTGCTGTTACATTTTGAATGAAAAACACCAATTATCTTTCAGTCAATTGATCGATATTGATAAACAATCTGACAGAATTTAATGTGTGTGTATTAGCAATAGTAATTCTACTACTACTACTACAAATAATAGTAATAAATAGTAATAGTAATAAAAACGAAACAAGACTGAAATGGAGTGATGCTTTTAATGCTAGTTTAACAAAGCAATCACTAGTAATTTATAAAGACTTTGAAGATAATGAGTCGGAGTATGAAAAATACTCATCAATATGAGAAATGGATAAACTTCAAAACGATACAATTTTTATTAAGCACGAAATTTAAAAGGTACTGTAGGAAAGATTTAATCGAGCTAAAGCTTAAGATTGTTTATTGTGTATTTTATTGTATATTGTTATTATACATGTATCGCATTAAATATGCTACTCTACAGTTACGTTTCGCGGTTTCTCCTACTTTCTTAAATGTTTGAAATAGTAAGAAAGGGGGTTCTTTAAATTAACGTGGAAGGGAGCGCTGTCGAAGGACGGAGATCGTACAGAGGAAGAAAAAATCTGGATAGTCAAATATCGATTTCCTGTTGCTAAAACAAGATAATTATCGGCTTTAGTATAATGCTACAGGCCACGCTATTATACTAGTCTATTCTATTCGAACACAATCAGCCAGCTTTGTCAACCGCAGGAAGTTATGCCACGAACGTTGAAATAAATAACATCAAAGTTGGGAATAGCATTGTTTGCATGGGAAAATAAAAGTATATCGGTAATACTTCGTATACAATTTTTCTCCCATGTTGTTATGTCTTGGTAATTGGCTGCATAAAAATCCGACTGCGGCCTTTGGTACTTCAGATTGCAGATATCGATTTCTCAATAGGATGTTTATAATATCGACGTGTAAAAAAATAATAGTACATCGATAATACTTTCTAAAATTAATTTTTAGTCTCATGTTTCATCGAGGCGTACGGTAATTTTAACAATAGAGTTATAAGTACCAAACTCCCTACGTGGATTATTATTCAAGCAGGATGCTCATTGCAATTTTTAAAAGTAAAAGTATATCGATTATACTTTGTAATAATTTTGTTTGCCATAATTTATAGGACTTTTGGTATTTGAAGAGCAAAAAGAGTATGCGTTACTTTTGGTAGTAGAAAATAAATTAGATCAATAGCCAGGAGACGTGGTGGGACTTATGGGAGGAGGACTTGGGCTACGACTGGGCGTTCTAGGTACACCAACGATTGTGGCGAGATTCGCCAACCGTTTTGGAAAAGCTTTTGTGATAACCGTGTGATGTGGACCAATCGTGGCGTCACACATGACTCCCAAACGTACGCCATTTTGGTACCTGTGCAGCGTCATCGACATACCTGAAATTATGAACGATTATTAATTTTTCAATTTCGATGCTGAAATTTGTTATTCCCTTGTATGATTTGGAATGATCTTTGCATAACGATGAATCTGATGTAATACGAGGAAGAATTTTGTAATTACTGCAATTTCCTTGAGGAGGCCTCCAGTACATTGCTGCCTCCACACATTCCACAGGTAGGTCTCCGTTGACGTGCGTCAGGGTTAAGGAGTACCTCCTCGACAAGTGATTTAGCAACACTTTCAGAACTATCGAGGGCAAGCACGAGGAAATTAGTCCACAAGAACTTTCCGCTGCGGTCAAAGCGTAAATTGCACTTTGCTTCGATCTTGCTTCTCGAATATTACGCTGCATCACCTGAAACACCATTTTTTCTCCTTTACATCAACATATTTATTCCAATTCAATTGTACAACTCAATGTTATTTGAATCTAAATTGTAATAATATAAATAAATTATCAATGCACGTGTTAAAATAATATTAAATCGGTTCCATTGCTTAAATCCATCTGAGTAGCTGCAGAACCAAGAGATCAAAGTACCAAAAATTCGAAAATCATCTTTTCTCTACCAAAATAATTTCTAAGTCAATACTGCCTCTTTGAAAAAATATCTTAATAATTATAATCAACAGTATTCATTAATCAGTTTTCCATTCTAGTTTCTTCGAATCAATAAAAATATTCGTTGTCTGCTGTCACCATAATTAAAGTAAATGTGTATTATCAATTAACAATCACTTTGATCAGAATCACAAAAAAATTTTCTTTCCAAGAATATGTCCATTCTAGTCTCGATTAAGATCAAGAATTTGGCTTGCATTTGCCAAGGAAAATATTTTTGGCACTTGAATCCAGTATGATTTCCTGAACTCGCAGCCAACGAGTTCCTAATTTATAAATTTTAATATATATATATTTTCTACGGGACCTGTAAAATCTCTACTGGGTCATCCTCGAAGAGGGGAGTCTTGATGGGCAAGGCCAGGCAGAGAATTCCTCTGGCTTCGTGATTTTGAACGAATAAAGCTTGCTGGCTGACGAATTTTGCTGTAGTTAGGATCTCCTCGGGAATGATTGTTCCTGTATGATTTAAGTACTCTTTGATGGCATCTACGGTGACGGTGAGAAGGATTTCAGCCTCGGAGGCTTCGGTGATAGCGGCAATTTTTCTTAAAATTTCAATATCAATTTCCTCGGACCATGAGACCACTTTTCTACCACTGAGCGATGTCACTAATGGTAAACGGTCCGACGTTGGGCATTTTAGAAATACCTGCTCGAAAATCAGCTTGGGGGCCGTTAGGACGATCGAGCTAATGCTGAAGACCTCCAGACTAGCCCTGAACAACAGTGGCAGATAACACCATACCATCGAGGTCAGTGTATCCGAGTGACAATGCTTATCTCGGGACTTCAGGGCTCGTAATTCGCGAATCAACAAAATTGGAGTTTTCAAGGTCAAAGTGATGAGGAGGTACCAGACCCAGGCAATCAACAGATATAGAGCACCGATGGGATTAACGGATCTCAGCAGAGCGCCAAAAACAATTTGACCTCGAAAATTCCTCTTTTCAGCCTCTCTCTTCAAACATGATAGATCTGGAAACTCTGCCACGTCCGATCTTCTGTATTGCCTAAAAAAATATTGATATTAGTGATCAAATTTTAATGTGATTAGGCCTAATTAATTTCTAAAAGTACTGTAATCAGATTCGCAGAAAATTTTATCAATTTCTGAAAAGATAGAATTTATTTACTTACAGAAAATCGACAATTTCTTTATAACAGTGAGAGCAATCAATTTGTTAATCAAGCAATTAATTAGCATATAACGAGCATTAAATAAATGTCCCATCAAATGAACTGTATTTTTATTTCTAATCAACTTTTTAACTTGATTGTACTAACTTTTCTAAATAGCCTGGTGCAGACAAGAATGTTCAAAATTAGTAAGAACACGAAATTTTTAATTAGTCAATTAATTAACATATAAATCTTAGTAAATAACTATACTGGCTTCGACTATTATTCTCGTTCGGTTGTGCCAGTTTGAAAACGTCACATGTCAAAAACGTTGCAGAAACACGTTTCAGGACTCACTTTGACACATTGGAATATTTTAAGAACGTTTCTGATACAAGGTACGTTAAGCAGGACAAATAGTTAAGATTTTACTGACTTTACAAGCTCCTTGAGAATCGAAACTAGAATGATAATGGAGATTTTGAAGAAGCGGCAGAGACCGATCGGTTTTTTGAGGATTTCCGGTCGCTCGAGTGGATCGTTGTTGCACAAAAAGTCATTCCAGTAGTTGCTGAAGTTCTCCGTCAATTCCTGGTGAAGTTTTGGTAGCGCCGAGGGTTCGTTGTACAGATTCGTGAACGGAGAGTCACTCTCCTGGCAGTTCCAAGTCTCAACGGAGAATTTCAGTGGTAAAAAATCCGCCAAGGTCAAATGTTCCACGCGTAGAAGAACGTGGTGGACCCGCACGAGACAGATCTGCCTCTCGTTCCCGCGCAGAAAGCAATTCACCACATGAACTTGCCACGGAGACTGGGACAGTGGCAGAAACTTTGAAGTTACGTCGCTCACGTAATCCTAAAAAAATTCTTTGATTCTTTTTCACATATCACTGACACTGTCGTTCCAAACTGGTTAGGAATGAGTTAAGTCGATTTTACAGTTTTGGGTCAGTAAAAAATTCTAACTTGTGGTACCATTGACTCTATCAGTGCGTTGATTGGAATAACGAGGGAAAGGGGACTGTGTGGAGGGCCCATTGATAATGGCAAACCTGAATGTTGGATTCCGTGATGGGTCGACCTCGGAAAGAACATGGTGAATGCACAAGGTGATTGTCGATGGAGAAAAAGTCCGTGTCTTTGAGGACGTAGAGACCCCATTTTGTGGTTAGAACGGACCTCAAAGATCTCTTGGTCGATGTCAGATGTACCAAATGACTCCGCAATCCATCCGCCACGCAATCCCCTTGGATCAACAACGTAAATATTCCCTGAAAAAAACTGCATTCTTTAGTAACCTATAAACGTTTCTCTTCAGCTTTGTGTTAAATCGACGCTTCGCTAGGTGAGGTAACAATGAGAAAAAAGCTTTGTTTCATCAGTACACTGTTGCTAAAAATGTATATTTCTCAACATAACCTGTATAAGTATGGTAAAAGAATGTTTTATATTATCGCGCACTGGTATAGGTGCATTAAGAAAAATTCTAAAATGTATACACACATATTTGTTTTCAGGTTACTGCACTAATTCAAGCGAGTGCCAATAGAAAACAAAGCCTCTATTTACATTTTTATTACGCACGTGATTTCTAGCGTGATCCAAAACACTTCGTATATCCTTGTCCTCCAAGACTACAACGTTTGGGTATCTCCACTCCACAAAGCGAACCACGCATTTCCTGGACCATTTGACCACTTTCGTAGAATAGGGACAAAAAGAAAAGGGAAATTCGAGATAGAGTTAGAAGTGCAATAATGCCAGCAGCTGGCCGATCGGGCTTTGTTTTGAGAGAATATTTACCGAAATAAGAGACGAGTAAAATTGGCAACAGGAGACTGATAAAGACAAGGCTGAAGATAATGTTGGACAGGAGGGAAAATCCAAAGAGATTGCTGAGATAGAAAGAAGAGTCACTCATGATTCCGCGATGATCTCTGATCGTAAAATGGAATTGACGACAGATCTCGTTGACTGGTACTAATTATATAAACGAGTGCAAGTTGGAATCTTAACAGAAAGTACTTTCACACTGGCTTGTAAATGATTATGTTTCGCCTTGTGACCTTTGACTAGCGACGAGTCGTCGGTTGATCAACGGCAGCCGAGATAGAATTACTAGATAGCAGCTCAATCCCCCCTTCGCCAATCGCTAAAACAACTTTGCCAGAAATCTCCGCATACAAGTACTCAATATTAATCTATCTTGACACGCTGAATTTGCCAAAGTTCATTACAAGCCTTAAATGATAATTTATAAACAAATGGCGGACCAATAATAATGAACGAGATAAATGGACTATGAATGATCAGTATATGTAACATTCGCATAAAACTGCCAAATATCTTACTCTGTGTAGGTGTGTGTGTGTGTGATTATCTAATACTTATTTTAATTTGGAATTCACTCGATTTTTTATCGCAAAGTGCCTTTAGTAATCACAGGAAACCTAGACTGAAGCTGTTTAAAGATTATTATTGTTCAGTGACACTGAAGGCTAGTAGTAAGTATTCGAGTATTGTTTTGAGGTTGAAAATTTGTTTATTTCTGAAGAAAGATTTATAAACAACAAAAGGTGCATTTGTATCAAATACAATTTTTCGTAATGATCTAGGAACGTACCTATGAAGGTTTCTCGATGTACGAATATAATTAACAAATTATCTATACGCTTATTTATTGAGTTAGGATATTGAAATGATTATACATGATATCGTATGTTTATCGATATTTATGAAAACAAAAATTATTAAATTCAAACGAGAATCAAGTTCAAATTATTTTAATAAAGGTTAATTTGTGTTATAGATTCTCTCTCGTAATAAATAGCTCTTTCGACGATATCGATCATTTATCCTTCTTATATAAGACTTACAAAGTATTCTAACAACTTTTTTTCGTGTGCGATATGATAGTGATATGAGACACGATTTTTATTAAGCTAGGCAACACAAGCTAAATACAAGAATACATTATAAAAAAACTGTACAAAGGAAAATAAATAATAATGAATAAAAGTTAGTATTCGGAATAATATATCTTTTCCAAATTTATAATTTTAAATGATATTATATAATTTCATAGGTACGAAAACGATTTATCAAATTTAAATGTAAGGAAAAATCGCTTTTAAATTCATCAATAAATCGTTTCATATATATTCAACTGTTCACGGTTATAGCAGCTATAATTTAGAGGTGACTGGTCTCCACGAAAATACTAAAAGGCTGTTTCTCTTTACCTTAGACTATAAATGGTGAGATTTTCTACGTAAAAAAACTCAAAAAGAGAAATAAAGTATAAAGAACATTTAGTGTATAAAAGAACGTAAACTGCTTCCATTTATATCAAAGGTGTTTTCTAAATCAATAATTTTTGTGAACCTGAATATTGATCTACGATTTATAGTGTTTCCTTCCATTGTATTATCTGCACTGAGTTACACTGAATGTCACACTGGGCTAGACATTTTTGTGCGGAATAATGTAAATTGAAGCTATTTTCTAAAAGTTTCTAGATTTGCACTTGGTGTAGGGGGAAGTCCCCTAGTACCGGACACTTAAGCAATTTAAAGAATAACTCAGCAAATAATTGGAAAAAAAAGATTTTCTTTTTTTTAATTATTCGTCAAAGAACCTACGAATACATATATACGAAGAAAGTTATTAATATTTGACATATATTAATAAATAACAACGATAAACTTTTGGTAAGAAATTGAGTAATAACAAAGTATGTCCCCTTGTACCGGACACATTGAGGAAAAGTCTTCTAAATTTGAAAAGGCTTAATAAAATTTACATTCACCACAAATATAAACCCTAAAGACTCCGATACAACAGTGCAGACTCAATGGCTCATCCTTTACAATTTGAACATCGAATCCAATATTGATCATTCGTTTTTAGGCAGATTACACAAGCTATTTCATTAATAACATTTTTTTCATGTAATAACTTACTTTTCTTCATATTTTTATGCTTAGTAGTAAAATCCCAGAAGATTTAAAAATAGAAACAGCAATGTCAAGACGTACTGATTTAATTTTGCTGTCCAGTACTAGAAGAAACATTCATTGTCCGATCGTAGGGACATTCATATACAGAATAAAAAGTAGAACACAGATAGTTCCGATGCTTGAAGGAATTTTAAGTTTTACTGTAACAATACTAATAAAATTTACTTCTTAGAGCAGCAAATGTTAATATGATTTGCTGTGTTTATTTAATTATTTGGTGAAATGAATATTATGCCGTACAATCTGACCAGAAGTATCATCGTAATTAATGTCTGCCCTTTCGTTAATTTGATAAAACAATAGCGTTTCGCGACATACATGTGTATTACTCTCCTTTTTTATCCCTACTATGTACGCATTTTTTAGTTTTTACTTATTTATACGGAGATACTGTATGTGTCCGGTACTAGGAGCCGTCCGGCGTTAGGCTACTTCCCCCTACTCTTTAATGTAACGAATGCAACTAGAAAGAAAAACGCTGTTAACTTTGTACAAACAAATTTTACACGCTATTCTTTTTTATCTTAAATTTCAACCAATGACACTTGATCATACGTACGTTACTATCAAAGATTAAGTCGAATCAGGATTGAATGCAGTAATCGCTATTCTCGATTGATACGGACTATATCACGATTCTTAGTAAACAGCAATAAACACTTCGTCACCTCGCACAATCTTATCCAGATTGCGATGCATTTTTGTTCACAACTACACCTGATTGCTCATCGAGGTACGTATAATTTGGTCGAAGCTTATACTAATTAGCTTAGCCAAGTGAGAACTTCTTACAATTAATATTACATTAATACTCCAATATACCAGTTTCATCATTAAAAACGATATTTGTACTGAGCCATCAATTTCTCGCATGCACAAATTTAATGCAGCTCGCTATTATTTAGACAGTCTTATTTTGTTCTTTCAAATCCGACATCCCGATATATTTATGTTAACAAGAATATTATTACTAAGCTTGTATTGAAAAAAATATTTTTTCCACGCCTCTTAAGCATCTATAGGTATCATTTATACAATATTTACGCGTTTTTGTCTACGCGTGCTCGCATGTCTGTGTAGACTTATAAATATAAAAAAAGGGGGTAACAGACAACGTTGAATACATTTCTCGCAATTATTTGCATTCAAATATAATTGTATATTTAGCCTATCGCAAAAAGTCATGAATAAATGATATGCTATCTAAGAATTCCTTTTATTAAAACGGCTTTAACGAGTGATAAGTTTAAAGCTCAAATAAATCATGATTTGATATTGAAATGACTCTCATTTCTAGATCACGTATGAGTACCAATTGAAGAAATGAACTAATGTGAAATCTGTTAGCAAGTGAGCTCAGAACGTTTTTCAAAATCACATGTTTGCTACAGAATAATTGCAGTAACAAGTGATATAACAATAAATGAGTTATAATTATACTGTAATGTAAGGAAATGAGAGCAAAAAATAATGTCTAAATATTTTCTTAAAATAATGTCTAAATATTTTCTTAAAACTAACAAATATTTCTATCTAATAAAAGTCAATTTAAGAAAATTATTTTTCGAAACTCCTTATTTTAAGGGTAGGTATCTTCACCTACTGAATAATTGTATCAACGATAAGTGGCCTCCTAATAAGTAACAAAGAGTAGAAAATAGTGAGCTTAAAACGTTTTCTTACAGCTACCAAATACTTTAGGGCAATATGCTCGTGCAATAGTAGCGTAGGGAGCATTACTGTCAACATCGAGTAACTGCATCCTGCTTAATTTATTCCATACGTGAATCGCTAAAGATCGCTGCAATTTCTGCATGGTTAAATTTCGATTTTCCTCATCGAAGTAAGCCTTCCACTTCTTGTAATGAATAGGATAGAAAACCGATGGTGAATGAACAATAAATCCTTTGCAACGTCTCTCAGTCATTCTAGCCACCTGAAAACAAAGATTAATCCATTAGCATTTGACTCATCATGAGCGTTCAAAGTACACCGGAAATGATTGTAGTTTGAACACGCAATTAAAAAATTATTGCAGAATATTTCAACGAAATTCGTTTAAATGTTTACCGAATCATTTCCTGTACATAATAAATAATTATAACTGGTAACCAGATACTCCAATACTAATAGCAATGATATTAACCCTTAAACTATACTTCCGGTCTAAATAAACTCATTGAAATTTTGGCGCGAAATATAAATTTTAAATTCGGAGTATTCCTTGCCATCCACTAATAATACGGATTTATATATCTGTGTTAAAACTCCGGAAGCTTGCCTTTAAACAACAGTGCTGTGCTTTCCTAATTATTTTGTATTAAAATTTATGATTTTTAATGTTCGAATAATTATTGTTTTAACATTATATAAAACTACCATTTAATAATCGAATGATCCTTTTTAAACTAAAAATGTGCATTAAAAATTCCTTGTACGTTCATTGTTAATGCTAAAGTCTTGTATACACGTTGTTACAATATACGCGCGCACCGTTATAAGTCCTACTCTTAATCTATTTTAGCATTATTTTTTCTTGGGCACTTTTCCCACACAAATTGGTATATTTGCAATTAAATATTTAACAGTTGTATTTAAGCTATTAATTACTTGATCAATTATCGAGTATTAGAAGCTGCGGGTTCCTGCTTCACACAGTAATAAGTCAATAAAAGAAAATAAAAATGAAAACAAAAAATTTTGCACTCTCAAGGTCATTTAGCGCTTACTAAGCGTTGCAACAAATGAACCGAATTGACCAACCATGACGCATCTTATTCAACGCTTACAAAGTGCTTGGATATGTCTAAATGCAACTTCTGTATTTCATCTTCATTCCAAAGTAATAGCCTTGAAGATTCTCCAGTTAATCGATTAATCAGTCAACAGCTTGAATACGCCCATTAAATAGTTCTATCGTTAGTGAAGAAATGTCGGATATGCGGACTTGGATTCCTAAAAAAATAAAAATTCGCTTTATTGCAAATTTCGTTACGCTTTGCGACAAGAAGTATTCCAAAAAAATGATAATTCTTTATTCATAGTAAGAAAGTAGGAAAATGCATTGAAATATGTGTGAAAAGAACAAAAAATGTAGTGTCCATAGTGTGAGTGAGGTTCTTACGTATGTTTTTAAAAACATTATAACTGAATCTTGCACATTAAGAAAACTTCATAAAAGGAGGGATGACTAATTAAATTAACGTTGAAGGATATTTTGCTATTTTTGAAGCAAAATTATTCAGTGAGTATAACCTGTTCCTTTTACATATGATTGTGACGTCACTGTGTGAACGACGCCATCTGTTGAGCCTGACATCAAATACATTATTTTACATTACGCAATTCGCAAATATAAAATCTTAATAACTAAAACATTACCCACTTGCGGGCAAAGTGCCTGAGGAAAGATAGTTCTAAAATAAATCCAAGAATAACATTACCCATACTTAAAAAAGTGCGCTAATAATGTTACACCGTGTATAAGAATATAATTTCTTCATACAATAACTCATTTATCGAATATGAAGCTAAATCCCTACAATAAAATATCGCAAATTGCAAGAAAGATCTATAATTTATAATAAATAATGAATTTACAAAATTTATTATCAATTATATTTTCTTTTTTAAATAATTTGTTTAACGATACTTTTATTTAGGAGACTTGTTTAAACAATGCATCTAGTTTCCAATAGAATTAACTGAATGTTTACTGTATATCAACTGCTATAAACATTGACACGAGTCAAATTGACCCAGTGAGCAGTATACGTTTCATATATGTTAGAAGTGTACATAGACTTAGGATTAATCGAAAAATGACAAAGGGTCATTCCAGAAACTTACGTATGTGGTATTACATAATGTTTTCAGTGTTCTAGTAATAACACCTGGACCATTGTTACCCCACACGTTACCACGAAAGTTTCTCATCAGATCCTCGATGCAGGCATCGGCCATGTGGCGACCCAATTTGTCCATTCCTAATCCTATGACGCCCGCAGCTACGGCTTTCCAATCTTCCGCACCAGCGAAATTCTGTGATTTGTTTAAGGACCTAAAAATAGCATTTATGTAGTATTAACCTTTTCCCTTATTATAATTCATAAAATTACATTCGAACTAGAAAAGTTTTCTATAAAATTTTTCTAATTTTATAAAATGTATCGGGCAATTGCACGAGTCGAGCTCGATTTTCCATTCAACTTTATCGTTAAATCGATCAAGGTCTTATACAATCATCTAATACATTTGATCGAAAATAGAAAAAAGTCCGAGAAGCGTAGACGTTTCTTCTGTACACTCGTTTAACTAATGCAACGGTCAGTGGCGTATATAAAGTATATAAATTATAAATTCAGCTTAAGAAGTAGGCAATGGAACGACACTGACTTTTATACCGCTTACACATTGAGCGTTTTTGATGTATTAATCATTATTATCCGCGTGTACATACAAGAATAAAAATATTGGCTGATATTTATTAGAAAATATATAAATTAAATTAAGAAATCATTTGGCACTGAGTCAACATCTAATAGAAAATGGTAAATGTTGATTGAATGACTCATGATTCATCTAAAATAAGAACATTTAAAATTAAGCTCAAAAGCTATTCATCATTTTAGGAAGATAAAGAATTAATAATTTTGTGTATTTCCTTTACAACTTGGACATTGGTGTTTGACTGGAAGTGTTTTCTGGATAAACAGTTAATCACCACACTAGGATTGCTACATTATGATCGCGTGTTTCCTCGCTTTACTGTGCAAAACTTGATCTATACTTTAATATACCTATATACACGTTGTGTAAGTTCATTTATATACAGGGTGTCCCACGAATGATGGCCTTGTCAATACCATCGGGTAGGGTACGAAATTCTAAGCAAAAAGGTTCTAAAAATTTTTTTGCTAGCACTCTTGGTTAAAAAGTTATTTGCGTTTAAAGATTCTCGATTACGGTAGCCTTTCTTAAAGAGGAAGATTGTTTTGGTCGCATTAAAAGGCCAAAAATGCTAAGATTCTGTGAATTAAAATACTAAGAAAAATACAAAGCCAAACATCCACTTGAGCCTATGAGGTGGTTGAAGGCCATTCGGCAGTTTCGCGTGTAAGCGCCATAAAAACAATCAAAATATAAACGCTTTTGAGAAAAACTATAAGCTAAGATTGAAACTTTTGCAACTTTCGTTTAACAAATTGATTATTTATATTTTTGAATTGTGTGTATTTTTAGAATGAAAATGAGTCCAAACGCAACATAATGATGTCAATTCTAGAGCTAATTAATAGTTTTAATTGTTTAATAGTATCGCTAAAAATAGCCGTAATTATGTCATGTTTGGACTCATTTTCATCGTAAAAATACGCACAATTCAAAAATTTAAAAAATTAATTTGTTAAACGAAAGTGGCAAAAGTTTCAATCTTAGCTTATATAGCTTTTCTTAAAAGTGTTTATGTTTTGATTGTTTTTATGGCGCTTACACCCGAAACTGCCGAATGGCCTTCAACCACTTCAATAGACTCAAGTGGATGTTTGGCTTTGTATTTTTCTTAGTATTCTAATTCACAGAATATTAGCATTTTTGGCCTTTTAATGCGACCAAAACAATCTTCCTCTTTAAAAAAAGGCTACTGTAATCTATAATCTTTAATTGCAAATAACTTTTTAACTAATAAGGGTGCTAGCAATAAAGTTTTTACAACTTTTTTACTTAGATTTTTGTCCCAGCTATCCGATGGTATTGGCATGGCCATCGTTCGTGGAACACCCTGTATACATACTACCCAATAGATATGGATACACAAGTGCATTTGTTATATGACTATACACGTCGTTTTAACCTCTATCATCGTCAATTGTACGATTCTTGCAAGGAATGAAACTATTTAGGTCTCTCATCTTAACCACTAATAAATTGATTGAATAGTAGAAAGGATGATCTGAGTTAAGAGCTCAAATGTGGTACAATCAGATAAAACCAGATAAATCCATTCCAATCAAGTAACACTACATATATCTGTTTAGTTTGTTTATAATTCGTATGAATGTTGACTGAAAAAAAGTCATCTGATTTTTTGTATGTCTTATGATGCCTTTATGGGATCCGTCCATTACTTTTTATTTAAATAGCACGCTGTGACACACAAGTTTCTCCTTCATAGTTCAATCCACTATGATTGATTTATTTGCTATTGTGTAGTTGTCCATAAAGATATACTTACGACGTTACAACTACGTCCAAATCGAGGTATATGCCGCCATACTTCCAAAGCGTGAGATACCTGAGGATATCGGACATGTGACTTCTCGGCCACAAACTTTTATGAAGTGCCTCCCCTCCTATATACCATTCCTCCAATGGCGTATCTCTCACGTAAACCTCCGGAAAAATTCTGTTAATTCTGATATTCGAGTAACTGGACAATATATTGAACAGTGCTTTGGCATTATTGCTGACAGTCGCTGGACTTAGAAATAAAAGGAACACTTTCATTTGGGGATTCATCCGAGCTGCCGACTCCACTGCACAGGCTTTTCTAACATTGAATTCAATCCCTTGCTCCCCAAAGCAAGAGGTCTCATGAAAAAATATATTCTTTCCCACCGATGGCTTCTCATTATCTGAAAGTCAACAAAGCAGTCCCAGATATTCAATAATATAGTCGAAGTATGAAAGAGCAATGTAAACAAAACACTTCATATTCAAACGAACGTGGCCCGGTTATCAGATAAGACAAAACTTTCTAAAATATCAAAAGAGCGAAGTGTATTCTATAGATATTCTTAAAATATTTGATAAAATTTTGTGTCATCAGGATTTTTACGAGAAAAAATAAATATTTGAAGGTTAGGAATGCAAGTGTAGGTAAATTAAGAAGTTTATTTTCACTGACAAACCTTTCTGACTATTTTTCCAAAGATTTTTATTAAGTATAACAAATCTGCAAGTTATGTAAATAAAGTATTGAGTCTGTAAGCATCACGTTTGAATAAGTGGCAATACTGCAGGCTTCTTGGTTCTTAGGGGCGTAAATTTCAATAAATGATTTGCTATTTTGAGAAGTTTGAATATCATAACCTTATACGTTTCTTTCGAGCGGTGACTAATTTTGCAAAAATAGTTTTCTTAATAAATTACCACCGAGTGACAATTAATTTCCAGCGACAATCCAAGATCAGATTTGAATCACACCGTACACATATCGAATGCTATTTTGACAGTTTCATATTACTTTATTGACAAACTTTGCAAGAAGAAGAATTAACCTATAAATCAAACACAGAAAACGTTCTTTTTTATATTCACCTGAAAGCGAGTCGAAACTGGATAATCCAGCGTTATTATTGCTGCTTGGTTGCTCGTAGCAAGATATATCAAGATCAGAATCGAAAAAAGATGCCATTTTTCGTAACTGATTGTCGTTCGACAATAATATTATAAAAAGCAATACCGCACAAACCAGACATAAAACCAATTTCCTATTAATCCTTTCAATTCTCATTATGAAAATAATTTCTAATCCAATCGCTCAGCCGGTGTAAATCGCCAAAGGTTCGTCGTATACTAAACCTTTCATTGCCGGCAATAAAGCTGATTACATTTGCTATCTATCGGTTATCTACTGATTAAAATTGTTTTATTAAAAAAAAGAAATGAAAGAAACATCGCACAATATGAAAATATACTCTTCACGATTGGAACTAAATCACCCTACGGTGTAACTTGCACCCCTATTTTTTCCCACGTTCCAGAACAACCCTTTCATTATAGCGCGTAATGCTCGAGCTGGCGTAAAATTCAGCAAAATAACCGCCAGCCTTCGGCATCTTTATTGCTTACTTTTGCACGGAAAAATGTATTCGCTTTGACAGCAACGACGAAATCACCAAATTCTCCAAAGCACATAAGAAACACGAATCACTCACTGACACGACTGGAACACGGGTCTCGATAGAATAGATATTGGAGGGATTGTTGTATTCTTCGAAGAAACAAATACTAGCCGGCTGGCTTGGAAAAGTAGACAATACTGCAGAATCTGCAGACTGACTGACTGAACTGAATTCTAAAGCTCAGAGTGCTCAGACCGCTACTATAAGGTCTATAAGCAGCCTCCTCTTACTTATACTTTATCAGAATATGCACATGCACATGCGCATAATGGCAGCAGTGTCGACACAGAGGGTTTCCCCCTCTGAACGGACATGCGCCCTGCAAACTCAATTATTCGCTTCGATATAGGGTGATGTAGGGATGGATTGAAAAGCATATGTGCTCCCCTTCTCATTAAACATATTTCTCGCCAAAAACCATCATATGCGAAGAACTATCGAAATATTCCGCATTACCGTTTCTCCGAGTTTCTATTTTTGCTTTGGTCATTGGACTACGTTCGCAAGACTGTAAAACACCCTGTATAACGTGACATTGCACACGGGTCCCTCACAGGAGTATGACGAATAATATGCGCTATTAAATAATTATATAGCATATGATAACATATTTCTACCGCGAAGGTCGCCACCAATACACACAAGAATGAAATTGTACTTAGATTTAATACCAATCGTAATTGCTTTTCGCGGTTAATTATATGTAACTTCAATCGCAATATCTGTGGAACGTGTAATTCGTTGGTATTATATCCGCCTTGTGTTGAATTGACAAAGAATGTAATTATTGTCTCCCATGAGAAATCCTTATAATGCATTTCCGTAATGGTCTCTAATAATCATTTTATCCCCAAACCATTTACTGCCTTATTATTATTATTGTTTATATAAAGACATCTTTAAGATAAGATTTGAAGTTTTAAATTAATCAAGTCATAAAACAATGAGACCTTCCTCTGTTACGAACGCGGTCACAACTAAAGACTTTTAATATTCGCAATATATAGTACGTGTCACGTGAACTATATATTATATAATGAACGTTTTGGGCCTTAAGTAGAACGCGCCCTATTTGTCGACCATGTTTTTTGGTAATTTTGTAAAAAATATTATTTTTACCGACAGCTTATGGTAAAGCAGAACTTTACCGATAAATCGAGCAGTTGATAAAGTAGAGAGGTTGAGTTGGGTAATTGACAAGTTTGCCGTGGCAGGCTTTGGGGTCAGTAAAATCGTGGTAATCATCGGAAGTCTCAGTATTAGTTAGTATACAGTGAAAATGGCGCCGTTCGAGTGAAGTGGGTGATTCAGTGAGAGCGTGTGTCTGGAAAGTGGGATCTTCCAGAAATGTGGCAAGATCTGGATAGCCTGGGGGGTTCGGGTGTGAATTCCGGGGGCCATCAGGTTGATCAGTTTGGCACGACGGGTGAGTGAAGTAAATATTTCATGGAAAAAATCTTGTGACAAATCTGGCAGTCTGGCAGAGGGCTGGACTTTTTCATGGAAAGCGCAGGCGCCACCGTTTCTCATCTCCTTTCTCTCTCCTCCGCACGCACACATCGTAAACAAATCCCAGCAACACTCTTCCCTGGACAATATACTTTCCTTTCCCTCCAGCAATTTTGCTCCAAAAAATCGCTTCCACTATTATTCCCCTTTAAAATATACAAATCCCTAGTCTTTACCAGAGTTTTCCTTCACAACTGTCAAAGAGCTACCAATTCTCGGCCACAATAGCTACGGACACAACAACAAACTATCAAGTTCTTTCGTTCGAGAAATGTCGCAGGAAACCCTTCGCCACGTCACGCAATAAGTTTTCCAGTAAATCCCATGGATTCTTGGGGTTTGTAGGATCCCCTATTTCTCTAGAAAACCTTCGCTTAGCGTCCCTTTCAAGTTGAACTCTCAAACGGATATCCCAAGTCTTTCCTCCACCATTTCATTGACAAATGCGATACGATCGACGCTTGACATAAACAAAGCTGGATTCCTTTGAATTATTCCTAAGTGGTAGCAAAGTTCGGTACGCGCATTGTGAGGATTTTTCATGGGAAGGCTTATGAATTTATGATGAGTATAGTCGATAAGGAACGAAGTGGCGGTAAGTATTTGCTCATTTCTGAGGTTAGGCACGCAAGGGAAGCAGTTCCGGATTGATATGCAAGTTTTCCGTTGATCGCAGACGTAAATGGAAGAGGTTAGCGTACCCCGTTGGAATTACATAACCTTCGCAGAGGTTGAAGCAACAGAGAATCGTACGGTACTGTCACGACATAGCCAACACAGAGCACAGGTGGCTTCTTCGCGATACATATAAGCACGCATAAGTGTGTGTTAGTGTATTCGAGACCACGGGGGAAATAGTAGGCTCTTTAAACATTCCCCCATACACTTACGTCTCGTACCTTGCATTACACTCCATCAAGATAACACACTTTTCAGTCACTGAAGGGATCTTGGCACAATTTCCCCTTTATTCCTCCATTAATTATTCGTACAACCCGATCCCTATCTAATTAATCTTCCGCTGATTTCACAGGGATTCTTATAACGCTTCTATGCAACAGTAATATCGCGAAATCATCTTACGTATATAGAAAAATTGTGACCTTGGAAAATATAACAATCTATTCCATTTTTTATATATTTTTTTAATTCTATTTATTTTTAATTAATCATCAGTTATGTCAATGGATTATCTTAAAATACACGGTACAATAAAATATTAGAAATTTGATGCATTTAAGCATTTTCATACCCAGCGTCCTATTTGCGAAATTCGAAATTACGTATTTTTGGTAATAACCAATCAGGTGAATTCAAGGTGGCGTCAGTTGCTCTTGTGTTCTAACCAAGTTTAATTCCATTTATCTTTATTCCGAGTTTATCGTGACCCCAGCCTCAATTTGAAAATACTATTTTTAGCGCAGTTTGCTAAATTGGTCTTAACGAGGCTGCTCTACCTCAGCTCGAATCTCGCAGATGCAGCGCTGTGACGAAAGAGCTTTTCAAATGCTATATCATTTGCATCTGGCGGGAGCTGGCTAAATCCATCCTTCGTTAATCGTTATTGTACGACGCCTCAATAATCAGTCTCCGGTTTCATTGTGTACATTTACAATGGAATAACTGTAAAACAATATACAGTCTATTTACAGACTATACATTAATAAAGAAACAATGTAGTACACTTGTTTATATTACATTATTGTCTCTGCAAATTGAACATTTAGTATCTTTCGAAAAAACCAACTCGATTGTTTACAACACGGTTCCACGAATTTATGAAACATTGTTTTTTGTTTTCAGAATTGACGCCCGAGCAGCAAAAAATCCTTATTGACATTAGGCGGAAAAAGACAGAGTTGCTGCTGGAAATACAAGTGAGTCTACCGTTGCACATTTTTATTTTTCTGAGTTTTTTCAGTTCCAGGCTTCGTCATTGGCTCGGAGCACGACGTCGAGGGTAGAGAGGGGGATGCTCCAATAAAAGCTCGTGCATTTTATACGCAGCTCGTGACGGAGCTCTGAATGCTTACATTGTAAGATGCTATCGGACTCCAAAGCTCCCTTGCCTCATTCCAGAAACCTTTAAACTCCATCCTAAAAACGTTTCGAGAAGAATTTTCTGCTGGACGATGATTCGATTAATTTAATTCGATTTTTAATTGGTGGAAATTGTGGCGTATATATTTGCCATCGTGGCACTATTTTACTTGATAATTCCTGTAACTGGCATTATTGTGTCTTCACAAGTCGAAAGGAATACGTTTTGGGATATTGATTTATTAATGTATTGGCTAACTTAATTTCGTTTAAGATATATACTCTATAGCAGTGTATTCCGAACTGCAGATCGAAAGAGAAAAGCACGTCTTCGGGTTTTTACAAACAGTAAAAGTACTTCATTCATCGTGTCTTGAAAGACTACACGTGTCCTCAGAATAATACGGTTGGTAGTCCAATGACACAACACTCGAGTTTCCGTACTGAGGCTACTTTTTTTTGCAAACAATTTTAAACAATATTAATTGATAAACGCGAACGTATTAATTAAAACCAATTAATAAAAATTCTTAAGAATCGTAAATTAAGGTTTATTTTCAAACTCGAACAACTTTTTGATGTTCTCCTCTTGATTGTGATGGAATCTTTGGAATTTATCCAATTTATCTCTGGAGAAATGATCTCACTCGACTAATAAGATTGGTCGGAAGAGTGAGTCGAGTCTTTGCAAAAGTGACAAGAGCTTGTCTGGAAGAGGGAAAAAAACTTGTTTGGGTGACGATAGCGCGCAGACTCAGCGCCGTACGTACGTTACTTCCGGTGCCGTTAGCTCGTTCCAAGGCTTGTACAAACTTGATGAGAGCAGGTGTTTCACCGAACCTTGCCGTGATCCTCGTTATAAAACTTTTTCCGGCCTTTGCAGCTGCCACTTGACCCGAACACACTTGTTCCATTGAATAGTCTCGTTCTTCGGGAATAATTGACGGTCCGATCATTATTTTTTCAATGAAAAATCATTTAACCAGAATTGAATAGAAAACATCTATTTTGTTATTGAGAAATTATGATTTGTTGAAGTATTTTAAGTTTTTTTTTTAACGTTGTAAATTTGATTTCCGATTAGGAACGCTATTGTTTATCGAAAGTGAAGGTTAGACGTTAAGCGAAGAAAGGATGACGCTTGACCGATCGCGAACAACGGGCCCTCGACTTGTGTATTTCCTTTCCACTTACTGCTAACCGTTAAAATTACCATTACGAGAATATGTACTGGGGAAGTTCAGTGGACGGATCCTGAAGTACCTAATATAGTTCTGTCGCGCGGGAGTTGATCGTAATTAGCGGAAGTTACTTTATCTGGACGAAAATAGCAAGTCGCTGATGACTTCACTTACCGACCGAGCAGGGTTCCGCATATTGGCCCCTTTCGCGTCATAATTTGCAGATAATCTAGTTCGTCAAGCTAATAACACAACGTTTTATTAAACCCACGTGACGAAGCGCGATCTCTTCGCATTTTATCGTATTTTCAATATTTGCAGAACTCTACCTTGTCGACGTGTAATTTACTTTCCCGCCTTTTTATCGACGCTCGATCAACAACTTTTATCTTTGATCACTCGTTCTTCTCGATAGTTAGAAAAATGGTATGACAAGAGTGATTATCCCCTCTAATATTCAACACCCGTGTTGTTTCCGTCGAATTGCACGTGGCCCACAAAAATTCCAGGATGTCCAACGAGATAACGCTGGTTTCCGCGACAGCTGATAGGAACTGACTTACTCATCTGTTTATCATCGCGGAGGAGCCTAAAAGCAAGCCGAAAGCTTAAAGTAGAACCGTTAAAATTGTATATTAAGCGGAATAATCATTTGACAGTTACAAAGATATATATTCCGTGGAGCGTTTTATTAAAAATAAAATATATAAACATTTCATAGTTATATTGCTATTATTTATATTTTATTCGAGTAATACACTCTGGTAACATACGTATAATGTCAGGAACATTTTTAACACGTTCCTGGAACCAATTTGACACGTTTGAACGTTTTTACTACTATCCGTACTAAGTAAAACATTAAAAAGCCTATTCCTGTCAGTCTTTGTGAAAATATAAAAGGGGATAAGATTTAGTTTTGTAAGTTGAAATTAGTAAAAAGTGGGCGATCCTGTTGACAATTGATAGACGCTCGTAGACGCCACAGCTAATTACACAGTGTTGATAAATCTGTTATCGCGTCTCTTGTCAAACGATTGTTAAGAATTCGTATCACTCGACGACGGATTATTCCGAGCATGACGCACTAACAATAGCGAGAGAAGAAATTCTCGGAGGTAGATGGTAAATGTGCAGATAGAAATGGAGGGGGGGGGGGGGGTTAAATTTCAGGAATCGACCAGTATTGTGTTTACAAACTCGGCCGATTGGGCAAACTGGATGAAGCGTTTTTCCTCGGAATCAGTTTGTGTTTAGCGGGCTACAACACGACTATTGCTCGTTTTACGGCTTAGTTTTTCACGGTTTGACCGGAATGTGTAACCTTTTAAGCTGGAATCATGGTGACGAGACCTTTGTGCGACTACAAGTGGACTTAATCGATTTAGAGAACCGGCAATCGGTCTTGACCGGTGCTATTGACCTCCGTGGACACTAATGCCGGTCTACTCGTATTATTTGCAGCCCAAGAAACGTCGCTGGAGCGAACGCTGCTGCTGCTGTTGTTATTTTTTTTGGCACTTAATTCGACAAAGGAAACTTCGAAAGGTGACCCCTCTTTCTCTTCTCAACTCGTTTCTTCGGTTTATTTACTGTAGCTACATTGTGTACCAAGAAATGAATTGTAATCAAGGTAAACATTAGAGAATAATTCAGAATTTATTCGCGCAACTATTTTTGAGTTTTTCGAGTCTTTTTAGAGACTCGTGAATATTAATTTATTATTGCTATTAATATATTGGATTAAAGTTAAATTCGATTAGAAAGCATGTAAAGGGTAATTTGGAAGTTCGATCGATCTTCTTGTCTGTCTCTAGTGTTTTAGTCTTGATTCTTGTTCTCCTTACGTTACAAGTAGCTACCATCGTAATCCGACAAATCCTAATTTACTATTGGGTGGGAACGAAGCAAATCTTGCAAGATCGTTGAGGGGAAAGTTCTAGTCTGTCGCGGAAATTGCTATGCGCTACGTGGGAATCGTGTCAGTGGGTCTGGAGGATCCGAACCTCCTACAATTTGATTAATTACCGACTGAGTAGGATTCTCTTCGTAATCGCCTTAATCGATTCCTCCCGGGAAATCGTTTTCTCTGATTTACCAAAACTCGTAATCCTGTTCTACCCCGAGGATCGTTAACTGTCAAACTTGAACTATTTTATAAAACGATCCAATTTTTCAACGTCTTCCCCCGAACAATTTTAATTGTTTTCAGTGTGAACATTTATGGTATGCGTATTATTACGTTTTAATAGTTATGGCAAAAAATAAGATCGCGAGTCTGGTAGACGGTGTTGCCGTTAGAAGAACGCCGTTGCAATTAGCGACCAGTTAATTCCGCTTTTTCGTGTATACCCTGCATTCGGTATAAAAAGCTCTCAGCGAATTCTTTCCGTTCCGTTGAAAATTCAGGCCGTTTACCTCCTCTGTCAGACAACGTAGCCAACAAAAGTCACTCGCTTCAAATGAATCCCTCTGCAAGCCTACAATTACAGTTTTTAGGACATCCCATCTTCCCCAGACACAACTACGAGCTCCACCGTTTTATCATTTCCACGAAGAAATTTAAAGTGTCATTTTTATAAAAATTAATACGTTTTTAAAACGTGGAAAATATTTTTTTCAACCGAATTAATGTAAATTATAGACAGAGGAACATATTTTATTAAGAATATTTTAAATTGAAAATTACTCAAAGTCGTGGGGAGGCGCTTCGGTGTAAGGGAATGTTATGCGGGGATCTCTACGGAACGATAAGAGGGGAGTGGGGTCCTAAGGGTATTAAAAGGGGGGAAGGTTGGATGATCGAGCGGGCAAAATGCGTATGTTTGTCCAGCAGGACATTACTTTATTTAATTAAATGCGCTTATCTAAGTAGCATTAATGAATTTGGAGAATGGGTGCATTAACGACGCACGCGCGAACGCTAATTCTCCACGCATGAGATGATGCCGCGCTTGAATATGTAACGGCCAACATCAATTTCACTTTGCCATATGGCGTATCTGTGCCTGAGTGCCGAGAAACCATTTGCACTCATCCGCTAAACGCTTCCTGCAAAATTATTCCCTCGGTTACAGGACCTCTACAAAACAAAAACAATGAGAGCAAGCCCTGCACGTGAAAACATTCCAAAATATTGCCATTGCACCGGAAACGTGGAAAATATTTTATTTATCCAGCGTTTGATCAGACCAAATCCATCGAATATGATATTCAAATAAAAATTGTTATTTCCCTTCTATATTTTTATTTCCCTCCCAATCCTATTTTTATATATTTTATATTTTATCTTCTTCGTTTGTCCAGTCAAGTTATCAAGTTTTAAACGAAAAATACATTCTTTTTCGACTGAAACCTAAACTTGAAGAGATATAAGGATTGGTAGAGGTTCGTTTTGTACGTTTGTTGCTGTTTGGCTATTTTTGAAGCGTCGGGTCGTCGAATTCCAATGAGAAAACTGTCGAGGAGTCATCGAATGCACTCACGTATTCGAATCGAGCTGCACTTTCTCCCCACCCCTTTTATTCAGATTCCCGTGGCGCCACCTGCAAATTAACGAGCCAGAGCAAGAGAGTTAGGTTAAATCAGAATATCACAATCTCCTATGATTCACGACTATTTGCTCGCTCGTAATTCAGCGTCTCGATTTTCTACGAATTTTCCCAATAGTTTTTCTCGCTCGGTGGAAATGCGTCTTTTTCCACTACAGGAGTGAATGGGTTTTGCGCGGGAAGCGGTCGCTTTCACGAAAAGTCTGTTATTGGCGCGCGTGGTAATTTTGTTAAGCTCCACTGCGCTGCAGTCGTTGAGTTATCGAGTGCAGTAAAGCGCCAATAGCGCCACTGTCGCCAGCAGCGACCGCTCGACAGTTGGTAGTTTCGTGTTCGATGCAATACACACACACACACACACACACACACACACGTCCACGTGACGATACATTCACTAGTCAGCCAGCCACTCAGCCGTCCAGTCAGACTGAAGCAGACTCACGCACGTTGCACGACACACCGCGATACTCGCCGAGTCGCGGCGAGAGACAAGAATCGCCAGCAGGCCAGAGGCCCAGAGCCAGTCAGTGCCAGTCGTTGAGCGGACGTCGAACCGCGCGCGTTGCGTTTTCCACTCGTGAGAAGCTCTTCCTTGTCATCTTTATCATTCCCCTCTCTCTTATCACTCTGGACTAACACCTCCAGTCGTTTGCACAAAAGAGCCAATCGTGAAAAGAAAACAACGACTCTCGCAAAATACTTAAAAAATTCAATTTGACGAGAAAGCTAAATCAGAAATTACATAAAGGCTTCCAAAGGATTTTACACCGCTGGAGCTTCTCTTTTCTCAACAAAACTTGAAAAGCTTCGTTTGCGTAATTCTGAAGGATTTTCTAAAAAGCTGTTTTTCTGCTTAGCAAAAAATACGAGAGTTTCATAATGGAAGATTTCGCCGAGTGGGGATGTTTTTTTTATTGGTGCTCGATAAGTTTAATAGCGACGACGTTGTTTTCGTCGAGTGTTGCTCGTAAGTTTTTTTAAACGTTCTATTTCATGCGAGAGTATAGAAGAGAGGGGGCCAACTTCATTCATCCAGGAATAAAATCATCAATGAAAAGTGCCTGTTTGTTTTCAGTATCTCAAATATCTGCGTCGATAATCCAAACTTTTTGTTTACTAGTGGTGAATGTGTTATCCTTGAGTATAACTTGGTTCTCTACACGTTTCTCCACTGACAAAAATCGTAATGTGCAAAACAGTGATATAAAAGTTTCCGATGATCCGACGGCCGAGCAACGATTAAACAACAGTGATAACGCTTTCTTTCTCTAGTCACTATTTATGTTTATGCATATATACATACTCATTTCATCTCGCACATATCGTTTAGAGTATAAACGATAAAAAGATTAATCAGGAATACAAGGAAGTGCAATTTTTACAGCGTTGATTAAAATAGATTGAATCATCGTTTCCTTTACGCGTCAGTGATAACGAGAGAAGAAACAGGAAAGTTTTTTTTAATTCCGCAGCTTTTATCCCCGAGATAAATTTAAAGCGCGTAACTGTAACAAGGAGAGTAACGTTGGAAAAGTGAATTTTTTCATGAAAAGAATCACTAAGAGAATATATAAGTTTACATTTTCTCAATTTGTTTTGCATCGATGAGTTTCATTGGAGTTTGAGTTTAAGTGAATAAAGTGATAAGTTGTTGAAGAATAATCAGTGCATATTGGCGGAATACGTGGAATATCTTGAAACATCGGGGGTTGGTGCGATGATTTTCACCGGCAAATCGGTGGATGCCCTGGACGAGGTTCGAGGAAATGTTCAAACCGATAGGCGCCGTGACGTCAGCGCCGTGGCAATAGCCGCCGGTTGGTTCTCGAGTTTACGGAGACCCGGCAAGAGGAACAACAAGAAACCTTTCCAAAAACAGGCCAAAAGCGCCTGGGATCTCACCACACTCTCCATGGTTCGTTCTACCATTGATCACGGTTTGAGGACCTTTGAAGTTTTCAAGCTCAAACTAAAATCGATGAATCCTGCAATATGCGTCACGCAAACTGCATATCCGTGGCACTAGACAAACTTTGTGAAGCTCGGAATGAACATATAATATAAATGAGGCGTTTCACGGAAGCCAATCTGGCTACGATTGAATTCAGTCGTTTTCAAAATTTATATGTTATCTTTCATTATGAAATAAATATCATATGTTCACGAACAGTTCTGCCAGTAGTTAAATAACTTTTGTAGGAGAAGATGTTATATTTTAGTTAATTACTCGACATTGCAGAATCTCGAGTGAGACTGTTAGTCACCAGTGCTGCGGATGTCTTTTCGCGTGATTTTTAGCCTAACGAGAAAGCCTCTATTGAAACCGTGCCTTCTCTGCTTCAGACCAACCCCGTTCCCCGTTTTAATTATTTTTCCCACAGCGAGCTATCATTTCTTCGTTGGAAAAACATCAGATTCATCGTATGATTTCTTCACGTGGAAAATTTTAATTAAATTTTTTTATGGAAAAATAATACGCGTCTATTAAGAACTAATCGACGTAATTAGTGCTTGATGAATATATTTGGATCGTTATCAATCAGTGTCGAATTTATACAGCATTTGCATGAATATTTACGGGATTTCAAGTCTGTACGCGATAACCGTAATGGAGTCGAGTTTGTCAAACCTGTTACTCAAGAGATTAGGATCGATGTAGCCTAATTGTAAGCAGAACGACAGTGGCAAAATATATTTAAAACGTTCGTCGCAATTGGACTCGGAAGCTTCCCGAGTAACGTATTTTTAGCCTTGGCCAGGTTTCATCCTGCCTTCCTTTCTTTCCTCTCCTGGCACTATTTCCTTTCTCATATTCACTCGCCAACAATAAACGCAGCTTTGTTCACAAACGTTTATTTTCACAACAAAGATCTTACATGCCATTTTCGTTATGCAGGGCACAACACGAAACATATTGGTTATTGCTCTATTGTATGAACGAAGGGAAAATCAAACTTGCGACTATTGAAAAGCGTTTATTATTTTTATATTAAAAACATAATACACTATTTTCGTTATATAAAAGAAAATACGGACAAGTATAATTTCCTTCTATCTTTTAAGCATAAAACTTATTAATGATTAATAATGTATTGTACAAGTCGAATGAAATTGAAACAATGGATCGATCGTAAATGAATTATAATTTTCTATGGGAATATTGAGTGATGTGAAATTAGATTGGGTCTTTAGAAATGTTAAAATTGAGTCTGAACTAAAATTTGGCGATAAATTCGAATTTGCTTGAATGTATTCGCACTTACATTATATCATGTGGTTTGCACTATCAGTCAGACCAACGTCACCATCGAATCGATTTTGCATTTTGTGTCAGGGCTTATCTGTATTGAACGTTGATACAGTGACAAGAAATTGTAAACAAAACAAAACTTGTCGTTACTAACAGCTGCAAGCTGCTCCTTAGGGCGATAATAAAACAGTTTACAAACATTTCGGTTGTCGTAGGAGGCCGCTTTACGAATGCACAAAACCTATACTTACCAATCAAATTGTTTATGTTTATGCATTCGTCAAGTGTTGATTACTCGACAGCCGTAGCAGCACAAACCATTCGAAAACCTTTACGCCTTTTGGTTTTCGCGATTGTGCCCACACTAATTTTTCACAATAAATTGTTTATACGTACAATCGTTGAGTGGTATTCATTCAATAATCACTTTATGAGTTCTTTCTCTTACTTCGCTAAATTAATTACTTTTGCGATTTCATAAATCTTTAATCTCCCTTATCGATTCGTTGAAATCCCACTTCAACTTCTCACGCTCGACGCCGTTTAAACTCATCGCTAAGAATTTCCAATGGGAATTCCTTTATCAATCGATTCATATTTCCCTTTCGAGCATTGAAACGAACGATCGACACCCAATAGCCAGCATATCGCAGGATGAATTTTATATGTCCGTCAATGTTAATTATAATCGAATATTTTATGATTCTCCATATTTACGATTATCAGTCGTTCATATTTCATTTCATTCAAATAGTCTATAACTTCTTCTTTCAATTTATTCCCACTGCTTTTTGCAACGCTTCGTCCAATTAGGGAAATTCCCGAGGTGCTTTAATGACAGTTCGACTCGATGATAATAATAATAATAATAAAGTGAGCGGAGTGAAAAACACGTTCGCACGTGGCCGAGTGGGAGGCAAGAAAAAGCTTTGAATTTGGTTTTAGGGTAAATAGGAGTTAAATCCAATGTTCGGGAGAATCCCGATAGGTGAATATCGGGAACACGTGTAATTAAGCAACAATCTCCCTTGCAATCTGCAAATCAATTTTAGTTCGGCGTGCTTTTGGGTGAAAGCAGAGTTTGGTAAGGGGTGGGAGAAGCTAGATTGCAGCTAATTGTCTATCGAATCCCCGTTATATTATATATACATATATCGACAAGATTTTAATTAACAACATCAACCAGATGAAAGATTTGGATGATGGGGCGAGGAGAGAACTAAATTAAAACGTAGACTACTTTACTTTAAAAGCTTCGAGAACTTTGTTTCGCCGTTGGCTTCCAGCCGTTAATGATCCGACGTCAAATATACCACTAAAACATTACATCTTCTTACTTGTTTTACTATAAACTGATGTTTTCTTTATAATCAACGATTTATTTTTTATTATCTACGAGTGTATCTCATTCGAAAGATAACGAGTGTTCGTTCAAACTCATTTTTCGTATATGTTTAACAAAATATTGTTAGTCGCATTCTTCTTGGTTAACGACAACTCCTTAAGCCACGCCGTTTTTCCTTCATTTAACAATCGTTCAAGGTCGTTTCAAGTCACCGATATAATTCGATCTGTCGCCTCGAGGAATTTCCATGGAGATGAATCACTCCTACGACGAAGGCCTGTCGTTGCTGAATCGGACGTGAGAATTTTTAATAAAAGCGTGGCAAAAAGCGGAAGTTGTAAGGTCGGGTTTGATGAACGATGGGTCAAAGGTTACATAGAGTGGGGATAATAGTTGTTTTGGATGACGCGAAAGATTGGAAAGCTCGTAGGATTGATTAGTTCAAGTCATCGATCGAAAATCGAGCAAGTTTTAAGCGAGAATCCGTGTGAGGCTTATTTATAGAGACTGTTAGGCTGCCACCCCTGCTTACAAAGCATACAAATGGCTTACGTAAATAGACGGTCATTCGATGCGTTTCTAGTCTCCTTTTTCTTCTCTCTTAATTCCCTATCTCCCTTCGTCTCCCTCTCGCTTTGCTACTCTAGTCTACTACCCCCTCTCACTCGTCATATCTCCTTTCAAATCCTCCATGATACCCTCAGTCACACACCCCTGAATTTTCCTCCTAATTCCTTTGTAAACACAACAGCTGCGACCAAATCCGTCCAAAAGTAGCCCCTTAATTTCAAACATCTAGATTAGTTTGATTCTTCTTCTTTGCTTTCGTTCAGATTTTATTATATCGAGATCGCTGTGCGTGTGTGTGTGTGCACATCAGCAATCCAATCTGCACTGATCCATTTTCCATAAATGAGTTTTCGAGGAAAACCAAACGCCACTGTTCGAAAATATTAATCGATTGAGATATTTTTCTAAATCCGCTTATCCCTTTTTACACGAAATGAATACAAATGGGATTTCGTACATGGTTTGTGATTGGACTCCATTGTGCTTGATCGAGATTTGCTTTGGGAAGTGCTGCTTGCGCCGGGAATTATTCATAGGAGGCCACACGGTGGAGGAAAAATCCATTCATGGTTTAATCGAGTTTGCTGACTGTCGTAACTTTGTAATATAAAGACCTCACTTCCCTAGGCCGTGGTCGGTATGCATAATTTTTCTCGGGTTAATAAACCGGAGCATAACAATTTTTTAGAATCTTCTAGGTAACTAGGTCGATTTTTGGAAAAAAAAAGCTTTTCAGTTTCCTAGATTTCCATTTCTCTAATTATTTCCTAATGCTTTACTTATTTCTTACGTAAATATTCTTAAACATTTTCGTTTTTGTTTTGATTTTCTTATCGCTAAAGCTGCTGACATTTTAAAGTGGGTCAGAACGAAGACCAAAGGAAAGAAAAAAATGGAAAATGCTTTACTCTCTTAAACCCCACACGTGTTCATTGGAATTTCAAGTGTTCTGTTTACACTGCAGGCACAATTCAGAAAGTCTCTTCTACCTGCCACTCTCCTAAAAATTATTCCGTCCCAATCTACCTACTCTCGTTAAACGATCGCAAATGAGGCTTAATTATAACTCTATAATCTGCTCAAATATACAATTGATAGAATCTAGACGAAAAAATATTTTCGTCGTTAATTGTTAAGATTGTAAAATAAAATAAAAATCTTGAAAAAATTCCTCAAATATAAAATATACATCAATGATTAGAAATAATAAAATAGAAAATGTTGAAATTTTGAAAAGAGTTATAAAATTTGTGCAAGTAATTATATTTTATAAACATATTCTCTATATACGTAATAAGAAAATACAAAATTGTAAAATAATATTTCCAACAATATTTTTATTTGAAAAAAAAAGTGGGAGAGGGGATAGGATGTAAAAGAGAAAATTAGGTAACACTGAACAATGAGCGAGAAAGTGTGGCAAGCTGAAGCGGAAGTAAGAAAAGGGGAAGGGGTTAAACGGTTATGAGAATCTTTAGCAAACGAATTTTTTAGATAAGACTGATCGTTGTTGTATTAGAAAGGGAGGAAGTTGCATACCTTCGTTAAATATTTGAAAATATTACAATCTATACTCGCGCGACTACTCGCAGTTCACACTAATTACCACTCAACGGTCCACTTACAAAATTATCGCGAACTCGTTAAGAAATTTGTTAGAATTGTGGAAAAATTTCGCATTGGTAGGGTATTGAGTAACGGTGGATCGTAAACGAGAAATTGTGGAATCCTAGAAATGAAGAAAAGTGGGGGGGGGGGGGGGGGTAAATGGTTATTAAAATATTTTCTAAACGAACTTTTCTGATACGACCATAATTACAAAAGGAAGGAAGTTACATACCTACGTTAAACGATCGCAAATCACACAATCTACGCTTCATTACTCACGCTTTACTAATTCCCACTTAACGATAAAATTATACAATTATCGTAGACTCGTTAGAAAAATATTCCCATCGAAAATATTTGGAGTCGTGAAGAAATAGATGAAAAATTTCGTTATTGGGCAAATATTGGGCAACCACGGATTGGAAATAAAAAAATGTCTAAATGAAAAATAGTAGTGGGGGGGGGGGGCTGAATAGGATAGGTGGGGGTGAACCGTTATGAAAATCTCTCCTGTATGGATTTTTTTGATAGATGGGACACAAAACGTCGTTTTGAATGGAAAAAAATTGAGCAAGAGCGAAACTATAATGAAAAAAGGGGTTTCTTATTGTTCGTTGTACTTGAAAAACCGTTTAGAGTGTTGGTACACGAAAGAAGGCGTAACCGGATACTCGCTATCTAAAGCCTGCTCCAGTCAGTTGTACTACGTCGCCCATTGTTGACTCAATGACTAATCAGCAGCTCCCAGCTTCGATTATGTTTGTGACGTCACTTAACCATCGTCTCTAATTAAATTCTACTCATCTCAATCTGCCATCGCTTTATCCGGATCTAAAAATAAGAAAACCACTCCAGAGCAATTTTAAATCAATAGAGAATCTTTGAAACAAAACTGATACCCAAAATATTCCTTAATAGGGATAATTAGAAGCCATTGATGACCTTTCTACATTGTTAACGAATCTTCCCACGAACCGCTACAATCGTGGAAACAATTTCTGCAGAGATTTCCCAGTACCGTTAATGAAATCTAACGAGAATCTTCTTTCTATTAATGAATATCTATAAATACAAAAACACCTTTAAAAGACCTCAAGCAAGAACAAAATATCCCCCGAATCAACCAATTGTCGAATTACATCCATTCGAATGATTAATCAAGAACCTGCGATAATCCTTCCTCGTTGATAAATTTTGGCACACAGATTTCACAGCCAACGACACAATCTTCGATCCATCAATCCGTACCTGAAGATAAAAAGGCAAACCTCGAAAACTGTAAACGATGAAAGAAAGTCCTTAAAAGACTTTAACTAATTCCGAGTGACTGATGAGCTTTCCAGGTCATTAAGGAATTTTCCCACGAACCGTTGAGTTTTAATTATGGACACGAAATTTTGCAGAGATTTGACGATACCGTTAGCTAGAGCGAATGGGAATCGCGTTTGAACGGTACTCGAAGGTCGTTGCGCGTGGGTAGCACGAGGACGATGCAGGTAGGCAATTAGAAGTATGCTAATTTTCTTTTGTGAAAATGTTTAGATTGCGCAACTAGGTTGGTAATATTTTCCCTCCGCCACCTGTTGTTTCACTGGCCTGAATCGGAAATGCGTTCGCCAGTGTGTTGGCGATTGACCGAGCGTTATAATTTTATCTCGTCGCTTCTTCATCGCTCGTTAGTCGTTCCATCGGGCAAACGGGGTTTCCGCGTTATATCGGAAGCCTCGCAAGCTCCCACGAGTCGTTGACCAGTCGGATAATCCGATTTCCCCCGAGAAATCCCTCAACTATGTACTAAATCGACGCAAACGTCTACGAAGCGTCGTCTGCCTGCTCGATCTTCCACCCTATTGAACCCCTTCAACCCTCCTCCCATTGCTTTCCCCCTCCTTTATCATTTTTATTACAAAAAACCACTCGATACTTTCCACAACAGTGTTCGTCATATATCATGTAACTTCCAGAGAACAGTTTCACGTTTCTCTGAGAATCAACCAATCGTATAGGACTCGATAACTTACAGTTATAGTTTTAGTCAGTATATTTGAAATTGAATGTTTCTTCAAAACACTGAAATTTTTTATTTAAAAATTCCAACGACAGTCTGTGTTAATTTGGTATCAACTATGATTTTGTAATTACGACTGTTGTTTTTTGCGGTTCGTTATAAATTTACGACTTCCGTGGCTTGCAAAGTTGTTCATCATCAACGTTGTAATTTTACAACAATTTTTACAATGAACTTTGTTCATTATTGTTACTTCAACGGATAATCTGTATTTTAAAGTTGCAAGTATTGAATTATTTCGTTTAAAAAGTTGGATGTATACCAGTTCATAATTAAATGGCTCGTATATGGGATTGCTTAATCCTGAATTTAAAGTTTTTATGCAAAGTTACAGATATGTGTAAATGATAAATAGATACTCCGAGCTGTGTTTGAGTTGGTAATAAAGCAGGATAATAAATATTAAGTCGGAGAGCTTTCGGGTTATCAGCGAATTTAATGGCAGATTTTGGGGAATTTTCGCAAACCGATTTTGGTAGCGCAGGTCAGCGTCTCATAATACCTGGCGTGGCGCCAGATTGATTTTTCTGTAGCGAGGAAACTTTGCGGTTGGATTTCTCGAAACGCAGTGTATAAAGTGTGCGGCGTCTATTGGCTGAAGGCCAATCGTGTCCTCGGCCTTGTTCCGTCCAATCTCCCGCGAACACGCTCGATTAAACCACGCAGAAACGTTTCCAGCGTTTGTTCGCCCCCGCGCACCAATTATCAACATCGACTTTTTATTCGCAAGCTCACCGATCGCAAATTAGCGATAAAAATAGATTTCTCTTGAGATGAATCATTGGAAATGTGTTAATTCTCAATTTGTCATTATTAAACGTTTTCATCGTTTGTTCCAAACGATTAATATCTCTGTGCGACAATTTTCAACGAGTCGTTGCTTGCAAGCTCGATGATGGTATATTATATCGTTGAAAACGATAATTGTTGAGATGAATCATTGATAATGCGTTAATTTACAATTTTATATCGTATAACGTTTCTAGATATTAATTTAATCGAAACGCTAATATTTTTTTAATAAAAATCCAGAACAATATTGTAAACTCTGTGACTAATTATCAACATCAACGAGCTTTCATTTGCAAGCTCATTAATGACAAATTAACGATAAAAATAGATTACTGTTGAGATGAATCATTGGAAATGTGTTAATCTACAATTTATCTTCATGAAACGTTTGCAACGTTTGTTACTAACACTTAATATCTATGCATGATAAAAATTTTAAACAACGAGTTATCATTTGCAAGCTCCGTGATGGTAAATGAGTGATAAAAATATACTAATCTGGTTGTATAGAATGAAAAGTGTGTTAACACTGGACTTTGTAAAAATTCAGTTCCAATAAACACGGAAGAAGCTTCCATCGGCCTCGTTTAATTTTTATAACGAAACACATTTATGGATTATTTATATACCGGAGATTATTATTATTGGAAAAATGTAGTTCACTGAATGGATCTCGGTCAATGACCAATTATGCTAATGGATGGAGTGTGTTTATAATGTGAGCTTGCTCTTTAAATCGGCGCTTGAAATTCGATATCCGACGGGAAGGATAATTATTTGGGATTTTGAATGGCTCTGGAAAAATCTTGTTAACTGTTGAATCATTCGCGTAAATAGCCAGACTGAATTCCAATGGTATAACTGGTCTCTCCTCCTCTCTTTTCCACTCTTACACACGTACAAACATCTCTATTTATCTTTTAGCTTGACGTACATGAAACGAACCTGTGTAAACCGCTTATTTTATAAACTCTCACCCATAATCCTTCGCAAATTCAATTCCCCTAAACGGAATATGGACTTGACGATTAACTCGCTAAAATCTCTCTTCGCTATTAATTAGCATATTTACCACTTTTTTTAATAACCCGCGAGAATTTGTTATTCTCTTTACTCCTCTTCTCAATGTTTCAATTATTCTGGCATGTAAATTTCTTGAATCTTCAGCAATATTTTTTTTATACCTTAACATAACTAATTTTGCGATGTAAAACGTTGTTATATCAATCCCGTCATGTAGTGGGATTTTTATATCCCCGTTGTAGCTCCCAGACGCTTAGTACTATAGGGATTAGTAGTGATGGTGGGGAGCTAAAAATCCCAGAATACGACACCCATGAAGTTTACATGTAGATGGTAAACCAGAATGAATTTTGGGATGGGAAAGTTTGGTCGATGACCGCATGTTGCACGAAAAAGAGAGGAAATTCCACGCTGCCTTTTACCCCCACTCTGAATACCCGATCGAACGCCACTCGCACTAGGTCGCCGGCCTTGAAAGGTCATTTCGCCAGATCGTTGAATTCTTTACGCAGAAACCATCTGGAAAGTCCATTGGGTCACAGAATCGCACACGTCGATGCTGTGTTTTCACGAAACTGACTAATTTTTTCGTTGAATTTTTAAATCCCATACAATATTTTGTAACAGATTGGGCAATAATTGGATTAATCAGTATAAATATAACAAAGTCCATTTCTCATCAAAGAAGAATATAATTCTTTGTTGATGTGTTATCATTCTGCTTTGTTTTGTTTTTATTAGTCGCCATGGTTAATTCGGTTGGGCAAGAAAGGATTGAATTTCGTTGACTTGCATAATTACGTATTTTAAAGTAGCACAGCAGTATTGCAAATGTTTGAAAACTGTGTAACGGTAAGTGATCGAGCAAATAATTGCAGAGACGTAATGTATTTATTTTGTCCACAAACTGCTACCATAATGGTTATCCAATAAGATCCTTTCATTGGAAACCAATCGCAGCTGCGGAAATATCATAATATTTTTGCATAATAACTAGAATTATTTTTAGTTAATTGTTTGTTTGGTTTAATTTTCTAGGCTGCAATTTTTGTGTATATTTAGCAAAAAAAATACTATCTCATTTTTTTTTAAATTACTTGTCATTGAGATACTACCAAGTCCCTCGATATTATCGAGCCTATTTAAAGAGGCATCAGTAAAAAAAACCGTTAGGTGTTATGGAAATGAATTGTCCAGAGGATGCTAAAAAATTGTTCATATATTTATGTTGTATGGCTAAAGCAACTGTTTTCTACAGTAGGCAAATTCTATTAAAAGGTTAATGAAAAAATCGTGAGTAACGAATGAAAATTTTAATTTCAAAACATTTTTTTAATCTGCAAAATGCGACCATAATGGCTACCCATGAAGGTCGTTTCGCTATTCTTAATATTTTAGCAATATTTCTGCAAAAGGATCCTGGGAACTTAATCTTTAAATAAAAAAAAAATCCATATTAGTGTTGAATTTTTTTCCTGCTTGTATCACAGGCTTATTTGGTTGGTATTTTTAGCCTGAGAACATTTTGGGTCGGGCTTTTCTTACTGGAGTCGATCTGGCTTGGCCGAGATTAAAAAGTATCCTTTTTTTGGCTAACCGCAGCCTTGCACCGGCCTTCGTCCAATGAAATGCGAGGATTCTGGTGGGTTGGTAGATATGTGGATGTATACGAGAGTTCCAGTCGTGTGGTTTGCTTTACCATTGCCCCCCCCCCCCCCCCCCCTCCTTATCTTTTCTGCCCAGTCAACTCACATGCAAATCATTGACACGGAACGTCCTTGGTTAACCAGCCTTTCCACCTGTGATTCTTCCCTTTTTTCATCCTTCTTTGTCAACTTGCCCTTCCACGACGTTTTCTTATACACAAAGTAACTATATAAGTTGTACACTCATTCAAAAGAGTCTGTGAAAAACTCGCCTTCTCACATATTGACTATTATCGACACGAGTATATTCATATTTCACGGTTTCAAATAAAATACTCTCATGAGTTAAAACAAATTTGCTTTTTCATATACTAATCTTGACTATGCCATTGCTTTATTTCTCAAGTTTCCCCTCTACTCCCCTATCTCATCAATTAGCCAGTTATCGATATAATAAAATTTCATAATTATCTACGAACATATCTTGATTCCTCGAAATCTTGCGTAATTAGCAGTTTGGGTAAGCAGCTCGCAAAATTAGAATTTTAATGCGAGCCGAGTACTTTAGTAGGTTAATGAGTAAACGTGGAATTTGCAGAATGGAGATCGACGAAAAAAGAAACGGAGAGATTTTTATTCCACGTAGACTAAAACCTATCATCGTATAGTTATATCCAGGGTGTTAAAAAATTTCTGTTAAACAGTATATCTCCTTATCTATTACATTTATAAAAAAATCATTTTCAATGATATTCTAGTTTTTCATAGTATCATAGAACGATAAGTTTTGTTTTTACACCGCTTGATTATTCAAGGTTATTTTAAAGTGAAATATATTTTGTTTTAAATAAAGAAAAAATTTATTACATTAGCTTCATTAATAAATTTAAAAATAACAAGTAAAAGTTATTCGAGTCGTTTTTTAGTTGAACAATACTTTTTAAATTAATCAATAATAAAGAAGCAAACAGAAATGCTTAATAGGTCAACGCACTCTAAATGCTAAAAAACATGAGACACTCTCTATATGTGTATAAATGAAAAAAAAAGAAAAAATAAGTTAATCTAAATAAATAATATAATAATATTATCAAATCGAGTCTTAAAATCGGGCCGATAAAAAAATCAAGCAAAATTAGTCTAAGTGCTGCGACGCCTTGCATAGGTGCCAACTCAGGGGCCAATTCGAGATATTCTCGTAGAATGTCACGAGGTCAAACGGTTATAGTTCCAACACATCAAGAAAATAGTCAGGAACACTAACCGTGTACAGTTTGCGACCGCTCGCTCTACTTGTACTCGTTTTGCACCACTTGCACTACTTCATTTGTCTCGAAAAATCTTCACCACTGCTTATACCTATACCTCGCATGCTCAGATATACCGTGCAATATTCCAGAAAACGCACCGTTTACACGACAAATCGATATTTTCTTACACGTCCCTATTCTTCATTAATTTTATATACCCAACACGACTCGAACATTCAAACGATTTCAACTTAATTTCGTTCTCGTCCAATCCGTTGCGAGTTATCATAAAAACTGTTAAAAATTATTGTTTGTTGTTATTTACTTATAGGCCAGATTTAAACGTCATTGCTTTGTTGACCAGCGCGTGTAATCACGCGAGAGACTCGTGTTCGGTGATCGTCAAACGATCGACGCATAAAGCAAATTGTTACGTTCCTTCTCTCGTGTTTATCCTCCAAACTGTATAATCCATCCAGTCAGGGACTGTGTATGTATAATTTGACGAATGATCACTGCATTCTCGTACCTTCGTTTCAAACTTTGCCCATTCCACGAATTTACGTCTTCCGAAGCGTGTAATTTTGGTGCAATCCTTGCAGAAAGGAACGACACTTAATTTTGGAATTCTCTTCGATATCAAAATTCATTAAAAAAATTCAACTTTCTTTTTCAGTTAGAAAAAAATTCTACGCTTCAACAACTTTCTTTTCATAATTCGACGATTGTGAGTTTTATAACAGCTGTCTCTTAGAGCTACCGAGATGCTACCGAGAATAGAGACGTTTCACTGAAAAAAAATATAAACAAAAACAAAGAGAAATAAATGGAAAACACGTAGTGCAGTTATAGTCCGCCGAGTCGCAGGTTGTTGAGGTCACGCGGTCTTTGTTTACACCAGTTGACTTTGCACTTTGCTCGTTGTCAAGATTCTGCATTATAAAACTCGAATTTTCCCAGCCAGACAGGTTTACTTCATATTTATATAAGGTTTACAGCAATTCAAATAATTATTTGTAGTAAAGTTGCTATCCTTATGAGTGTACAGGTGGGCGCAAAGTTTGAAGTTAAAAATACTGAAAATAATAATCGAAACATTTACTCATAATTGGGAATATCAATGAGAAAAATAAATTTCGCATCGTTTACAGCAAATTTGCATCATAATATCAACAAACGCAATGTCCACAAAATCTTACAAACGTTCCATAAATTTTGTGTAGCAAAATTTAGATAAATATGAAGTAAATTTTACTACATTTCTTGTAGTAAAATGTAGACAAATTTGAAGTAAATTTTACTATATTTTGTGTATTAAAGTGTAGATAAATTTGATATAAACTTGCTACATTTCGTGTAGCAAAATGTTCGTACAATTTACTGCAACCTAACTCTACATGTGTTATAGGTAAATTGCTATGAAATTTACAACTTAATTTTACGACAAATTTACTTAAAATTTATTTAAATACTATAAAATAATATTACAAAAATAAAGTATGTTAAAATATTATAAAATATTAATTATTTTTTTAATCGCTTAAAGTATGGGCAGAATCGTTTTCATCAGGAAACAGTTCCTTTTCCTCGTCTGCACGCTTCCGTTTTTGCCCTTTTTTATTAGTACCTCTTGCATTCCTCGCTATTTGTTTATATGATCTCAATGCTTCTTGGAAATTTGACTTGAATACATCCCTATTAAATTTATCAAGTGTTTTAATCTTTTTGGCAGCATCTGTGGAAATAATAATAAAGGATTTTTTGCTACGATTGCGCATCATATTGATAAAAATTGAATAATTTTTCCTACAAAATACTACTATTGAAATAATAAATATATATGTATTACAAAAAGAAAATACTTACCGATTGCTTATATTCCTAGGGTTCCCTAATAAAACTGCTCACTAGTACGAATAGAACTTATCACTTTTCACTTCATCGACCGATGAACACCAAAGCGAGACTAAACAAGTTGAAGAAATTGTAACTCATCAGAGTAATAATTTTTCTGAGTTATTACGCATGACAGTTGCAGTTTTTTAAATTAAGTTTTTGTAAAATTTTCATCTACTTTTGAAAATATAGAAAACTTACAAAATTGAAGTAATATTTAGTAGAATTTTATAATATAACTTTTGGTATTGAAATTTACATCATGATCTATAATCACGTTTAAAGCAAATATTTGTTTCATAATATCATGTTTTATTTACATGTATTTTATACAACAATATTGACTCAAGATGAAGAAAAATAAACTTGTTATAAAGAGATTACATTTTTACATATTAGATTTACAACATATTTTAGATATGCCTTGTATTAATATTGTCTCTACTTTAAGAGTAATACTTATTTGATGCAATAAGTGGTAAATAGGTTGATTCAACAAAATCATGCAAATATCGTAATTATGTTTTTCATCAGATTTGCTACACATTAAGCACCAACATTCTGTGTCAAATTGATGATTGTCGAAGCAGCAAAATTTATGCAAAATTTAGCAAAGTAATTTACAATCATGTATATTAAATACATTTTGCTCATAAAGAAACAGCAACTTTACTCAAATATGAGTTCAATTTATTTGTTTCAAATAAGTTTTCATTAATTTGCTGTAATGTTTGAATAAAATAAATTCATCATGTCATGTCCGTTATATGCGAACTGCTGGGGATGTAAGATTTAGCAAATTATTTTACAATAAACGTCTTAAATACATTTCGCACATAACGAAACAGCAACTTTACTAAAATATGAGTTCATTTTATTTATTTCAAATAAGTTTTCATCAATTTGCTGTATAGTTTGAATAAAATAAGTCTATCACGTCATGATCATCATGTACGTCTTGCTGGGTTGCACTTCCAAACTGAACCATTTTTTACTTCCCAACTTGAAACACATTTTACGACCTTTGAAACCCGTGTTTTAATTCTGCTTTTCGTTTGCTGTTTCTTCGAATCAGATAAAAAAAAATTGCTTCCTGCATTGTTCGACTTTTTGACAGGAAGGAAACTGATGTTATTGAGGAGAATTCTCAAACCTAGTAACGTTAGACATTAGCTGACCGTGAGACGGATGGAGCGTACGATGAACTCTGCTCTGTCACGTAGAGGAAAAAAGTCTCGCGCGCCATTGTCGCTCTCACTAATGGACAAGGGAAAGAATCATCCGCCAAGCCAGGAAATATAATGACATATATTAAACACCTAATATGTGCCATTACGTAACTTTGAAAAATACTTTAAACGCATCAATGTACCCTACAAATTATACTCGGCATCCCTTATTTTTAAAAACTGTGAAAAAACATCTCCAATTTTTTCCCCATATTTACAATTTACAACTGCGTGAATTTTCTCGAAAGTCGTTCCCGGTTTAATCTTAATCCCTCGTGAATTCTTCAGAAATCACTTCGCTATATTTGTATTTATGTATTGTACTCGATTCCACGAATCTGCCTCTCTGCAGCAAAAAACTAATCTGTACGTTTTTTCGATGAAAATACATAAAATACTTCATGGAATCGAGCGTCTCAATTTCTTGGTAAATTTCTATGTTTGGTTAGGATTATGAGCTATGGTAAACAAAATTCCAAACGCTCTTTAACGCATGGCTGGATTTACCAAGAAGTCATATCAATAAGCCACACGTTCGGTTCGTAATAGAGCTCCTGGAATTAATTGGAGAATATTCGGAATATTGCAATTTAATTTTCTTCTTCTCAACTTTTTTTCTTGTCTGTGATTTATGTTAATTTTACGATCGACGTGAATGGTATACAATTATGATCCGTCTACCTTACGTAGTACATCATTTCTCAGATATTACATAACGACCTTGCCAACCTGCTTATCTCGGAAACTACGATAAGAAGCAACCATCTCCGCATCATATTCTCTCGATTCATTTTACCCTTTCATAATCATTTATTTCGCTAGCTCTGAGTAATTCTCTCGACCCAAACCTCGTCTTCGTTACAAATTTTCGTTTCTATTGCATGTGAATGTTAAAAAAAATCAAAATAGCTATTTTTTAATCCTCTAACACCAGGGCAAAGTGGAAATCGGTGTTTCGCTTATTCTGTTATCACATTGTTGTTTTTTCACTTGTTTTACTGCTACGAGAAAACAAGTTACGAGTTTAACTACAGTATTTAAAGATATACCGTATGATTCCTATTTAGTCAATCAACATTGATCGAGTTGTTTACATTATGTTTCTCGTATAAAAAAAAAAGAAAATTTTGAAAATCACCTACAATTGATGTTTTAATAAAAGACTAATTTTCCATGTAAAATTCGAATAATTGTTTGTCGCAAAGTTCGAGAAGCGTATCGTTTATCGTTCAACGTGATACGAGTCATATCGATGATTAATAATTTCATTCATTGGTCGTGCGTAATTGCGCTATGAGTCACGATTGAATCGCGTGTACAATTGGAACAGCTGGCAGATTTTTTTTGTGTTTTGAAAGTGAAAGTAGATTATGATTGGCTCAAGGGTAAATCCTAAGGTACGAGAGGAATTTCAGAATGAATTCCATCATGCACTTTGCATAAATTTTAGGTGAGTGAACGAAAGGGACGGGGGGGAGGGGCTGGTACTTGTAAGGCTGCACTCGCTCGATGCGTTACGTTCTTCCTCGTCTTCTTCGACAGGTTTAAAAGTACGAATGACTAATAATCGCGAGTTTGCATTGCTAAACGTAGCTCCTTCTCAGCCAAATACACACCACACCTATTTATACACACTTACCAAGACTTTGCAAATTCTTTATTTACATTTTTTAGGATTCGTCCTAGTTTTACTCATTTAATTTTCTTCTCCACTCTCTCTCTCTCTCTCTCTCTCTCTCTCTCTCTCTCTCTCTCTCTCTCTAATACATTTATCAAGGCACTCAGTAGAGTCTCGTGCCAAATAAAAAAAAATTTTTTTTTTTCATGGGGGTGAGATACTGAGCATACTTTACCACAAACGTTATATTTTTAATACTTCCTGCTTTTGTATTTAAAGGGCATAGCACTTGAATAAAAATAATTTTTTCTCTCTTTCTCTCTCTCTCTCTCTCTCTTTTAAACTATATTTAGGCTTTATTCACCCCCTCTCTTTTAAATAATGCTCTCATTTCTCTCTCGGTCTGTTTTCTCTTTTCTCTTCTTCCCCCTCTTATATTTAATCACCTATGCAAAAAACTTTGTCAACCATTCTTCGACCAAAGAATAATTTCCCAGTATAACAATAAACAAAATTTATCGATACAATAAATTATTCGTTACATCAATAATATCGCTGATTGTTATAACATAAAATTGCTAATCTTTTAAAAAATAGTTGAAAATTGGTTCTCAGTGTAATCACACGAGCAAACACTGATAAACCCCACGATAGCTTAACACAAATGCAAATGTCAAACCTCTCGCGTCTCAAAAACAAATTAGTCAGCCACAGCAATTATTCGACGTTTCGCAAATCGCTCTCTCATATCTCATCTAAATATTGTTTGTCCCTCGATCCCTCACCGTTACTCGTTTGCATAAAAATATAGCGCAACTTACCTTTTCACATCCACTCGACTCGACTCATTGCTATTTATCGTCCGTCGCAATTCTACACCATTGTAATCAATTTTCTCATTTCTTTTCGACTCGTGTCGTTTTTTCTCAAGTTTTAATATAAACTGGAATTAATTTCATATCGAGGATAGAAGGTCACCGCGATCGGTTTGTTTACGCACACACGGGAGTCACCTTCCGTTTTATCGCTCGTGTGTGAGAAAGGCGTAAACAAACAAGGGCATGAATAGATTATCAGCATCGACTTTTTGCTCCTATTGTTATATACATATAGTATTTGTGTTTCAATGATTTTTGCCGAAAATTTCGTCAACAATAACAAGTAAACAACCACCGGATAAAGTAATCAGGTTTGAAGTTGAATCGCAGCGAAACATGGCTTGTAATTCGAGACACATTTTCTACTTACGAATATACGAAGTTTTCTCACGCATCCACCGGATGCGGAGGACGAAAGAAAGTGTATACGAAATACAATAGCATTCCGCTAGTTCTTAAAAAAAACCTCTTGATATGATCCTCCACTCGTCCTTTTTTTCCCACTCTGCTGTACTAGGAAATGGTTAATTTTCCACTTTTCCAAAACCCTTTAATTTCTTTTCTCGTAAAAAGAGGTAAAGAACAATAATAAATCCTAAAAAAACTTTTTTATTACTCTCTACTCTTTTGTGAATTTTTAGCAAATATCGTTTAATTATTTTTTGTTTCCTGTTTTCTCGACGAGGAAAAATTCGAATTTCCATTTTTTTTATAACAGTTCAATCTTTTTTCTACTCAAATGATAAAAAAAATAATAACCAAAAAAATAAATTTGTGAAAAATTATAATAACGTTCTGTTAATTTTGAAAATAGGATTGTTGATGATTTTCCATTCTCCTACCTTCTGTTTCCACTTTTACATGTGTTGCAAATGTCAATATTCCAACGCGGTTCTATTATCTACTATTTAGATAAAATAAAAAATCCACGATAAATGTAACACGAGATTTTTTATAAATTTTATCAACCCTCCTTTAGGTTACACAAAAAAAAAGATGAGACAACGATGGATTTTCTGCCTTCGGAAAACTTCCACTTTTCTTCCCCTCGTTTTTAAGAGTTCATTCCGCGTTGCTACTCTCTGTTTTGTTTTTTCTGTCCCGTCAAAAACGGAAGATCGGATTCCCGGCTGTTTATTAGGGTCCAGCGACAAGGAAACTCGACTTATTTTTAACCGGATACAGTTTAAAACGTGTCCACACACTGTTATAGCAACATTAGCCGTGTATTCTCATGAGACACCTGTCGACAAAAACGTGAGATGATTTCTCAAACACTCAGCGTTTGGAGAATCATATGCATCTCCCTCCACTCCTCGAGGCCACCCCCCTTCGTGTCTAGTTTCCATTTCCTAAATAATGTATACAAATACTAAGACAAAAAGACCAATTTATTTATGAACTAATCCATTTAACACAAATTTTACTTCAAAAAGGGTTTAAGGGACAAATTAGATCATTCGCACTCGCACGATCGCTATTTGTGCACTACAACACTAATTTGTACAAGTAATTATACAAGAAAAAATTAAAAATTGAATAGTATTAGTTTTTAGTACCGAAACTCGCAGATATACATTTAAATAATATTCGCAAAACAATATTTTTGCAAGTTTCGTTCTAACATTTTTAGTACACGAATTTCATTCATCAAAACACAAATATTTTAGTCACGATCCACATTCGCGTTATCCAAACTCTCAAATCTTTTCAAAAACTCTTCACTTCCGGTACAAACATCCTCCCACGCCTTAATTTGTCCCTTTCCGGATTCTCTTTCCTCGAACCCTCTAAAAGTAAACAGAAAAATTGATTTTCACTCAGAGATTCTACGAATTTTCGAATAATTCGAAGTACAATGGTGGAAATTAATGCGAATCCACAATAGTTGCGAAAAGGGATCGATTCTGACGTGAGACAATGGCTTGGTATAAAAAAAAAGATAAAAAACTTGCACACGCGAGAGGCATATAATATTATTTATCACCTCATAAAACTGTTCGGTCTCGGGACGATACTGCACACGCGTTCAAATAACAAAACGAGAGAGTCCGTTATTCCACGTAGAATCGAGTCCACGAAAAAAATATACCATCCTCCCTTTAAAACTGCGCTAAAATAGTTGCACTGCATAATTGTCTTGCAAAAACACTCGATGCTACGCCTATGACAATGAATTTTGAACAGTTAAATTTGTTGCAGAAATAAAAGACAATTTTTAAATATAAATTTCAATTACAAACTTTTTTATAATAACGAACGCGTTCGATAGAATTTTTGTAGAGAGGTATGGAAAGGGTGAGGGGGAGGGGGTGGTTTTGCGTGTTTGATCGAGGAAATTAGCGAGGGTAAATTTGCACACGGGTAGGGTTCCGACGTATGAAAAGTGGCAAGACTGGCAGTTAGCGGTGGTCTTCAGGGTGAACGCACTCGGAAAGGCGTCTATAAAGGCAAATGTAATGTATATCCACCCTCGTAGGGTGGAAAACGCGTTGTAGCCTTCTGAGTGTCGACGACTACTCCTCCCTCCATCTAACCTTAACTGACTTCCCTATTACTCTCCTCTTCACCCTTCTCGATAGTCCCGTTGTCAAGGTGTGCCCTTACCTACGCCTTGATCGACGTCCCGATAAACCTCTCCTTCCCCCTCCCCCCTTATTCTTCCTTCACATTAACCAGATTTATTCCCTACTCCCCCATCAACCATAAATAAACCTCCCTTTCGAACCACGTTACTTCACCAATATCTCCACACTACAATTACGAACCACCACCTTACAATGGCTTCCACTTGAAGTTTGCAACAATAATTGATTTTAAAACAAAATTCTTACAAGATTTTGTTTTTCGATCACTCTTTTATTTTTGTCGTTAGAATATTTCGATATTTGTTGTCGAGTTTAATTATTATGAAGGAGCTGCAATTGTCGAAGGTCTTAAAAATTGATTTCCGGCACTGGGAAGGTTATCGTAAAAAAGTTATTGACAATTAAAAATTGTTTAATTGGAAATTTCCTATCGGTAGAACTACCCGATGACGTCATCGATTGATCAGGCATCGTTTATAGACACAGTTCGGAGATATTTCCTGCACAGTTGGTAGAACACGCGTTATTATATTCCGAGCGCTGCGATCGGTAAAAGAAAGTTACACAGCAGCGAATATCTTTTTCTACATAAAAAATAAATGCAGAAATTATACGAGCTGCAATTCACTCAAAATACTGCAGATTCTCCCTACCAATTTTCATCGGAGAAGCAGCCATTTTGTTTTATAATTTTTCTAGGAATCTATAAATTTACAAAACAGAACTACATCGATTTTACCGCTTAATCTCCCCAGATCATCCGTAGGATAACGATCGGCCTTGTCCGACGAAAAATCGTTTTCCCCCGCAATTGTGAATTATTTCCACTCGTTATGATCCTATCGCTCAGAAATACCATTTCGCAAAATACACCTCTCCCGTAACTCTCCTATCTCTCTCAAAGTTGGTTATCCACAATCACGTATAAACCACAGCAATCGAAGGATATAAAATAAAGTTTTAGCAATTTAGTATTTAAGTGGAATAAGAATTTTGTTCTTTTGATATTTATATACACATATATACAGCAAGAATCGATCAACTGCATGGTTTTTGTATTTGCAGCAATTGAAGGATGAGCTGGGAGAAGTTGTGGCCGAAATGGAGGCGATGGAAGGTGGAGGACTGGCGAGCGACGAGAGCAAGCCATCGAACAAGGCGAAGCAGACTTCGATTGGTCGCAAGAAGTTCAATATGGATCCTAAGAAGGGCATCGAGTACCTGATCGAGCACAGCCTGCTCGCAGCGACCCCTGAGGACATCGCACAGTTCCTCTACAAGGGCGAGGGCCTGAACAAAACGGCCATCGGCGACTATCTGGGGGAAAAACACGACTTCAACCAGAAAGTCCTTCGTGCCTTCGTGGAGCTTCACGATTTCACCGACCTCATCCTCGTCCAGGCCCTCAGGCAATTCCTCTGGTCCTTCCGGTTACCTGGGGAAGCACAAAAGATCGATAGGATGATGGAGTGTTTCGCCCAGAGGTATTGCCAGCTTAATCCCAACATCTTCACCAACACCGACACCTGCTACGTCCTCAGCTTCGCCATCATCATGCTCAACACGTCCCTCCACAATCCAAGCGTCAAGGAAAAGCCCAGCGTTGAACAGTTCATCTCCATGAACAGGGGAATCAACAACGGTGGTGATCTTCCACGAGAGCTCCTTGTCGTAAGTATCGTTCTTCCTCGGTTCCTCGACATCTCTCCTCTTCTCATTCCTTTAGTTTTTCCCTCCAAGATTCATTAAATGCCATCCTACTAGTTGTATCTATCGATTTACCGTTACCAACAAGTTCTAACGTTTTCTTTTTTGCAGAGTCTGTACGAGAGCATCAAAACGGAGCCCTTCAAGATCCCAGAGGACGATGGCAATGACCTCATGCACACTTTCTTCAATCCTGATAAAGAAGGATGGCTGTGGAAGCAAGGTAGCACCTCAGTTTGGCTACTTTTCGTCGTACCTTCTTCATATTTCATTAGTTACCCTTTGCTCTCTACTGTAAATACACTCAATCAGTTGGTCCTTCAAGACAATCATTTTGCTTGCACGCATTCGTATCATGTCGACATCTCCCTCGTATCAGACTCGAATGAGAATAAATGAACTATGAGCGAGTGAATATTTGCATGAGTTTTTTTTTAATAATTGAGTAATGAGAGAGGTTGATTCCATTGTATTAGAACCAATTAGTGAATGTTTATCGTTATAAGATTATTTATTCTTCTATTTTATCGCTTTCTCCTTCTGCTACCCTGTCGGAGACAGCAGGTAAATAATGCAAATGACGAGATTCAGTTACCAGATTCTTGACTCGGGTGCTAGATATGTATCAAACATTGGTTCTTTCTTAGTCTATATTCAGAGTTTTTCTTTCGGTACTCTTATTCATTCTGTAATTTTCTTCCACAGACGTTACGTTTATTATAATTTAATTTGCAAAAGTTCGTGTAAATACACCGATTCTTGTGATTTGATAGATGAAACGATCGCTCGAGTATCTCGAATTTGATAACTAATATCAGAATTCTCTTCCGAGGTAATATAATTAAATTCGTTGTTTCAGGTGGACGTTACAAGAGTTGGAAGAGACGATGGTTCATATTGAACGACAACTGCCTTTATTATTTTGAGTACACGACGGATAAGGAGCCTCGTGGAATCATTCCATTAGAAAATATTCAAGTTAGGGAAGTTCAGGATCGCCACAAGCCCCACTGTTTCGAGCTCTACGCTGCTGGCTCGGAATTCATCAAAGCCTGTAAGACCGACAGTGAAGGAAAAGTCGTTGAAGGTACAAATTTGATTCTTAGATTATTTTCCATGTGGTAATACTGCATATTTCTAACGTTGAGCTCATAATATTGCGTGGTTCTTTCATCAGGTAAACATACAGTGTACAGAATGTCGGCTGCTACCGACGAGGAAAAAGACGAATGGATAAAATGTGTGAGGTAATTTTTCTGTCATCCATTTAAATAATTGCTTTTTCGTTGCTTTCACTACTCTTGTAATCTATGGCTAAACGAGTGAAATTCATTTCAGGCAAAGTATATCGCATAATCCTTTCTACGACATGCTAGCAGCGCGCAAGAAGAAGGCACAAAAGACAAACGTCCACTCGAAGAGTTAAGGAAAAATCGATATTGGAGCCTCTAGAGAAGCTCGATGAACAAGACTGTACGCTCAGCGTTTTGGAGCACGCACAGGAACGTTGTGCATATTTCACAGCCATAGATCTTGTAGATCAATAGGCTGGATCTAGATACGACGCCGAAAGCGTCGAGGAAATAGGAGCAAATGGAAATGTTGTCTTCGACGCAACAAGGAAGAAAAATCAGCCAATTTGCATCGTGACAGGTCAAGAATCGTTTGGAACATCGACTTTAATGGATAGCTGACTTAAGAACTCGAAGCGGCAGTCGCATTGTTTTAGAATACTTTCCAAAGCAGACTGCCATATTTATTGACATCCTCCAACACCATGCAAATTTCATCCAAGGTTTTGAATTACTGATTGATTGTATGTAATCTATACTAGAAACATCAATTTCCCCACCAATTGGGTTGCATTCGGCATGACGTATACTTTATTCATTTGTAATTTATAAGGCAACACTCACTGTTGCCATTTGTTGACACACTGTACAAAATTTACTACCAATTGTTAAAATATCGACTTTGATAATAATTATAATGCTCGCGACTGAATAGCCGTGATATTAATTTTTTAGTAGTTTTGCGAAGTAACCTAGTGTGATTTAATTTTTTTTACAAAAATTATTTAGAAAGCGTTAGTCGAAAATGATTGTTTATTGGAACATGCCAATGTCAAATTTTGCCTTGAGAAAATTCCATATACCATTTTCGGCAGCTTCGATCAATTGTGAAGCTGCGATATGCATAATTCAATTGTATGTAAAAAAAAGGTACGAAATATTTATTTTGTACACGTCTATGTTGTTCATAATTGTTCCAAAAGAAGAAATGTTGGCTATATGCTCTGTCCTTTAGTTGCTGATTTAAACTCGAACAAAGAGTAAAGTAAGGGAAGTGTATTTATGTGATAGCTTTGTATTTATTTGAGCAAATGTGTGTAGATATGCGTGATAAGTATGAGCTCTCAATTTACGGAAATTATTCATTACTGTACATCATCGTACAGTTTATACGTATGGCGCGATAAGCCAATTAGAAGAAAGATTGTGTAGATTTAATCGTCCCTTCTTGGATCTATATATTATAGAAATATATGCGTATATCGATATCTGTACGAAATGTAATATTTCGTAAATTATAAATATTGCAATGTAATAATTACAACAATGAGTAAGAAAATAATGGGGTAGCTTGAAAAAAAGATTTGTCTATAAAATCTGTATTCTAAATTGCTTCGTTGTACATAAATTGTAAATTTTTATAAGTCGGCATCGTAATTTGTTATATACGTTCTGTGTAATTTGCGTTTACTAAGTACCTCACGTTTAATTGTGTATTAAGACAAACAAACAATTATTTTATTCAGTCCTAATTAATGTTAGCTTTGTACATTTGTCTCTGATGTCAATAAACAAAAGATACACACATATATATTTATATATAAATATGTGATGTGAGAAGCTTATGAAAAAAGAAAGGTAATTAATTATTAGAAGTAGGGGCCTTGAAATTGTTTCTAGTTATTTGTTATAAAAATCTAACGTCAGCCGTCGAATGCATATAAGAAAATAGAACTTATAGAAACTTTCTTCTTGAAATACAAAAAAAAATGTCTGACATCGAAAACGCCTTATTACCGTTTATATTAATAGTAATGAAATATCAGATTTAATTATAGAATCGATAATGATAGCATTTAAGCCTTTCATGTTATTGCGAAAAATATTTTTGATTATTGGAAATGTTTTGTTTATTGAAGTAAGTAGAAAACTTAAATTTACAAAACACATTAACATTCGAATTTTTGTTTTGCGTTGTTTTTTTGGCAAGAGTCGAATCATTTTGGACATTCATTCAATATCTAAAGTGTTGTGTTAGTAAAATTATTTGTTACTATTACATAAGCGTGAAACAAATACTTTATCTACATAAATTACTTGATTTGCTTCCCAATTACTGCCAGAGTAATTAATTTAATATACAATCTAAATGACGATCAACAGTTTATATTGATGATTTAATAAGATCATGGAAATTGTGAATTAAAAAGACTCTTATTTCATGGGATTATTCAATTGAATTCTGTTAATAGTTTTAAATTATTGTAATGTCAGTTATTTGGACAAACTAATATACTTGTTCATTGAACTTTAGATCATATAATTTAAAAACTCAATATTTAAAAAACAGTAATATTACCACCATTGAGTCATATGTACGTTCCAAATACTATATTTTAATTAATTTTCTAATTTCAAATATATTAATACATCCAACTTGTAAATTTTGTTATATACTATTATTTGTTAATTATGTATATTTATTATAACGAAATGTATTATAATTAATGCTGTATGTAATAATTTTAAAATAGTTAATAAAGAAAATTTTAATTAGTAATAAACTTTTAACGGTTTTTTACGTTCGATTTTCCGAGACATTTCGTGGATGGTAGAATTGCAAGTTCATTATTGGGACAGCGACATTGTACCACCAATTATAGGAACTTTTAGTCTACAGGGTTGACAGCACTGAGAGCACAAAGAGTTAAGATACGATCCATTCCACTGTATTTTAAGAAATTGTTCAATTATAAATTGAGAAAAGTTCAAATTCAGAACACAAACATAACACACGCACTAAGCACTGACACTATTTACAATTTTTAAATATATTCCACCGTATTTTAAAAGATTTTTTAATTATGAAATGAGAAATGTTCAAATTCACAACATAAACACAAAACACGGACTAAGCACTGGCAGTATATTTACGATTTTACAAAATTATACCACTGTAATTTAAGAGATTTTCTAATTATAAATTGAGAAAAGTACGTATTGACAGCACAAAAACAGCACACGCACTACAAACTGACAATATTCACGACTTTTGAATTTATTAGAGTATATACTGATAAATTATTTAGTCAAACATTGAGAGAAACACGAATTGACAGCACAAGCACACCGCGCGAACTACGCACTAACGTTTTTTACGAGTTTTTCACTGAATTCACTGTATTTTGGGAGATCATTCATTCAATAACTAAGAAAAGTTCGAATTCGGATCACAAACACACCGCGGGCACTACGCACTGATGTTTTTCACGAAATTTTCACTCTTTTCACTGTATTTTGGGATAATTTTGGATTCTGAATGGAGAGAAGCACGAATCTCGCTGAATTTGTTGAAGAAAAGCGTGGAAAGTACACCGGGGCGCGCGAAAAGTGAGAAAAGTGAAAAAGGTCCGGTCGGCCCCGGTCGCCGTTAGGGAAATTCGAAAGGCCTGTCGCGGCGGCCGATTCGGCAAACCAAAATAAACATGGCGGAAAGCGGTCGGGCGGTGTTGGGGAGAGGGTAGGACCTGCAAATCCGAAAACTGGTATCAGTTCAGTTTTCGGATTTGTGCGAGAAGGTTCTCCGCTCTACCCACCTGCCCACCACCGGCTTGACGAGCAGCCATGTTTATTTTGGTTTGCCGAATCGGCCGCCGCGACGGGCCTTTCGAATTTTCCTAACGGCGACCGGGGCCGACCGGACCTTTTTCACTTTTCTCACTTTTCGCGCGCCCCGGTGTACTTTCCACGCTTTTCTTCAACAAATTCAGCGAGATTCGTGCTTCTCTCCATTCAGAATCCAAAATTATCCCAAAATACAGTGAAAAGAGTGAAAAATTCGTGAAAAACATCAGTGCGTAGTGCCCGCGGTGTGTTTGTGATCCGAATTCGAACTTTTCTTAGTTATTGAATGAATGATCTCCCAAAATACAGTGAATTCAGTGAAAAACTCGTAAAAAACGTTAGTGCGTAGTTCGCGCGGTGTGCTTGTGCTGTCAATTCGTGTTTCTCTCAATGTTTGACTAAATAATTTATCAGTATATACTCTAATAAATTCAAAAGTCGTGAATATTGTCAGTTTGTAGTGCGTGTGCTGTTTTTGTGCTGTCAATACGTACTTTTCTCAATTTATAATTAGAAAATCTCTTAAATTACAGTGGTATAATTTTGTAAAATCGTAAATATACTGCCAGTGCTTAGTCCGTGTTTTGTGTTTATGTTGTGAATTTGAACATTTCTCACTTCATAATTAAAAAATCTTTTAAAATACGGTGGAATATATTTAAAAATTGTAAATATTGTCAGTGCTTAGTGCGTGTGTTATGTTTGTGTTCTGAATTTTAACTTTTCTCAATTTATAATTGAACAATTTCTTAAAATACAGTGGAATGGATTGTATCTTAACTCTTTGTGCTCTCAGTGCTGTCAACCCTGTAGACAAAAAGTTCCTATAATGGGTGGTAAAGTGTCGCCCTCCCTCATTATTCCTTATAATCCCAACTCAACCTACCTATCTTGTCTTGGCCTACACTTACAAAATAAACTAATAGATCTACATATTCAGGAAAAGCATAATACGGGGAACATTTTTTAAATTATATACAAGTTTAATTTAGGAAAAAATCATGTATTCCTTACGATTAGCGGCAAGACGAAATTTCTCACAGCTCCGTCATTTACACAAATGGTTAATTAACCTAAAATAATTTTTTATATACATATGAAAATTACATAACCTAATATTAAGTATAAATTTTGTTAATTTTTTGCTTTTGTTTTTAGTGGAGCAGTATGCCAAACAGCAACTGAATCTGCAAAAGTGGAGCCATTGCCAGTTCCTCCACCTACTGGAGTTGACAGACCAGTAAATCCTAAAATTGATAAAATTGCAAAGGATATTACTGCTCTGAATCTTATCGAAGTAGCAGAATTGAGTGATCTGTTAAAAAAACGGTTAAACTTGCCAGATGCTCCTATAATGCCCATGGGAGGATTCGCTGCTTTACCAAAGGTTTTTAAACTTTTCATTAGTAATATTGTTATATTTTTAAAGATCAAGTTAATTAAAAACAAATATGTTTTAATATAGGAAGAAAAAGTAGAAGAGGAAGTAAAGGTAAAGACAGATTTTACAGTGAAATTAGTCAAGTTTGATGTTAATCAAAAAGTTGCATTGATCAAAGAAATAAAAAATATATTGCCTGAAATGAATCTTGTGCAGGTAATTAATTCAATTACATTTATCTTAATGAAACTGTTGATTTGTATTAACATTTTGTGTTTGAACAGGCCAAGAAATTTGTTGAAGCTGTACCAACTATAGTAAAAGCAGAAATACCAAAAGCCGAAGCAGATAAAATTGTAGAAATTATTCAAAAAGTTGGTGGGGAAGTGGAAATCCTTTAATGTAAAAGCATAGGGATATTTTCACTTTTTATTATTCATAAGAAAATTTAATAAAGCTGTTCACCAGTGAAAGTTCTTTAATAAATTTGATCCTGTTTAGATATAAGAGAGTCCTTAACTTTTATTTTACAATCCTGTTAAAAGAGTTTATAAGGTATTTTTATTGTTTCAAAAACTGTAAGATACAAGTATTAGAAAAAAGTTAAATTAACTTTATGATTTTATTATTAAATATTCCTTATCAATATTAATTTAAAGTAAAATTTTTTTATTAAAATGGACATGTAATACATTATTTGAGATCCGTTTTACTTGAATAGACAAAATTAGGAGCCGCCATATCGATGAAATAAGGGCCGTATCGAGAGATTAAAAATGTTAAAATAATTTATAGATTCTAGATCTAGTACTTGGTTGATTCTAAGTAATCATTTGTTTATGAATAAATATATCCTCTACAGAAGAAATAAAATGAAAATATTTTAAAAATCTATTGGATAAAAAACTTAAATTATAGGGGGTAAAGATATACATATTAAATTATTCTAGTATTTAAAAATTAAAGGATTGTAGATTAGGTAAAATATCAATTTAGTTGATTCGAATCGTATTAAGCGTTTTCTATTCAGGATAAAAGTTTAACGCGAGGAAGATTATGGGTTGTTGATTTCTGATGGGAGGGTTGATATACAATTACATTATATACATTTTTTTAAGGATAAAATAGATTGGTGCGGCCCTGCGCCACGACTACTGCCACAGTGCCACGATGGCGGAGGAGGCTGACACAAACGATAAAGCGACGATGGAAGGTTTAACACAATCCATTCTAGAGGTTCGTGTGAAAGAAAGAAATTTTTACTCTCACTAATAAAGTAAATCGATGCTCGAGAATATTGAGATTTTCAAGTGATGTGACAAAATATTGTTTGGTTTTCTGCTATTTGACAGGTCAGCACCGGAGAGGGTTCTACGCTGAACGAAGTAGGTGTACTGGAGTTTCAAGCATCCCAAGTGATTTCCCGTCTAGAAGAAGCTGTAGAGAGGGCTGGGGAAAGCAATGGAAACGCGAGGAAAAATCCTTCAGGATTTCTTACCCAGCCTAGGAGTCCCGAAGAAATATTAACGTTGATTCAGGTAAATATAATTCCTGCCAGATTCCATTAGCTCGCTCCGATTGGCAGAAACTGCACACAAGCTTGCCCATTGGTCGATTCTCATATGATTTTACTATTTCCCTGTATCACGTGGTTGTCCTTCGATTAAATATATGATTCATTCAACTTTTAGCATTGCGATAAAAAATAAGTTTCCAAACATTTGATGCTTCAAACAAAATTTTTTCTTATTTTTTGTGTAACAGCATGCCTTTTTCATAAATAAAGACATTTATTTAAATATAGAATGTTTAGAACCATTTTAATTCCACTTCCTCATTAGTTTCTTGTGTTATCATTCTAAATGTTCTACATATGATAAAACTTGCTCTGATAAAATGGCAGTGTAATTATCATGGGCTGTAGCGATATAATTATCATTTAAGGCTGCATTTGAATACGTTGTATGCTTGAGAAATTTATTCAAGTTTGATACTGTTTTATTTTCAAGCTTAAGTATAATGCAAGTAAAATTGATGTATCTTATATATTTGTACAGGACTTGATAATATATGAAGATGTTCCACAAATGGCAGAGGATGGGACAACAAGGATAACAACTAGCCAAATTACAAATTTACCAATCTTAACGGAGACTGCAAAGTTAGCTCTAATAGCTAATACAGTTTCTGCATATGCCATTGCTCTTCCTAGATCTCATACTCAGAAATTAGCCAGTCGATTGGCAACTGATATAACAAGATGGCTAATACATATTTTCCATTTTGTCGATTGTGCAGCGTCCTTTCATGAAGACCATTTAGATGGATTAGTTAGAGTAACAAGATTAGCTCTACACAGAAAATATCCTAGGTATATGGAAGATGGCTTTACAGCCCTTGCACCATCTCTACCACTGATATACAGCTCTGTAGCTGCTCCATTAGGCATTGTACAGCACTTGTGTAGACAGGTAAATCAAATCTATTAATTTTCTTAATTGTAAGCAATTCCCTTGAACCAATACTAATTCTGATTTCAAATTTTTCAGCTCTCACTGCCACTGCATTGTGTTAGGCCAATACCACAAAATACAGTATTTGGATCCAAACATAGCATAGATGTTTCAGCTTTAGAGAGGCGTTTAGTCGAGGATACGCAATCCAATGGCGTAACACCGCTCTTGGTTATTGCTGAAGCAGGCTCAGTGCTTACTGGCCATTGTGATAACATCAGCCGTTTGCGTGCAATTTGCGAAAAATATAATGTTTGGCTGCACCTTCGGGGGAATTCCTTGGCAGCATTAGCTTTATGCAATACTGCTAAAAATTTGGTACAAATTATATTCAAAATTTTACTGTCATTAGTTTTTAAATAAATGATCAAACAATTTATTTTTAGCCTCCCAAGATAGCGGATAGCATAACTTTACCTCTAGGGATTTGGCTGGGTATACCATGCCTTCCAGTAGTTGTATCCTTTATCTTAAATAACTTTATTATTTGAAATATACATTAAATTACTTTTCTTACTTTCCTTAATCATTTATAACAGACATTGTACAGGCAAACGGATACCAAAGGAGGTCGACCTACACCAAGGGATACGACATTAGCAGTAGTATCTGGTTTAATGGCTGATTCATTATCTAGGCGTTTGCCAACCCTCTCACTTTGGGCAACATTGCAAGTTTTGGGTCGCGATGGTATACAGAATAGGTTTAGACGATGTTTTTTGGCTGTGGAAGAATTGTATAACAAAATTAAAAAATTCAATTGCATCAAAATATTGGTACTGATATTTTATTAAAAGCTAACTATCATTTTTGTTTAAAATATTAATCGAAGTATGGTACTAATTGCAGAGTCAAATTCCAGCAGGAGAGAATGGACCGTACAGCATTAGTGAGCTTCTTGCTAATCCCATCGGCAATTCTCATCTGTTCGAGGTGGTGGCGAGTGCTTTAGTATTTCAATTTGTACCTGCAGACCGTGATTCACATATGATGGAACGCGTACCACCCTACTACGATAAACTCAATTCCTGGCTAGGTCAGATTCTACAAAGAGACATAAAAAATATACAAATTGAACTTTGTGAGATTGAGCAGCACGGAGTTGCCATTCGTATTTGTCCATTGGAGTCACCTGAGCAACCTCCAGTTACGGAAGACATTGATAATATGGTAGCCTGTCTGGAGCAGCAAATAGTGAGTTCATTCGATAATCGAATAAGTGCCATTGACATAACATAGGATTAAAGTTTAATACTGGTCATGGCGGTAACTAAATGAATAAATAACGTAAACATAATAAAACGCGATTTTTCTGTCTCAGGAAATTTTGCTGGCAACAGTGGAACACAAAGATACATTCGTTCGGTTGGTCTCAGAGAATGACTGTCTACATTTGGTAGAAATGCCTGGCTGGGCAGGTTTGGGTGGAGTCCGATACGCACCACCTACGTGGATTCACGTTATGACTGACCAAGCGAAAGAGGAACTGAATAGATTAAATATGGAACTTGTGGAAGCTTTGAGGAGTACGGATGTAGCGTTTTCTCTTGGAGAAGGAGCCGATGGCTTAGCATGTGTACGATTTGGAATGGTTACGCAAGATACTGGTACCCCTTTTTTATAAAGAAATTATTGTATTATTTTTATTCAGCGAATTTTCCATCGGAATTAATATAATTTAGTAAAAATATATATTTTTGTTTATTAGACGTAGCGGAACTACTTTCGTTAGTGTTACAAAAAGGCCAAGAGGTTGAAGCAAACTCGAAATTATTCGATACTATATCGGAAGTTGTTAAGAGAGGTATAGAAACTGCACAAATCGACTTGGAGAGGGAAAATGCCGAAAAACTTTGGCAAGAAGGAATTCTAAGACATGTACCTGTAGTAGGAACTTTTGTCAATTGGTGGAGTCCACCGTCGAAAGAGACTGGAGTGCGTGGTCGAAGTCTCAACTTGACTGCTGGTAAAATATTTTTTCATTTACTTTCAAAAGATTCTTTTGTATCAATTGTAATAAATGAGAATTATATATTTAATAGGCGTCGTCGAAAGCACAGAAAATATTTATAAGTATCACATGCAGTTGCAACCGAATTCTGCGACTAGCAACGGCTCTGGAGCAAGAACCCCTCCTCAGCCTCTTGTGCAAACTCCAGTTGGAGCTGGGAGTCAAAGTCACAGTCGATCTTCCAGTCACTCCAGCTTGCAGAGTGGAAAAAGCATGCCCGTTATAACGAATACAACGACTCATCCACAAGTCAAGGAAGAAGCTGCAGAAATCAAGTCGTAGTAAATATGTAAAGCGCTGAGAAGCGAATGTTCACACAGCTTTATTGAATCTAATTGAAAGATTTGTGCCCGAACGAATGTCGTGTCGAAGGCCAATATTTTTTGCAATACCAGATCAGTTTTTACTTTTATTTAAATGTTAGTCCTACCACCTTTTAACAGACGAGCTTATCAAATAATAAGAGATTAAAATAAGAAGGTGCTTGTTTTTCTGTGTATTGAATAGTTTTATTACAAATATGTAGATTGCCACTTTAGAATAGCTCTATTTATTCTTTCCTGTAGTTTCAATATTGCATTTATGGCTGGCAATTGTACTTATTTACCAATTTATATAATGTATGCGTTTAAATTAAATTGATATTTCGCGCATAAATTAAATAACTAGATTAACTAAGAATTTCAATTTTGCCTTTAAATGGTATAAAATGATATAATACTGATTAAGAATCGATAATGAAATAATGCAGTGCAGTCTGTAAGTAGAATTTTTAACTGATTAGGATGTAGAAGATCTAATTATTGCGTTTTAATACTAAGTAATAATATGTTAATAATGCAAAGTTTCTCAAATCTGTAATTAACACAAAAAGATAACTTAGCGATTTGTAGTAATTTCTCTGATTTATTGAAGTTGCTACACAAATGCAAAGCATCCTTGTAATATATGAGCCTTTCTCGTAGAAACTGGTAAGAGTTGGCGTTAATAAAAAGATTTTCTTAATAGTAAATCTATTGGACAGTGATTCACCAAAGATATTGAAGCTTAAAATTGTGTAGAACAGCATGTGAAAATATTAAAAAATGAACTGTACAATATAATAGAATTTATATGCGATTCCTAAATTGCCAGATAAGTAAATATAAGGATATATTTACGTAATAAATTAAATTATTCGAGAAATTGTTGACCGATATATGCAGAAAAAATAACTAAGGCTGTATGTATATTTATATACAAAAATGTTGTAATAAAGTATTGCTACTGCAATCGAGGCATTTCGAATGTTACGAATTAAGCAATAGCAAGCTGTCTATCATGTCTATTATGAGAGATAAATATAACTTATACTTTATCAATAATTTTTATTTCTTTGTTGCATTATTTTATACCATTACAATAAGAGGAATAAAATCTGGAATATGGCAATTGGACACAATCATTGTTTTGATACAAACAAAATCAGTCGAAAGTAATGGCCGTCACTTTTCTCACAATTTATTTGCATCGCTAATTATATTTTCTTGCAATAGACGAAAAATATGAAAACAGTTTTACATTCACTACATAGGATGACGCTTCTCATTGGCATTAAAAGAAAAAGTGGAGAAATGCATTTTTCAATCGATACGAAAACACGAAATAGATTAGAAAAGATTACATGTACTTAGTTAATATACGAATATACAGAAACATCAAGCAATTGTTGAAATACTTGATTCATCCAGTATCAGTCTTACAATGTGCATTCGTCTTTTAGGTCTTTTTCCAATCTTGAAACAAGAACAATTATCTTTTGCATTAATCGTGTTCTTCGGTGCCATGATAGCCACTTACGCGTCTCTTCTAGGCCAAGTTGGTTTACTAATCGGAAATAGTATCTTTGTGTCTTATAATTATACTACTTCTACCATGGGTATAATATTAGAAAATTAAAAAGGGTCACTTGATTTCTCCATGTCCCCATCGTTTTACCTTTTGATTCCGTATTTACTTGAAATATCGCGCATTATTTTTGTCATATATTAAATATAAAAAATTTTGCTAGCAAATTAAAAATTTGACCAAAGTAAAGATTAAATTGAATGTTTTAAATTATATAAAGAACCCTTCTCCCTTATCACCACGGATTAACAAATGATAAGAATAAAGTTATTTGAATAATTTAACAATATTTTCATTTGTAATTCGCCGATGCTCCTTTTATTATCACTATTTTATTCTCATTAATAATTATTATTAATATTATTATTATTATTATTATTCACGATACCGCTACAATTCGTTACTGTATTTTGTAAAGCGAATAATAAATAATCAGAGTATTGAAAAATAACGATAGAAATTATTCGTGTGTAAACTAAGTTCAAACGTATAAAACGTACAAAATTGATTTCGTGAAGACGGTAAATTTATTCGTTCTTATCATATATTTAAGATTAGAATACGGGATGATTTCAGCAACATTGATGGAATTCGTCACAGTCTGCAATGCTTATTTCTTTGCTATTATTACAAAAACATTGATCCCTTCGCGAATATCACGATTTTCCATTTTTTAAATGCTCCGGAGAGTTTCGTAAGACTATTTCTTATTCAACGAAACAAACCCATATACCAAACAACAATATCGGAACCAGTAAGTACAAAGATGATGATCAGAGCACTTTTTAAATATTATAAATATTATTCGCAACAACAATTATTCGATTAAAATACTTCATTGGAATATATCAACCCGACGTTTTTCGTGATATTGCTTCTGGTTTTAAGAGCGCAAATAATATAGCCATGTAACATTATAGATCCTTCAGCTCAACGTGTCTGATTATTGTGAATAATAGTCTTTTTTTCGCATAAGTAATAGTGGCTGATGAATCCTCTTAAGATCTAAAATGGGCGCGACAGTTGCGCGAATATAGTTTGACGAATGGTAGCTTGATAAGTTGTAGTATAATAGTAGAGTAGTACAATTATCTAAAAGAGAAGAGTAGCTTTTTTCTAACTTTGAAAAATTGAGCCGCTTGTAAAATTTGGCAAGAGATCCTCGTTCCGCCGACCGTATGCGCTTATACACACTCACACTCACATTTGTACACCATCCACGCAACTGTTATTTACTGACTAGGATACTTTTCCTCTCCGCAAAAGATGAAAACCGAACAATCAGCATTTTCAGCCAAATGTCCTACTTTCCCTTTTTTTCTCCTCCTCCTCTATTCCTTACTCCACTCTCATCTATCTTCTTTCCTTTTCTCTTAACACTTAAAATTCATCGATGTTTATATTAAATTAGCTACTAATCTATATATCGCTACCCTATGTGTCGCTATTTCTCTTCAATAAATATTACAATTATTTACAACGGTTTAAACTCTCTCTCTCTCTCTCTTTTTCTGTCGATGCTTCTTTGTCCTAATCACTATCGGAAAATATCCGATTTCTTTTATTCTTTGTTTTTTTCTTCTCTGGCATTAGGCGACAGTTGCACAAAACAATTAAACTTTTCGTAATTCTACACACAGAGGAGGAGATCGATCTAAATACGCGTACATTCCAAATAAAACAGAGATAAGGACCACATTCTTTCTCTAAATCTCGGAATGGCACGAATCATCCAACTTCGCCATTGGAACGATCATGCAAAAAGCTTCAGTGCTTCGTCTCCCTCTTCATCATCGTTTTCTTAGGTATTGGATATACATTCTATCCACACGCTCTCTTAACATTCGCTCCAACATCAGATACACATTCATATTTACAGACTCGCTGCAAATTTTGTGCGGAATATAAAGTCTTCTATAACTAATTTCTCCTCCTCAGTTCTCTTATTTTTTTGGTTCTTGAGTATCACCGCACAAAAACTCATCGATTAAAAAGCTAGAAATCGCGGGAGAATCTTTCGCGCCACGGTCTCTACTTAAATTTATCTAAATTTAAGCATTAATACGCGATATGGAGAACTTCTCCACGAATAAACAAAAGCCGTGTTTCCATCAACTGCACTTTCTGCAACTTTTTGTATATTTAGATTTTATTTTTCGTATAAGTTGAAACTGTAAAAAGTGCAGCTAAAAGAAAGAAACCTAGAAGTCATAGTTTTCTGACAAATCCTTCCTTTATCCTTCTTAAAATATGCGCCATATTCACGTGTAAATCATCTGTTTCTTCATATATAAAAACTAAAAGAGAGGTATAAGAACGCGTGTATATTCCATTGTGAATTTGTACTTAAAGTATCTATTTGCCTGAGTACCCTGGCAGTGGATCCATTGGAGTTTCATCCAATTGAACACAAGGATATTAAAATTTTTTACACTCGACATTTCCTGCGATACCCCCTTTTTTAAACGTTGACTTTTGCTCATTTACAAATATATGTGCGCACATATTGGTTCAATTTCATACCACGCTTATTTTGGTAACTCGTTTCGCACGTACGTATATTTCTAGATAGCAACGTACTGTTCTAGGTCGAATAACGTTTTTTTACAAATGGAGTCGAATGTTTTATAAACGAAAGGTCAGCACACCTCTTCAGAGTGCGACAAAAGTGTAAAGATTATGTAAAAACCGTCTCTCGCTTTTCCTAATAACTCTCTGATGTTAATAAGGTGTATACCTAGGCAGACGCTTATATTAATTCGTATTTATAAACGATGTATAATGAACGAGCATACCGTGCCCTTTAAGCAGAGAGTGTTTAGCTAGTAAAATCTTATATTTACCACAAATAATTTAGAAAACAATTAAATCCAACAAACATCCTAGAAATCTTTGTGTGTGCCTTTCGATCATACAATCGCATCTCACACGAAAAAAATCTGCAAATTCTCGTTTTCCTATGCGAGCATTGAAGTTTCTCCGTCTATAGTCATCACTGTACATGACATACAAATACAGAGACTTCGATCACTATGAAAAATCCTTCGAAAATCACGCGCAGTTTAACCTTATTTTTGCCCCCTTTCTAGTTCTCATATACAAATGCAATTCCCAACAGAACATTTACTCTACTTTCTTCGCAGAACGCAATAATTTTTTCATGAATCGGCGAAAGGCGTATGCAGGCGCAGGCGCGTCACGCCCAACAGAAATGGATTTTGCATAGTTCGTGTTGAATTGGCGAAATTAAATCCGTTCCATTAGAATGGATTATGGTATATGAATGATCAAAGAACGAGAAATGACTGATTATGCCGATAAAATATCGAACGTGTTTTTCTTTATAACATGTAATAAAGCTATTTGATTAAGATCAGATTTACGATTCGGTTTAGCCATTGTAAATTCAAAGCTCAGTTACGGCGTAGAGATTTGGGTCGCTTCCTTGCACCTGGCTCAATGTGGACACTGTTGGCTTTTCCTGGCGATTGTGGGACCGATTGAAGGTACCATACATGTTGGGCACTCCGGTGTTTGGAGCAGAGCCGTTGAATTGACCGCGAGAGAAATTCCTGTCGAGAGTCCTCACTTGATCCTGCACCTGATCCTGTATCCGGATGTTGGGTGCCTTATTCCTCACCAACGAACGAAACTGATTCATGTTGGTTTGTGACCGCGATTCGAACTCGCAATTGTACTGATTGCTCGGATTCGGTGGTAAAGGTCGATTCTGATTCCAAGCCGGTGTCGGTCCTCGTTTCAAATTTGCCAAATTCTTTGGATCCAGTGTCTGCGTTTTCCTCGAATCCTGGAAAGTCGCCAAGTGTGCGGGTCCATGCGAATTATGAGACAGGGTGCCGGTAAAGGAAGCTACACTGGGCGTCCACGGTGGTTCCCTACCTGAAAAATCAATATTTCGCTAAACGTTATCATACAATTTTTCTATCAAATCTATTCGCCAGAACTGAATCTCGTAGATGCTTAAAATAATTAGTTTACTATTTAATAACGAGATGAAGCCTGGGTTGTCAGCATTAATTCAAGTGTTAAATTTAGAATGTGGGTCAATCAAGCATAGTGCCATATATCTCAGTTCTCGAGCGTCAGCATTAAACCCTTCTTAATTCATTGATAAGCTAGTTTGGAAACTGGCCTAGTTTTGCCTACTTCCGGTTTTACGCGTCTCTGAGGTAGGAGAAATAATTAAACGCTCACCGGGCCCTGAGGGGGCGTGTCCTCAGTAAAAGTCACTGGATTCCAGTGTTTTACATTGTTTGCTCAGAGTCGCGTACTGGCCAGGTTGATCTCCGAGTCCAGAACGGTGGTCAGCTCGTCCACCCGCCGACTGCTGATTATGCTGAGACGATTTGTCCCCTCCGCTCCCATTAACCCCACCTCTGTAATTTTCAAAGCAGAACGAACAAAGTTGCAGCATTCCCTTTCTCAAAAAGATTATTCCTAAACTCACTATTCCTATCTAACGTCTCCTCGTAATATTCAACTATTCGCTGTAAACAATTAACTATAGCATGAGACAAAATTCTCGATATTAATGCAGACAATTATAAAAAGAGACATTAAGCGAAAAACACGTTTTCTTTCACAAACGAATCATCAAAAATTCTCTCTATTTGGAGATATTTTCATAAACCGAGTTAAAATAACCGAACAAAAATAACATTCAGAAATACGCTTTAACGCACTAATAGTCAGCCACATTAACGAGTAGCGAAGATTCTAATTAGTTAGTAGAGAAAATAATGGCTATCCTTCTGAAGCACACTGATTACCACACGATGCTCGCATGAGACTAGAGATCAGTAATTTGAGCGCAATGTAATTGCAATTAATATTACAAGGATTTTTCAGTTACTATAATTTCAAATCGCAAAAATAAACTTATAATCACATGTAAATTACATGTAGTATAAATGTACAAGTACATAAAAATGATATACAATTTTAATTTTTCAATTTTAAATTATAGTAATTGAGAGTCCTTGCAATTGTATTTGCAATTATATTTCGCCTAACACTGCTAAAGATGAAATGAGAATAATTAGTAATGTCAAAATGAAAACGTATACAATATGAAAGAGCGTTTATGCTAATTTAAAAGCTGGCTAACGAAACTAATCGTAGTATGATCGATACGGATATAAACTTGTAGCAATGAATCAAGTAATGATTGCACAATTGATAGCCTGTTTAATCGAATAGCGATTGGCTAAAGATAATGAGAAGAACTTAAGAAAAAGTCATGCACAAACTTTAACATGCTCTCGTGCAGCTGACGTGCTCGGGCAGTCGCAGTAGCGTAGGACGGCGGGGGCGGCGTTAGCAAAAGAGGCTGCTTAATAGTATTATGGGTGCCATGAGCATTCGCATTAAGAGTAGGGGCTGTAGGCGGGTACGACCCTTGGCCACGAAGGGTCCGAGCTGCGATCGCCTGCGAGGCTGCGGATGGCGGAAGATATGGGTCTTGCTCATCCACTTGATGATAATCCCTTCTGAAAACAAAACACATACGTCAAGGACCATTCCTCGTATACCCTCTCACAGACCCTTTATTTTAATTAAAACTAGATTGCCCGAAGAAGTCATTTTGACTGCTTTTTAATTTAAGTTAGAAAGAAAAGTACGTATATAATAATAGATTGTCTTAAGATCCTAAGAAATTCTATTATTATAAACATACTTTTTTTTCTAACTGAAATTAAAAAGCTGGCAAAATGACTTCAGGCAATATAGTGTCAATCGAACATAACAAAACTTATTTGCAGGTGCCAAGATATATAAGCCTCTTACCGTTTTCTAATATAAATCCACGTATGAGAATCCATCCAAACTAACACCGTGAAAAAAAGACCGCCCACTAGACTTGCGAGTAGCATAAAAGTGAGCCCATAACTGAAAGAAAATGTAGCGATTGTCGTCGTTAGTACAATGGTCGAATAATTGAGAAGAGACGGTGAATTTAAGATGAACTTACAGTCCCAAGTGGCATAAACTTTTTGTAGCGTGAACATATTGCTTGTGGAGAGGCTTGCAATCTAGAAGGGTGGTTAATCCTGACATTAGTCGGTCCACAGTATTTACGTCGGTAGTGAGGCTGTTCAGTTTAGGTTGCAACTGTTGGTCCTTGAAGAGCTCGAGTGCCACGCGACTGACGGTTTGCAAATTTTGCCTCATGAGTCCCACGGCTCGCTGACCTTCGCGCAGTCGTTGTGTAAAGGGGTTGCTGCGAGTACTCTCACAGTGAGTGTAATAAGAGAGGATTTCAGGGGGCAGCGTGGGCGGTACAGCCTTCATTAAATAACCGTCCGGGGACACGCAGAGGTCACCCAGAGCCACCGAAGTCGCTAGGTACAAAGAGGCCATTAGCCACGATATTATTACAGCGAAGAGGCCGAACACGGAAAATCTGGAAAATAAAATTTAAATTTCTCATTACCCGTTACTTGAGAAACTTCTCTATTGAGTTTTTGGTTTTCTTTGTATATCGGATTAATAATAAAATGGTGTATGCTTTGGATTGAAGAGGAGAGATTAATAGATCAGGATGGAGATTATATTGATTTGGGAAGCTGAATAATATTATTAAATGATTATAGAGAAATGGGGTATATTTGAATACCATATTAATAATATAATTGTATATTTTGGAGTACATAGGTAAAGTTGATAAATCAGGATGATGAGGTGATTGATTCGGGAAGCTGCATAATTAGATTAGGTGATTACGGAGAAATGGAGTATCTTTGAATATCATGTTAAAAATAAAATGGGGGATATTTTGAATTGAAAAGGTAAACTCGATAGATCAGGATGCAGGAATGATTCATTGAAAAGCTGGACAATTATATTAAACGATTATTGTCAACTGACATTTCTTTAAATATCAGGTTAATAATATAACTGTGTATATTTTGAACTGTACAGGTAAAGTCGATAGATCAGGATGAAGAAATGGTTAACTTAGGAAGCTAAATAATTATATTACATCATTATAATGAAATTGGATGTAGCTATTGTTCCTTCTCGCTATATTTTTTTTTTTTTTTTTGAAGACTAGAAAGAGAAAGGAAGAATGGTGTGTGCAGGTATGGAGACAAGAGATGATAATATTGAAGAGCCTCACGTTATGAGGACACATCTTGAGTGGCGTGCTACTCCGACCAGCAGAACGACGCATAGAACGAGAAGAGCGCTGAGCACAGCCATGGTGATTGGCCACCTGAATTGCTCGATTTTCTCGGCTAATCCGATGGCAGCAGCGATGCTGAGGCCGCTTAGCGGCTTCCGTATCTCGAAACTCCGATTCACTGCGATGCTCGTGTTTTGCTTCATGCTATTTAGAGCCAGTCGCAATATATCCAGCATCGTCATATTGTTAACTGGCACGTCGAAATCGTTATCCAGACTCGCCAGTTGTGGCTGCACCTTCTTCTTCAAAGTGCCTTCTATTATATCAGTCTGAAAATTCACAAATAATCATTAGAATTGATACTCAATTTTATTTATAGTTATATTAACGTTGTATTCGAATACAAGAATCACTGATTATTAAAAATGTAATATAGAATCATTAAAAACTTAGGATATTAATTAACATATGATATAAAAGTAATTGGAGCTTGTAATAACATTCTTTAAAGTTTCCATTCATTTAGAAAACTCGACATTACAAATATAATTGTAAAAAAAGCAAGATTTATTTGGAGTACGATAAAGTTGTTAGAAATTTATAACACGCTAAGATAAAACGTTATACTTATAGCGGATATATGAGACATTCGACTTGACAAGTTTTCTTTTTGATCTTATTTAATTGGATACATAAACGTAAACCTGATTCTTAACGGTGGTGATGACATCATTCAGATTGCTTGTAGTTGTTATCAACTCGACAAGCCCGTTTTAAACATCATTTGCAAAATTCGATATTTAAAATATAATTGTAAGTAAAGCAATATATTTAGAGCACGATAAAGTCGTTAGAAATTTACAACGCGTTCGCAAAGCGTTAATTCATAGTAGGTACATGAGACATTCGCCTTGACGAGTTTCCTTTTGATCTAGTTTAAACTGACATGAATAAAAAAATATCCTAATTACAAAAAGCAGTGGATTCTTTTTGATCCTGTTTCTATCGATCAGTAAACAGAGACCTGGTTCTTAACGGCGGTGATGATACCATCCACATTGCTCGCAGCTGCTATCAACTGGACCAGCCCGTTGTGAACGTCGTCGTTGCCATAGAGGCCAACGGCGACGGCGCCGCAGCAGAGCAAAGCAAGGATGGCTAAGGAACACTTCAGCAGGGCTATCGACCTCCTGGGTCGTGGTTTACGGTCGCAGCATCTCGTCACTAGATACACCAGTAGCACCAGCAACGTTAAGATCAGCCATGCTGCTGGTAGACTTCCCAATATTCCCAGGCTCTGAAAAATTAAAATCAATTTTAGAAAATCAGCTTTAACTCTCCTATATAGTTACAAAAAATATACAACAATAATTAGATGCAGAATACCAGCAATTACTGGAATATTACTAGATAAAATATAAGCAAACCTGACACGATGACACGTTTATGCAACCTGACTCTCAGACATAATAATTAAGACTTATTTCATATATTTATGTAACCAGTAAGAAAGAAGAAAACGAGCCTTGATAGTACCTGGTATATCCTCAGTATACCAGGGAAATGAGAGGGAGCTGGGTATAAAGTTAGATAATAAAACGTTGAGGAAGCTTATGTGTTGAGAGTAGAGTTATTCACTGATAGATGATTATCCAGGAGGGTATAATCCTGGTTGAGATAATAAACGAAGAGTAATCATCCTGTCCTCTGCCTTAATGAGTCTATTAATGTAATCGACTTTCATGAATGGAAATGTACGTTTGATGCAATTGGTGCAGCAGGGGAGTTGGAGTTAAAGGGTTGAGAGTCGTAATTACTCGTTCTTTTCTGATAGTTCAGAGTCTGATTGATTGGTTTGTTAAGAGGTACGAAGAACGTATTTAACTCTTTGCACAAATTCCAGCAGATTCTCTTAGCACAGTGAGAGCGTAACGCTTGAGGCTGGTTTAAGAGGATTTATTCTAGGTTGGGTAGCCTCGAGGTCAACGACCCCTCTGCATTTTGCATTTGCCATTTTCAGTCTCCCAGCTGCGACGTCAAACATTTGCCATCAGCTCCCCTGTAGCGTGTAAAACCAAAAAACTAAAACTCTTTGTTCCCTTCTTGTTCCTTCATTCCTTCCCTCTCTTTTCTCTTTTCATGCTTACAATTCGAGCTTTCAATTCTTTCCAGTCCTCTCCTGCCTTATAACTACAACAATAATACTTTTTATACCATTTTTACTGTCTCTGGCTTTACTAATCTGAAAGCTTAAAACTGCTCCTTCGTCTTTATTACTTGAAAGCATAAAACAATTTCTTTATTTCTGCTTCATTGTCCACAACACTCGCTATTCGTTCCAGCTAAATCCATGCTTTCCCTTACATCCATGCGACCAGTCCAATCTAACAATCTGGCGAGCTTCTGTTTCTGCCATTTTCATTACTCGCACAATTGACAACGCTTTAAACGAATTCCACCATCAGCCTCGTTCTCCAGTCCTCTTTTATTTCCAGCGAAATCGATACTTCGTGCTTATAAGTCATTTTTGTCAGCTCCACTTTTGGAATGTCGATGCCTTGTTGCTTGGTCAATAGTTCAGACGTTGACCTGGAATTTTTTAAATAAGCATGTGATTAGGGATGCATTAATATTTATAAAGGTGCTATATGATATTTATAATTATTGTTTCAGGAACACGTATGTAGAGATAGGAAAGGAGGAGCTATGTGACTAGAATTTGGTGGTGTTTGGAGAGTACAAGGGAGTTTAGTTGTGGTTGATAAAGCAAATGTATGGGGGAAGAGGAGCCTAGGAGACTCGATAAGATAAGATACTGTAAAATAAATTAATATGTTAGAGTGTGTTGAGAGAGAATGGAAGAAAGAGAGAAGACAAGGAAGGAGAAGGATACAGGATAAAATGGAAGTTTAAAGATGGCACGTGTTGCCCAGGGCATATTATGCATCACGAGGAGCTGCATGGGGAGTCTTTGTGCTTTGTTCGAGCTTTTCCAGCCATTGTGTTTTACCCACGATCCAGATTCCTGGGTAAGTTAACTTACTGTTATGTGACCATGAGTTTCTGACATCCTATATAGTTCTCGTACCTTGCTCTTCATGCTATTCTCCTTATTTTCCAATTAATTTCTTTAATACTTGTAAAGTATTCTTCCATTTTAAGAAGTTTTCTTTCTCCTTTGCTATTATGCAGAATTTTTCCTTGAATTCTTTATACCATTTTCCTCATTTCCACTCCAGTCCCTTTCACCCCTTAAACTAAAAAATTCTTAGCTTTGTCTTTTCTTATTGTTTTCTTCATTTTCCAATTAATTACCTTAATGCCTTTTCCTATTATCAAATATTCTTGCCATATTTTTTTGTACCAATTAATTTTGCACCTCTTTTTCTGTTATCCAATATTTTACTTTGAACTTTTCCTACCATTTTCTTCATTTTTCTTCTGCCATAATACCTATTTCTTGTATTGATTTTTCTTATCATTTACCTCCTTTTCCAATTAATTCCTTCAATAAGTTGCCTATCATATAACATGTTTATTATTTCCTTCCTCTTTCTTACACTCCAATTAATTTTCTTTCTCATTTTCCAATATCCAGCCTCTTATATTGAATTCCTACTACCATTTTCCGAGTTTCCACTTCATTTTTCTCCTCCAATCCTCCTATACTGCCTTGTACCCTATACTTACCAATTTTCTCCTATCTTACATTCCAATTAATTTTCTTTCTTCTACCCCATTATCAGGACTTTTACTCTCTATATCTCTTACCATTTTCCTCAAATTTCCACTTCATTTTCTTCTCCTTACTCTTCTCCACCAATACTTCCACCATACCATTATTTTAATATCCTCTTGAAGACTTCATGGGAGTGCGCACTTTCCTTTCCATTTTTCCCATTATCAAGACTTGCACACTCTACATTTCCTACCATTTGCTTAATTTCCACTTCATTTTCCTCTTCTTACTCTTCTCCACTAACATTTCCACTATACTATTATTTTAATATCCTCTTGAAGACTTTACATAGGAGTGCATAATTCTCACCTCAAGGTAGATTTCAGAGTGAGGATTGAAGGTGTTGTTGACCAAATGGAGGGACACATTGAGGTGTGGCAAATTGTGGAAGATCCTAGCTAACTGTGGCACTGTGTAATGTTCCGGAAGCTGCTGGCCGACCGCCATTTTTCAGATCGACGAAAATCCCCTTTAAGTGCCACTCCTACTCGTCAAGACATGCTACACGGTATCTGAAATATAAAAAATTGGCAATTAATTCACAATTATTCATAAAAATCAATCGATGTAAAAATTATATTATAACAGTAATTAAATTACAAGAAATAATAAAGGGACCGTTTTTCAAACGAGATATTCCTTTACCTACGAAAATAAATAATATTATTTAAGAAAATTTCATTTTTGTAAAGAGCTAATTGGCAAAATGGGACGATTCGGTGATCCTTGATCATGTAACGAAACGTTTGCTCACTTTCACCGGTTGGTTGGACAAAAATAGCAGACGAAGCCAATCGAATCTGAAGTTTGAGCCGCTTTAACGACACTATAATGCGATTACTCGAGTCAAGTGCAATACTAGGGGATGAATCACGAGTCTCTCCAATTCAGCCAACTCCTACAACGTCAAATTTTGTCCCTTTAATTATATCAATTGCCAAACCAATTCGTTCCTTATAAATTTTAAACATCGTTAAAGCTAAATTCTCTAATCCTTGAGATTTCAATTAACATCTATTAAATTTTAACTTATTAGATATTTGTTTATAACAGATATAATCGAGAACCCCCACTCGAATTATTATAGTAGAGATGTAAAGAGATATAAAAATAAGAGCAAAGGGAGAGAAAAATTAAACGAGTTTCGTAAAATTTGCCTAATTCTTGAAATTATAATTAACCAATTAAAACTCGCGCCTATTACTTTTACGGACACCTGCTAAAATTTTTAAACTCATTTCAACCGAGTTGTAACTTTTATAAACGAATATTCATATTCATTTTTGTTTCTAACATTGTTTCCTCATTTAAAATAATTTCTGTTCAGAAAATTCGATTATTTCAAAATTAAAAATCAATTAGTTCCTTAATAATCCACATTCTTAAGGATTTAATTTTTAATCTATTTTAATTAGTTAAATATTAACAGTAATTTTCAGATTGCATTTTAGGATCCTTACAATACAAACATGAAGAGATGTAGAAATAAGGGCAGAAAGAGAGAAAAGTTAAACGAAACACAAAATCTGGATCATTCTTGACATTATAATTAACTAATTAAGGTACACTGTCTTTTCTGTCATAGCCAACTGTTAATTTGTAAAAATTTCTTTTCAACAAAGCTTTAACTTTTATAAATGGATATTGAAATAAGTTTTTACATCTAATATTGTTTTTAATATAAAACTAATGACTACTCACAAAATTTGATTATTTCTAAATTAGAACTAAATTTGTTCTCATTAACAATCTAGTTCCTTAATAAATTAATTATAAATAGAACTTAATTAATTAAATATTAACGAGTAATTTTTAGATTCCACGTTAGGATCGTTGCAATACAAACATGAAGAGGTGCAGAAATAAGAGCAGAGAGATAGAAAAATTAGGGAGACGTAATAATATTAATTGAGACAATTGCAGAGTTAATTTGAGTCATAGCAGCCCGTGATTGGTGAATTATTCATAGTAATCAGTGAAATCAAATCTCTGCCGGAAAGGATGTGTCATTCCATCGAGCATTAAACAGTATAATGAACGTTTATGAGTTTACCCCCCCCCCCCACTCTCCGCCCCTCACTCTTTTAGAAAATCAACGCGTCACCGGTTTCCCTTACAACTTTGTTCCTTCCCCCACTATCATTACAACCCCCCCCCCCTCCAACGTAAATTTATACTCCCTTATCAAATACGATTAACTATGGAAAGATTTCACCCACTATGAAATCAAATTCCTGAAGCAAAGGGAGAAAGTACAAAATATTATTATTATTAAAGTGATGAAAATTTCAATACTGAAGATTTTCAGAAAAATAATTATATTTCTGGAAAGATTGATTGCATCGTTGATTGAGCGGCAAAAGGGAATAGTATTTTTTGAAAAAGTTATAAGTATCATTAGTTGATATTGTTAAAGTACATAGAGAAAAATTAAATGTTTTTAATAAGGGATGATAATGAAGTTTTATTAATTTAATATCGTTAACAATTTTTGAATACATATAGTGTATCTTAATAAGTTAGTCTATAACTGCCATTGACACGTAACTTAAAAAAAATGGTATTTATTCGTCTTTACTCCAAAAATCCTTGGAATTTAAAAAAGAAATTTTACATATTCTTAAAATAAGGTGGGGCAATTAAGAAATCCCTAATAGTGAACGTAAACATTCGTTTACTTGTGTAATTCTAAAAAATAGCATTTTTTCCATGGACCTCTTAAAATTCTACTAAAAACAAGCATCAAAAGGTTCTATGCAAAAAATGGAAATTTCATAGTTAATGAGATAAACATTTTAATGCTATACATCTATATACTTCATCGTGTGAAATATCTCACCCTGTATATTAGATAGACTCAAGCACTTAAAACATCCTAGAATTAGAATGTAAAAATGAATTTATCTGTGCAATTCCAAGAGATACCACTTTTTTCTTAGAACTTGTTAAAACTCAAATAAAAAGGAGCTTAAAAAGGATTTATGTACAAAAATTTACATTTCATAGTTAACAAGATAAACACTTTAAACGCAATGCATCTATGTACTTTACCGTGTAAAATGTCCTACCCTGTATATTGCAATTTATAATACTTATTATTGACATTGTTAATAGAAGAAAGAGCAATACAATATGAACCGTGAGAAAAGAAATAGAGAAGTGAAGGAGGGGGGGGGGGGGGAGAGAGAAGATAAGATTATTTCTTTCTTCACATCTCGAATTCTTCTCAGTAAATTATTATCAGGCGTTTCATCCGTAAGTTCTAAGCGGCTAATCTGGCTGGTTTATGATGCTTCGGCTCGGATTACGCGTGTGCGTGTTGCCGCTTACGGTCCTGACCGTACTTCCCCCCTCCCCCACTCTACGACCAACGGTTCACCAGCTTTATCCACTCGCGCCTCCGTTGTCATTGGCACAGTGGCCCTTTGTTCGTTAAACGCCACGCTAATAACTAACCGCTCCAACGCTACAATAAAGATTCCATTTAACTCCCACGACCTAATAATCTTTTGCACCACTCAAATCCATCCTGCGATATATTTTTTCTTCGTATACTAGAAAAATTCTCGAAATACCTGGTGCTTTAATGCATCAGTCTATTCTAAACGTACATACTCGAAAAGAGTGTTAAAAACTTAAAAATACGCTTTACGATTATTGCACGTTAATCGGTTCGCTTAACCTATTGTGAACTGACAATTTTGCAACGTTTGGGCATGAAATCACGATTAAGCTCGTGACCGGACAACGATGTGCTTATATTAGCCGTAGCAACAATTTTTTCCACTCGTTTGTTTACATATGAAATGAAATGTTTTAGTGTGGATTATTCTCCACATGGTGTTTACCTTCATTGATGCCGCATCGTGAACATAAAAATTCATGTATTTTTCTGTACCATTTGAAAAAGCTTGTAAATAGCAGGTACTGTGTATAAAGTAGGCTTCATTAATAATTCCAATTAAATGAATATATTTAGAAATATATTGTTCAGAAAATATAAAAATTGGGTGTATATTTTGGTCAAATTTTAGCCTAAAAAAGGATAGTAGCTTAGTTTTTATTTAAAAAACTTACTGTTGAGACACACTAACGTGTATTTTGAAATATAGGAGCCATCAATTTTGTTCATCAACTTTTCACGGCCTCTCCCTATTTGTATTCTAAAAGTCGCTTAGAAAACAATTTATATCTGCTATACTTTCAGGAGTAAATGAGCTCTTTCGTCCTCGTGCTAGAGAGATTTCAGTAGTAAACAACACTACCACAGTGTGAAGCTGGCATATCATCTGGTAACATCTCCTATTTTTTGAGAGTTCTTAGAATGTCCTGAATAATTCCACACTACTGGCCTATTTTTAGATATACCTATGTTACCCTTGGACTCAAAATTGTTTTAAGAAAAAACTACCCCTAAAAGACCTTTTTTACATTAAAATGGTAACATCCCTTAATATTCGGAATGTGACGTGCCAATAAAGAACTCTAGAAGATTTATCTGTTTATACAATTTTTATTGCGAAGATATTACTTTATTTTTCAAAATGTTTATTCATACAAAAAAAGGAAGAACATTGTTAAAAAACAACATACAACTGTAAAAGTATTTAAAATGTCATAGAACCATAAAAAAATGGGAGATGCTACTAGATAAAATGCCAGCTTCACATTGGTTACAGCACCCTGGAGATAAATTAATTTTTAGTTCCTCTCGTTTTTAAAGTAACCACCCTGTATACACACTGAAATGGTACAGTTATACCGACTATCGTATTTATTGAAAATGTACAGACGATTGTGGAAGATGCGCCTACGCTCTTTCAACTAGAATCGTAAACATAAAACATTCAGTTCGCAGGCAAACGCGACGAACAGCTACCGAACACCCCCTTCCCCCAACCTTTATTTCTCTCCACAGCTACCAGTATTACACTCGTCTCGCTCCTCCTTCCATAAACCGCCTTACACGACTCTCGGGACACTATTAACGCTAAAAGCTCGTGCACCAGCGTCAAAGCCCCGCCCAGCGACGACTCGAAATAGATTAAAAACAAAAGAAAAATATAAACTCGAGTAATCCTGACCTACTGAGGCCTGATTTAAGGCAGATTTACATTATGATCCGTCAAAGTAACGGTAGTCAAAGTTTATTTGGGAAAAAGTTGATACGTTTATGTTCTTCTAATAAATACAAGAATGACAGCTCAATACTGTATAGAATGAATTGTCCTTAACGGGATCCCTCACGCGAGCTTCACCGACAGTACAAGTCAATAAAAAATTCGTTTAATAAAAGTCAAATGCGAAGCAAATTGCAAAAACGGGCTTCTTTATGACAAGGTGCCAATTCTAACGAGTCAATCGAGATTAAAAAAATTCAAATCGAATGAAGAATAACGCTGTACCACTGTCCCGCGTTCTTGAAGTGGAAATAACCAAAAGTAACCTCTCTTCAAGAACGCGGCACAATGGTACAGCGTTATTTTTCAACTAATTTGAGTGTTTTTAAGTTCGTTTGACTCGTTAGGACTGGCACATTGTCCTACAAACGCCCGATTGTTCAATTTGCTTCGCATTTGAATTTTATTAAACTAATTGTTTATTGACTTTAACTGTCGATAAACAAGGCGTGAGGGATCCCGTTAAAAGCGCAGTATATTTGCAACGAAGTATTATTATATATGTATGTATATATATAAAATACTATTTTAAACTCTAGTCGTAATCCTTCTGTGTGTTACCACGTTGCAAATTCGTTAAATGACATATTTACCATCTCCAATATTTACTCGATACATTCAGCTCCTCTCTTTTGGCTAAAAATAAATAAATAATACCGTTGGAAAGTAATAAAAACACGGACCAATTATCCTAAGAATATTCGTCAAAATTAAACAGAGAAAAAAAATATAAACACGAGTAGGTCATGTTGACCCGGTAAAGGCTTAATTGGCGGCGCATATAATTTCTCAATATTTACTTGTTCTCATCGATACGTTCGGTTCTCTCATTCTCCACTTAGCCCACACAAAAACCCGTAGAACACAAAATAAACATTGACGAATTATTCTCAGAATTTTCGTAAAATTCCAAGACATCTGTCATAACAAACCGTAAGGAAAGACGCGTTATTTGCATATGTAATTGAACCAGAGTGAATCCAATTAAGAAACGAGAAAATTCTTATCTATGAAGTTTGCCTGATTGATCTTAATCTCGATATTCTGACGGTATCGCGTAGTAATTTATTCTACGATTAATTATGAGAAAAATTTTGCTGTTTTGAGAGGAGGGGGGAGTTCGTTAATTAGGGAATGGAGCGTGGAAGGTGGGTAAAGGGGAGAGGGGTAGATTGAGAAGGGGTAAGAGAAGAATTGCAGGGGGTAAGGCGTGGCTTTAGCGGGGGAGTGTTCAGAGAAGGGGGGAGGGGAGTTACTGGAATGACGTAAATCGATCGACGGAAGTTGTTGCTTTATCTCTCTCTCTCGCTCCCTCTCTCCTTCTCTCCCTCTCTCCCTTGTGTCTAGTATACACCCCCTACTCCTGTAGGCTTATTTTCTCACTTTCCTCCTCACCCCATTTCACTCAACACTCGACTTGCTTACTCATTCCACCACTAAGCTCACTCTCACGCGACTCAGTCCCCACTCCCCAGTTTTTCCCGAGAGTCCCCGTTCTGCCACTTCCTTGTTGCTTGCGGTTGGTATCGTTAACCCAATCCTACCAGAGGGAAGCTACCAGTTTCTTCTGACGAGATTAACTGGGAAATTGTCACCGGGAGCAAAAAAAGAAATTCGCTACACGATACAAGCGTTAATAGACAACCGCATGCCGACTAATTACTGTCGCGAGAAACGTTCAACGAGGAGAGAATTCCAATGATACTTGGACGGGGAAAATGCATTGTAGATTACCATTCGAAAGTTTAATATAACGTTATGTAACGAAACTATATTATTAAATTTCCAATTATGGCACACTGCTAAGCAAAATTTAAGCTCAATTAGAGTTACACAAATTTTTCAATTACTATCGTTTGAAACTGTAAAAAGTAAATTACAATTATATGGAAGTGGTATGTAATTTTAATTATAGTAATTCAAATTTCTTGTAATTGTAACTGCATTTATATTTTGAACTGTGCGTGCACTGTTATATTGACGGACTGCAAGATAAAGTACATCGAAAATTGAAATAAAGTTAGAATGAAAAATATTTTAATGTGTTTTTATTTGCATAAAGAAAGTAACTTCAATGGTGCAATGTACATAAAGTATCATAGATGCTGTGAAAACATTTTCAAAGTAACTTATAGAAACTGTACAAAGCTAAAAATACATTATAAAAGTAAAGAGAGAGGGAGGGATAGTGGTGGCGGTTAAAGAAGCATTTCAAGACGAAAAAGATTAGAGACGAAGCAGCAAAGATCTTTAGGAGTCCCGCGCAGCTATTGTATGGTTCGAGTCAAAGTTTTCAAGCAGATGGCAGGGTCTTCCCCCTTAAAGCGACGATTTACAAGCATCCCCGAAGCAAATCCCGTGAGCTCTGCTCGGCCTAGTGTATTCGCTCGCGTAAATAAATGTGACAGCCAGATGTGCGCAAACTCCACATTCTCTCTCATCTTCTCCTCTTTTTCCTTTTCCTTAACAATTCTCGCCGCTGCACGAATACACGCTCCAAACTAACGAAAATCCCTCCAGACCCGATCAAAACTATCGACCCACGCGTCTATTTTTAGAAATCCTCCAAAATTAAACGCTCTAAAAATAACTGAAGTCTGGAAATCCAGCATCAAAAATATCTTGCTCCAAAGTTAATCAACCAGCTATTCCCAGTAAATCCTACGGCAATCGATACTCGAATATCCAGAAATATCTCAACCCAATTCTAGAAAAATTAATTTATTTAACGATGTAACGCATTACTTGGATAGAATCCTCGAAGCATGCTTTTTTGTTTTGTTTTGAATCAAGAATTCCAAAAAGAGCTTCGAATAGAAATTTCGTGGAAATTGGCAGGCTCGGCGGGTTTCGAATTCGTGGAAATTCTTGATCTCCCTCGTTGATTGGCGATGGATGAAGCTGGCTAATCCAATGAGCGTACCCGCAAAGAGACCACGAAAGTATCCCCGCCCCTAGAGTGAATTTGGCGGGATTGAAAATACAGCGTGTTAGTTCGGGAAACAAAGTCGTTTGTCGGAGTTTTTCAAGTTACGTAAACTGTAAATTGTGACTTTTCAACTGTAAGGGAATCCGAATCTGCCTGTAACTACCAAACAAACTGCCCCTCCAAGCTCGTTGACCGACAAAACTTTTGCCACTTGTCGTGCATCTACGAATCCCCTTGCTTCTCCCCCACTCACCCTCCTTTATCCAAAGCTGAAAACTTTTCTTTCGTCCACTCGCTCGTTGTCTGCATAGAAAAAATACAAAGAGCGAGCAGGTTTAATTATGAGCTTGAAAGGGAAGTTTCTTTGCTCTCTTTCCCTGTATTTTTATTCTCCCTGCAAAGAGTCATTTGTCCAAGTAACATGACGAGATGTGTGTCAAGCTTCCAATAAAATATTTTGAAATCTTATATTAAACGAGTAATTGTTCGAAGCGAATAAACTCTATTGTTCACTTCCACGTAAATATCGATAAAAAATCTGTTTTCCTAACTTTAACGTTAATCGTGTACGGGATGAAAAGGTTTGAGAGCAGAAGGCGTTCTATAATTATACTCTAGGAAGAGCGACTCTTTGTTCGCAATGGTCATGCTCGTATGCGAGGATAAAGCGATAAAAAAAGTGAAGTATGCATCTAGCATGAAATTGTGATCGAGTGAGAAGAAATCTACGGATGAATCTGCTGACGTGTTTCATTTGCATATGCGCAATCACTTTTTATGTGGAAAAATTCCAACAACTATGGCTCCCCTAAAGCACAATATTTGCACAAGATCCTTGAACTGTGCACTTGGGATCGACAATTATCATTTAGATTTGTCACAAACTTTACACGTTCGTGAACTCCTAACCTCGCGAGACGTTGATTTGTCGAATAAAATTGGAAGAAGAGGATAAATTTTCGAGTAAATGATTACTCGGGTTGGCATTCATAACCTCGGAGACATAAGGCATGTTGAAATAAAGGTTAAAAACAGTTTAATATAAAAAATGTAATATACTGCATCATTATAAACATAAATTAAGTTTTCTCAAAATTTACAGAAAAAAACATTGCAGTGCCCTGAAGAAAGAGTATGTCATAGGAAGCTTAATTGTGACGAAACAGAAATGACTGTAATTGGAAAATTAGAAAAAAGGGAGGGGGATGAAAGTGCGAAATTAATTTACCGTTGTAGTTGGTGAAAGGAAACTGTATGAGGTTAGGTACGCGTGTTACCGACGAGAGGAACGCGGGAAACGCAATCGCGCGCGCATTTACAATGACGATGCCCAATAGCATTCCAGTGACGTATGTATATAGCAAGGTATCGCAATCCAATGGAGATTCAGCTGCTGATCACGAACACCAGGGGTGAATTCTATGACTTTTAAATACTTATTAGCCACTGAAATGGTTTGCTAATTTTCTTTATGCGTTACTATCCTGCATGATCAATTTTTTCTCCAAAGGTTGTTTTCTTACAACGACGCAGTGACAGTTTACCGTATTCCGCTTATTGCAAGTGACTTAACTACGACGTAACCATAAGTTCTATTTCGAACCGAACTATCTCCTTTAGAAACAACTTCTCATACAGCACATTTTTGACTAAAAGTTGCTTAAAAAATGTCTTTAAGTCATTTGGTTCTAGATGGGTTATTATCCTATTCTATATTTTATTTATTTTTTATATAATCCATTGTAATTTCAATAATAAACAATAAATAAGCAAGTTTTACAAGTGACTAAAAAATGCTATAAATAAACAACTACTTAATAAAAATTATGAGTGAATTCATAATGTTTCGTTTTGAGAAATTTATGGTCGTTGCTAATACCGCAACAAAAACCATAATTCGTATGATGCAACAACACTGTTCTGATAAATTTTTCTACGGAAAGAATGTTATATAGAACTGATCGATACTGCGATCCAGATTGGGATTTGCATATGATGCATTTTTATCTTAATTATATAAATGGGTTCTGCCCAAACTCAATTTAGCCAACGAAAAAATAAAAACAAAAAAATGGAAATTACATCCTCCCAAACTATAACCTACTATAACCGTCATGTCACTGATCGGTTTGCGAATGAACGTTGGTCCAAAAACGCGCCAAACGCAAATGAAAAGTCACTAACGCCATCTATCACCCCCCCCCCCCCCCGAACTCCTCTGCAGCGCCAACAACCACTAAAATGAGTCCCCATCTCTCCATGTTTCACGGGTGGCGCGTCAAATATGAAGTTGTTATTCATCTCAAGCAAAAATGGGAATACCCTTTCGCTTTCGTTGTAGAGTCGACGGTTTCGCCCGGGTCCCATTAAAAAACCATGCATCGTCAACCGAGAAATTAGAATACCTTCGAGATATCACCGTAACCGCAACGCCTAAGAGATTCATAATTCATGGCATGAATAATTAATGCTGACCGGATCGATTAAAAGCCGCCAATTACCAACTTTAATCGGTCCATAAAACTTCCAGGCTTTTCAGTCTTGGTTTACTTGAATATCATCGCTATACGGATGCACCGAGGCGCAAAATAATCAGGGCACTGTAATTAGAGGGTCCCGCCCTTAACATTTTCAATATTTAGTTACACCCCTGGAAAAATTGTGTGACTAGAGACAACCTGCTCTTACAAAAATTAATCCTTTAACTCTATAACGACGTTATTAGAGCAATGCCTCGTAATTTTTAGAGCACCAAAAGAGTTGAGCATAAAAGATTATTAGCAATTAAGAAAATAAGCGTTGGAATATAAAAAATAGTTGATTCTTGCACTTCAGATGAGAAGTGAGTAAACGTCAAGAATTAAAAGGATGAAAACTTCAATTTTCTTTGAGATATTGTTCTAGAAAAATTATCGGTCAAACACTTTAACGTTCATACGGATCGAAGCTTATGGACCGGGGTAACATCGATTTTTCCAAGCCAATGCACTGCACAGTGCACATATTCCGTTTCCTCGTGCCACGCAACACGCTGGGGTAAGAAACAGTGTAAATTATGTAGTACTGTATGTAGGATAACGTATGAATAACGTGTGCCGCGAGTATGGCCTCATTTCTCCGAAATAATTCTGAAAATATTGCAACGTTTTGCAAATGAAAAAAGAAACGTCTTAAAAGGCGTAGGAATTTTTGTTTCACGCTACAACTGCACAAATCAGAGCGAGATAATCTTGCATCAGCGTAAAGGTGGAATAAATAAGACAAACTTTGCTTGGTCAGGGATGTATTAAACTAAAGGCGCTTGTGCCCCGAATTGGAAGGGTCCTTTAAATATCCAACTTTGCTCATTTTCCTAATACTAACAAGTTTTTTTTTACGTATGTAATTCCAATTTTCATTTTAACTTAGAATTTAATATTTAAGTGCTTTTTTCTATTTTCATTACTTTTGCAAAATAATTTATTAACCCTTAATGCTCGAAAGGCGAATTTTTATGGAGCGTTAAGGGTTAATAACCAATGTTAGGGTGAGTCCGACCAAAACCTGTAAGGTAAAATTGTACCATGTAGGATTGCCAATTTGCTGTGAATTAGCCAATCAGCATATGTATTTTCGAAAAATTGGCAATCCTACATGGTAAAATTTTACCTTACAGGTTTTGGTAGGAATCACCCTTAGTCAATTGTATTAAAGTTACTTCGTCGAGTGAATTAAATTATTAATCCTTAACGCTTGATAAAAATTTGCCTTTCGTTTTTTATAACACTAATACATGTTCCTTCACGGTAGCCTTTCGAGCATTAATGGTTAAAAAAAGAAAACAAGAAATACAGCCGGGGCCCAGTTCGAGCTCAATCCACCCCTACACCCGGTGTATCTTGCATTAATGCTGTTGGATAATGTTATCGCGCGCTGAGTGCAAGAAACAGCAGGAAGGAAGAAAAAAGCTAGGTTACCGATCGTTTTGAAATGCTGGAGTTACGTGGGATTGTCCAGGATACGGCGTGGTAGGGCGTTATAGTCGATTATTCGAGTAAATAGGTTAGGGTACCGTAAGGTTGGTTACGCAAAGGCCATTACTCGTCTCCCGATTTCCAAGGATTGGTCTAGCGTGCCAAGCAATCGTCCCGCGAATCGTTATTACGCGTTGACTAGAAAATCGAAAACCCCTGTAACACCTGAGGGTCGATGTCCGAAAGCCCTTAACCTCTCTTCCCCCCAAAAAATTCGCGCACATAATAATGTCAAACTGTACAATTCGAAGACAAATAAAACTGCGGTGTTAATAAAACTCCGGTAAGAATTTCGTGAGTAGAGTATAGATTATTCTAATATGGCGTGTTTGTCGGTCAAATACCGATTATTTTCATACAGTTACTGAATACCCCGTAAGGCTTAAACACTGGAGATTTATCGACCTTATAAAATAGAAATCCTCCGATCGTTCGTGCGTGATACGATGAACTGATTGTAAAATCTTCACAAAAAACAAGACGTGACGCGATCGAGTAGAATTGTAAAGTTTTGCAAGAAAAAGTCTAATTCGATTTGTTCTGGACGGTCAAAGAGAGAGGAAATCGGGGGAGGTGGGAAGAGGGAAGGGAGAAAAAAGAGGGCGTAGAAGTGTCGCGTGGTTGCAAGCATTGAAAGAGAGTGAAAGAGAGAAATGGAGAAAAAGAGAGAAAAGGAAAAAGAGAGAGAGGTGGTGGTAGTAAATATAGAGGTTGGCGAACTCATCGACTGGGGTTCGGTCGTTTCGAGGAATAGAAGTATTAGAGGCTGGCTCACACACAAACGCGAAAAAGACACACAGAGCCCTTACCGTCGGCGTTCAGCGCCCTCCACGAGACCTTTTGGGGGCTCGTTTTACGATCCGCACATGGAATCTCTCCGATGACTCTCTTCGTGCCCACCCGCATCACTCGCCGGGCATCTGGCTCGACTGAAGGCCAACAGCCAAAAATCTACCCTATTCTCCCTTATACACGAGCCTCTCTTTTGGTTCTCGCACGCACACTACTACGCCCTAGAATGCGTTCTTACATCACCTACCGTATACCCTTCCCTGTCTGCGTGATGTGTATCGATCCCGAGAGTACACACCAAGGCGACACCGAGCGCCACCACGTTTCCTCTCTCTCTCTTTCTCTCTATTTTCTTCCCTCTTTTTACTAAGCCCTATCTAATCTCGCCGAAAAGCTACTGTAAAATAATCTCTACCTTGCATTTCCCAATAAGTTTTCTTTCGCTTTCCAATTTCTTTGTTTTCGGGTCTTGAAGAATGAGAGAGAGAGTGAGAGAAAGATAAATGCAAGTTTATATGTACCTTCATTTCAGGATCTATGGTGGATGGGAGGTCCTCTCTCTCTCTCTTTGATGCGAATCGAACGACTCGTTAGCATACGTACAATGGATCCAATAGCTTTCCGTTCCCGATGATCACTTTCGATAATTTCCGTTTCCGTCCGTCTATCCGCGCACAAACAATGTTTTTCATTGACTCATCACTCACGCACTTACACTTGACCCGAGCTTCAATGTTCTTTTCTTCTCCAAACTTCCTCCTTTCTCTCTCTTTTTCTCACACGCGTTGTAGCTTCATTCCTCTCCTCCCTACCGGCAATCGCGACTCGCAAAATATCAAGAATAACCCAGCATGCATCAAATTAAGATAAGGAACTCCTGATAATTCGAGGCGTCTCTATGCAGGCAATTCGAAACGCTTTGAATTTGGAGTCTGGGTTAGATTGATTTTCGGCCGTTTACGGATTTCCTATCTACTTCGAAACGGTGATCCTTAACTGAGAAACAATAATATTCTTACCTGAATATTTTTACTGACAGTTTAGAGTGCTATGTATCGGGACAATGAGCGAACAAGATCTACACCCGACGAATGCCAAAGCTCGACTGACCATACGACGAGTAGGGATAGCAGTACGTCGACCAATCACAGCGGGCCTTAGGCCGGATACATTCTTCCTCTCGAAATATACAACCTAATATAAGCGTTTTATACTACCAACTATACTCTATAGGATTATCAATGAAAACAATGGGCGTTTACTTTTACAAATTCACAATATGAAATTTATTCCTGCAAGATTAACCAAATTATCATAAAATAAATGAGGCTACATCTTATACTTTCATACTACGTATAAATATATTTTCTTAAGAATGATTGAATGAATTTAATTTCTGTCCAATTCTTCCTTTCTCATTGCTATAAGTAATGTAATAATTACAATTAAATTTATAACTTATTTATGTTTAAGTTTATTTGAATAGAATTAAATATGAGACGCGATTTGTCGTGTTAAGATTTCGAAAAAGATAATAATTGACTGCACATTCGAGTTTATCTCAATATCGCTTTTTATTCATTTATTCGTTCACTTTCTCTTCTCAAACATCTATCAAAATCAACAAATGTAGTTTATCACTCGATATGTTTACCTACTTACATATCTTATAAAACTAAATATAAATAAAACAAAATATAAATCTCTTAGAAACTGTATGAGCGTAAAACAAGTAAGGATAAATCATAAGTATATAATGGTTCCGCGTTTATCGTAGGTACTTATACACTTCCTTTAATTTTAAAAGTTTGCTTTAATGGTTCTTGTTTTATCTATCTATTAACTTTCTTTACAAAGAGGAGGATTTTTACCGATTTAAAAAGAGTTGATATTTCTAATATACAATACAATGTAAAATGTAATACTCTTCTATATTATATTATAGTATATACATCTATTTATTTCAACCAAATTATATAGTAGTAATATTAATATCTTTCAGTCGATTAACGAGAATACGCAAGTTGAAAAAATTATGTTAATAATAGATTTCAATCTTTTTTAATTTTTATACCGATCTTCTATAATTTCGCGTGTGCTCGCTACATCCCTGTCCTTTACACGTGTGACTAGTAATAATTATTAGTTAAAAATAACTTAAATATCTTTCATTCGTTATGATTTAATTTGAATTTACATATATAAATCTCTCTCACTTTTATGCTTTAGCACTCTAATAAACCTCTTCTATCTGGAATGATCGTTAAAACCGGTAGTGTATTTGATAAAATTAACTTGCCAACAGCTGTTCCTCGTTTAGCATTGATTAAAAGGATATTTTTATTGAAAACTGCTTTCTTAAAAATTCTTTAAAAAAATTCTAAATGGAAGAAGTACATCGGTAATATGCATTTCTTGTTTCATAAGAAATCCTGTTGAGACTAGATGAGATTTTTACAGAATAGCATCGATGTCTTATTGTATAATATTACTGTTCAAAATAATAATTATATTTATGAATTTATATAGTATAATATATACATGCATGTATATACGCGAATATCGTTCAGTTGTCATTAATTCTTCAGTTATTAAGGCCACTAGTGGGATGATACAAATATAATATAAATATTATAATAACTAAGCATAGATTAGAAGCGATGGTTGGGTAACTACGAATAATGTCCAGGAAAGTTAACCTTTGTACAAAATGAAAAAATAATCCATAAACCTTGCCACATGCAAGATCCACTTTATTGTCACGAATTCGCGCCGATAAATACTATATTGTAAAGTTTTGTGTAAGCAACTGGTCAGAATGTTCTGTTGTCTTTTCTGGACACTCGTAAGTTCATTTGCTGTACCGCATGTTTTTTTCTTATCATACCATATATGCATAAAAAGTATAAACGTTTAGGTGAGAATTAAACAGGAGAAACGGGCCTCGTAGTTCCAATATTAAATAGGAAATTTCTCACCATTTCTAAAAATTTCACCTAACAACTATATCGTACAGTGGAGTTCAATCTATTGTACAAACATGATATCATAAATACAAATGTCAGTGGTGCTTCTTCTCGCTTATTTCCATTTTAAAAAACATTCGACAAGCATTGCCCAGTTAAAAAATGACACTCTAAAAAGAGGAGAATATAACTCTGTATTAACAAGAATATTTCTGTTAATGAGCTCAGAGTGAAAGATCAAAGTTCGTCTCTCTAGCTTGACTACGGTGATTTTCTTTAAACGAGAAAGTAACGACCTTGCATATCAATTGAATTGTCTTTTTCTTTGCTATGTTTGTGTGTGTATATATGTGTTTCAGTCCTATATATTCTAGCATCATCACGCTTACACCTTATCCCAGGCACTATGCATTGAGCAATGCTCTCCAAAAGCCAGACCTTCGTTCGTCTGGCTTAGATCGTATGTTACAACGTCGATTCGTGTATCACTGTTGTATCTGGATTACTACTGGAATTGTGAATTATTGCAGGTGGTACATGTGGAGTCAAAGTGATCGATGAAGTCCTTCGAACAGGTTTAGGCGATGCCTGAAAATTCATAAAAAAAAACAAGATTATCCAACTAAAAAAAAGAACAGGGGATATCCAGATAGAATTAATTAAATTTACAAGTATAAAATCAAATCTAAACTAACCCATTCTCTTCTGCAAGGTGCTTCGTCGTCAGAGTAATGATCAATTTGACCAGTCTCAGTCTCAGTGGCTACGTTACGTTTCTTTGGTTGCAGAGTGGCATAATTCCGACAGCCCCTGTTGAAATTGTTCAAATTCTTCTCTTCGACGATCTTCTCCTGGCACAATACTTCCTGTGATTTGCTTTGCTTGTTATTCGTAACGTTGCTGTTACTCTTATTATTAAAATGAAACGGTGGCATTTTGGAGACCCAGTGGTCGAGGCCAGACCCAGCCGAGCTGGTGGAGGCCGCTGATGAGTTACCAGTAGAATTATTCGTCAATCCTCTTCGTTGATAAAACAGCATATAAGCAGAGCTAGTTATCAAATTCGTGTCGGTGATAGCTTCGACTCTCGTGTCGTCGAAACAATACCACTGTGTATCATAGGGATTCCTGCAAAAGGCTGTATAGTGTCCCCCTTGAAGATCCTGACCATGATGATTGCAAATAGCATAAAGATCATAGACATTCTCGTCGTACTTGTGAATATTCTGTTGACGAGGCCGTGGCTTTTTCCAAGGTGACCAACCAAGGCCACCCAAAGTAGCCACGTTATTATTCGTCTGCACACCACCACTGTGAGCCAGATGTGGCGTCATGTCAAACCCATACAAAGGAAAATCAACCAGCATAGTCAGCTTGGACGTTGACCTCTGCTTAGACTGCTGACGAAACCTTTTCAAATGAATCACCAGTATATCAGGCAACGACCAGAGGCCCAATTTCTTTACAACTTCCTGTTTCTTGTTGCAATATGGGCAGTGCCATGCATCTTCAGCACCCAGAATCTCAGCTCTGGTGTACAAATCGAAACATTCTTCAAGAGTGACAGCACCACCAAGCTCTGAGTTCGATTTCAGCTGTTTCACGCTGGCGTGCTCCTCTATCTGGTCACTGTCGTCTTGAATAATATTGCATTTGGTCGCCTCGTCCCATTCCAGGATCAATTTTACATGCTGTGGGCCAGAGTCATCGGCGCAGAGGGCCAAGGCTTGCTCGATTTGCTCGGTGTACAAGGGGTGTTCCACGCAGGGATCTATGCAGGGATGTTCGTCCTGCACTGGGGTAGCAGCTGGGTCTGCCACGCGAATATTGAACAATCCAGGACTCTGACTGGATGTCAGAACGTTGTCAGCCAATGTTGCATGCATTTCCTTCAGCAGAAGCTTCTGAAGATCTTCGTAGGACGTTTCTCGCGACACCTGCATCGTGTAGGGACTGCCAAATCGTTGGCGAAGGTCTCCTTTGACCAACACGTTGATCCAGACTAATAGAATGTACGCTTGTTCCGTTGGTTCCTTTAATTGTGGAAGCTCTATGCAGTACAGTGGGTCGTTCTCCGTTATCACTGATAAGGGCTGGCAATCCGAGAAGGTCCTACAAAAAAATACGTGTTTAAGCTCATGTAAAATTTTTAGAATAAATACCAATCCATTCAATTATATATTATTTGATTTAAATCATGCAGGTAATTATTTTTGTTTCAGAATATCGGAAATTAGTTGTTTTTAAAGATTCCAAATTTAATGCAAATGAGAAGTTGAAACTTTTTAAATCACGTTTAATTATAACACAATATTTTGAGTATAACAAAATATTTTTGTTGTGTTTTGTTTTAAATAAAACTACGGACTTTCAGCATGCTTGTTTTAAGCATTACAATATTTTTGTCAAACTTTTGACGTTTTATGGTGCTTGCTGAAAATGTTAGAACTAAATTAACAAAAGGTTGTAAACTACATTAAAACATTGTACCCAAACTAAAAGTAAGCTAGAATTTATAAAAAATTAAAAAGATAACAGCTCATTAAACTCGAAACTACATTTTTTCTAATAATTCTCGAATAATTTAAGATTAAAATTACTTATTTTTTCTTAGCACACACACACACACCAACAAATAATATAAAGAAATATTTGTCAAATTCAATAAAAACTGGGTGAATAGTCTCTGACTTATCCATCGAACAGTTTTACAAAATACCAAAGAATCAACCAGCAGAACATTCAATTAAAAAAAATATATATAAATTCATATACCTTAACTACAACAAATTATTTAATTTACAAAAAATCAACTTCTCCTTTGCATTAAATATGATAATTTTAAAAACACTTGATTTTCGTTCTCCTAATGGATTGTCCCAGTAAAGAGAAGATTTATAGTACCTATGGAATCCTTCGTCATGGACCTCCGTGAGCAGCATGTGATTCTCGTCGATTCCAGTGTCGCTCGCGAGTATTTCTCGGAGCTCTCGTACGTTTGCCGATTGGTTCACGCTGACACCGATTCTTACTTGCCGAGGTTGCTGGGACGTGTAGAGGACGTTGACGTATAGGTTGATCTGCCGGTGGCTCTGTGGCACCGGAACGGATACGCACAGGAACGGATCAAAGGTGTTCGATTGGCGGTGGCACCGAGGACACGTCAAGCTCGAACGAAATTGGGCCTGAAAAACGGCGTGCACGAACGAATTGTTGCACCTCACGTGATTCGCCAAGGTCTCAGCTGCCACTATGTCGTCCGGCCTCCCAAACGAGTTCTGCAAAAAATATTCAATTACTAAACGCTCGACAGTCAATTCGATTTCTTATAAATTAATTTTCATTTCAATTTTATTATCGAATTTAATTCGTGAAATTAATTTAGATAAATCTGTGAAGCTTCAGACACGTGCTACGTCATCAAGTCAGAACAGACGATTCAACACGGTTATCCAGAGTAAACAAAAAGTATGACTCGTTACAATCATGCATTTATTAATAGCGAGAAAAGTTTGACATTGCTTTCTTTCCATTTGAACTGATTTTTGTGAATTTTGAAAGTGGAAGGGGGGGGGGGGGGGGTTAAAGGGAATGAATTTTTTGAATTCGGTTATAGACATGATTATTAGTTATTATAATTTTTTTTGTTTGGGGGAAAAATAAGAAGGGATGAACATTTGTTTGGATTATACTTAAAAAAATTGGATTAAAAAATAATTACTACTTGTTATATTTTTTTATTTATTAATAAAAAATAATTCTGAAAATTACTTCTTTATGTTTAAATGGATTGTTATAGTTTATAAGGAAAAGGATTGGATATGGTTAAATTTATCTTTGAAATGTTTCATAACAACAAAATTAGATAAATCTTTGCAGCCTCATTTGTGAAATTTCAGACACGTGCTACATTATAAAACGAGAACAGACGATTCCACGGTTATCCAAAGTAAATAAAAAGTACGACTCGCCATAATTCTGTATTTATTAATAGCAAGAATGATCTGACGTTGGTTTCTTTCCACTCAGGTAGAATTTTCACAATTCGTGAGATGGAGCGAAAGAGGAAAACAGAAAAAAGGAGTGGGAGGGGTAAACATAAAGAATTATTAATATCGAACGAATTTCATTTCAGGTAGCTTTTCGTAATTCAACGAATAAAAATAGTGGAAGGGTGTAAACACAGTTATTAATATTAAAAATTTGTACACCAATAAATTTCATATTTTCTCTCCTTCCTGCTTTTATTTTCCAAAGAAAAAGTAACCTTCAACTGTGCAAAATACACTATAAAACATCTGTTCAAAGAGCTATTATTACGTAAGAAATATTTTATTTTCCATGAATTCAGAATCCTACCAATAAATAAAATTCTGTCGAAATTTCAACTGTTGCAAAATCTCTTAATGATATTAAAAACGTAATTTGCCTCGGTATCTCCTAATTTTACCATTTTATTACAGTGTAACTTTCCGATTAAGCAAACCACGATTCATCGCGAAACGCCTCGAACACCTTAAAAATTTCCCACGTCTCCATGAAATTTATCAGCCAAATAATTTCTGATCGTTAATATTCGCGAATCATCGATCATTCTTGTCCAGCGATTTTCTCGAATAAATCGTCGCTGTGATCCAAGCATCGTTCAAGCTCTCGGAATTCCTTCGGAATTTATGATTCAATTTGTCTGCTTTTTTTCATTACTTTCGCTCCAACCCTTAACGATAAATATCCGGCAGAATCGCCTCTTTATCATCGAGCTCTCCAACGAACGAAACGAGTCCATTGATTACTAAGCTCGTCGGTCGGTGAAACTTTTGAGCAGCGCTAAAATAAAGTCGATCGATTAGAGTGCCCTCGCTTAAAAGCTTCTGCTAATTATTACCCTGTGTGCTGGATTTTTTCCACTGGCGTAGTTTAGAAGAGAAAAAAATGAAATTCTGGAATCAACTTGGACTGACTTATGTGATTGATTGATCTGGGCGAGGTGATTAAGCAGGGGAAGACGAGAAGGTGCAACTTTTAATTTAGGAAGTGATTTTTGAAGTTCTTGAAAAATTCGAAATAATGGATGAGTGGTAGCGAGTTGCGAGGTAATTTTTAATGCTCTAGTGAATATGTATAGAGTGGAGTGACGAGGTTTATATAGTTTCAGAATTATATACAATTCTTAGACTATATAATATTGATCGAGGCTGAGTCGTTATATTAAACAGTAATTTTTAGAATTAACATTTTTCCAAGCAATTTGAGCTACCAATCAATGGGTACTGAGTTTAGTAATTGCTATACTAATCTTATAGCTATATGTATAGAACAGAGTGACGATACTAATACGAAGTCAGTCACAATTCCGCCGACAACTATTGTTCGAGTCACGTCATGTCATATTAAAAAAGTTTTTTTTTAAGAGTTTTTTCAAACAATTTTTATCTTCCGATGAGTGATACCGAGTTTTTTTATTTTTGCTATCTTATATAGCTATAGATGTATAGAGCGAAGCGCGTGCGCAACGAAACTAATACCAAAACTCAGTCACAATTCCACAAGTTATTAATTTTCAAGGTTACGTCGTATTAAAAAGGTATTTTTGAAAAAATTTTTATTTTTCACAAACAATTTGAAAAACTGATTCATGACAGGGAACTGTGTAGTGATTTCCACTAGTCTTAAATTTATATGCATAGGATGTAATGACGAGAGACTAACACGAAGAGTCAGCCACAATTCCATGGACTACAATTGGTCAATGTCACGTCGGTACATGTGTACCCAACATACCGTTCCCGTTTCGCTTCACCTTAGGTGTTACCTTTCGAGCTACCTTCATACACTCCCCCCCCCCCCCCCCCCCTGCTATTCATCTCGAACCAAACAGAATATCAATGAGCATTTTCATCATTTTTTTATAAATCTTAATAATTTTTTTAATTATTTAATTATAGTCGAATATTTACTAAACAATATCTCTTCTTATGTATACATATATATATATATATATATCAGAAATAAAAACCAATCGAGCTACCTTTATAATTCCTCTCCTCCTGACTCCCCTCTCAAATTAAACAAACTATTAATCCAAATTTGAAACATTCCTACCAATATTAAAAAAATTTTTATTTAATTAATTAAACACGACTTTTTACCATTAAAATTTTCCTACACATATTTATACATCAGGACTAAAAACTAATGGAGTAAATCTTATGATTTAAGAGCTTTATAAAATGGAATAAAATAATCCTAAAATTATCTTGATAAAGAGACACGTAGTTTATTATATTAATTACAGTAATATGTTGATTTAAAGAAAAACTGGAAATCCAGTTTGGTTATAAATTAAAAAGTTTATAATCTGGTTTCGGATATAGTTTATATATTTCATTGAGAAGCCTGGTAGTTTATTCAGGAATTTTGTAGCTGACGATTTTTCAGAAACCTGTTTCTTTTTTAGAAAGGAATGGAAAATGGGGCTCTTATGTGTTTAAGGATAGAACGAGAAGAATTCCCATGGTATATTTGTCGTCATGGACGGGACAATATTGGAACCGGTTTATTTCTGACCATTCTACTAAAAATATATTTCTATTGACTTTAGACTCTTCAGTAGTTGTGTGTGTTATAATGGCACGACCTGTTGATAAATGCAACAAGTTTCTAGTCGATCGTGGTTCATCAACTCCTCGTTGTAGGTGTGGATCAAAGGCCAGTAAGTTTAGTAACTCCGAGCAATTCTTACGTAACGATTTAAGATGCGAAATTTTCGGCTGAAAATTGCCACGAGTCTCGATCGAGACCTTTTAAAATCCAAGTAAACGGGAATATAGTTATTGATATCTTTAATACACAGGGAATTTTGTGCAACCATCAACACAATTTTTCAGGATCTTTCTACAATATTGAAAGAAAAAGCTTTTAATAAAAAATAGGATCTACTCCAAAATAAAACGCGTAAATAAAAAATATGAGAATTTATTTTTTATAAGAAAATATGATTTATATATTACTGATATTGAGAGCTATCAATAAAACTATAGTAATTTATTATTTTATACAGTGGTTCATTATAATTTGATTTTAATTTAAAAATAGGTGAACGACTATGCACGTATTTCTGTAGTGGTCACGCATATTACTCAGTCAAACCTACACTTGTATATGTGTAGCTTCAAATAAAAAAATCTTGTGTACAACTGGATGCGATAATAAATTCATATAGTGATTTGAAAAGCTCTTGAGATAAGTTAAAAAATACGTGCGCAATAAAAATAACGGGGCTCCAATTAAAAAAAGAATAAGGCAGTCTTTTATTTATCAAATTACGGTTTATATTAAGAAGAGGACATTGAACATTTTTTATATGAATCATTTTTCTTTTCATTGTTATCAGAACTACCTGAAAAATCGTGATGAATCATTATTCTAAAAATAATGTGTCCAGCGAGTGAAATTAATTCCTGGACATTTCAGTTATAACTTTAGTTCGTACTTTCTCTGTCAAATTTTTATTCTAAAATAATTTTTCAGTGCATAGCAACACAAAAATAATTAAATAAAAATTTGTAACTGTATATGTATACGAAAAAAGTCCACTTAAAATGACAAAATGTATCTATAGATAACGTTGATAGTATGTGTGCACGATACTACATATTATCACTTTAATTCACTGTATTAGTGTACATGAAACGAATAGCACGAATAGGACGATTGAATTTCCAACATTGTATTGAAACAGGAAACCCAGCATCAATTTCCTGATTTTATCTTATCGCTTTGATTAGGTTAATTTAACACTCCTAATTTATGCTCTAGTAATGCAACAGTTTCATTCGATTTTCGATCAGTGCTAGACAAAAAGTTTAATTTGTACTTGTATACTGGAATTTGCCACCAGCTTTCAACAACATAAATTAAAACTCAAGCCAATAAGAACGTAATACAGAAGTGAGTTACCAATATCAAAATCTATATTCATTTAAAATAAAAAATAGATCTAGATAGTATGGTCAAACTTCGCATAAAAGAGAGTAGTACCTTAGTTTTTCAAGTTACTTGCTGCTGTAGAGTCACTACCGTTTCCCTTTTTATCGGAAGAAGAAGACCAGCATCACACAATTTCCTGATTTCATTTTATCCAATTAATTACGCTAATTTAACACTTTTAATTGGCTCTTTAGTAATGCGACAGTTTTCAGTCGATTTTCGATCAGTCTCGGACAGGAAGTTTACAAGTTCTCAGTAACTTTTTTTACGTAATCTTGCTGCCCATTATTTTAGGCTGAAAATCGCTGGAAGTGGCCAATAAAACGTCAGCAACGGCCACTTAACCGTCGCAATCGTAAATTATAACGATGAAAAGATAGAAATGAATTAATCAATTTAATCTACTTAATTCTACTAAAATTAACTTTAAATTTTCGTCACGATTTCACGATTTTAGAATTGTCGCGAAATTTTCTAATAATTATTTGCTCAGGGTCACAAGAAAATTGGAAGAAAGATGTTTAATTTTTGTTTTTAATCTTTAAATGTGTTTTTACAAAATTTTCAGATACTTTGATTACCGATTCACTTTTAGAGAGCAGGGTAACAGTAAACAAATTTTTAGTTAGTACTAATTAAATAAATTATATATATATATATATACATATATATATATATATATATACACACATATGTATACCACATCTTTACTCGAAACAATTGCTAAGAATACATGGAAAAATGCCTATACTTTATGGATTAAAAATTCTAAAAAAAAATATTGAAACCCACTGCGATTTAGTCCAACGGAAAAGCAACGCCTGCAATCACAAAAATAAACTCCCGCAAAGAAAATGAGTGGCTGAACGTTAATTTCTCGCGTTTATCTTATCGACCTGCTCTACAAAAATTGAGTGCCTCGAGTTTTCATGCTGGCACAGCCAGTTTTTAGTTAACCATAGTCACTGCAGAGCGTGAAAGAGGAAGCAGGAAGTTTTGTAAACATTTCTTGCGTAACGCCACAATCTATGATTTTAGGCTGAAAATCACAGTACGGAAAGTGTACAATTAAATCTATTGTAATTTAATTCCCTATCGAGTTAAAATTGCGATCGCGAGCTAAAAAACAGTCCGTGACAAATTAAGAGAGAAAATTTGAAAGAAAACTTAATAAATATTATGCTAAAAAATAATAGATATAAAAAAATGGTTTTTGTTTTCGGTGAACTTCCGGTCGAACATATGATGCAACAGATTGAAAAACTGTTAAAACTTGTTACGTAATATTGTTAAATCTCAATGTAGCCGTTTTGTGAAAGAGTTGTACGTGATTATTAAACCATTTTTAAAGGGTCGTTTATTTTATTTACTCAATAAATTATATAAAATTTAGTAATGAATATAAATTTTATCAAATTTAATTCGAATTAATCCTTGTGTATCGAACAAAGTTAAGAAAAATTGCCAACAGTTTTAAACAATGAAACAAAAGAATTATAACGGCCGAATAAAATGGCGAAGAAACGCGCTCTGACGGTTGGAATTCGAAAGCAAAGCGCCACGAGAGAGAATATCATTCATTATTAACCTATAACCATCATTACGTTTCTACCGGTTTCTACCGAGTTTCTAAATATACATATATACATGAAAATAATTTGCTATCATCTGCATATTTTCCTCTCGTTTCCTCGTATGTCTCTTTGCATTTCTCTATTTTCCATAATCAACCAGTTATCGGAAATTAAAAATGATAAACTAGTACATAGCAGAAATTATTCGACCTTTTTTAGTCTTGTAACTTCAATATCCATTATTATTATTAAAATTAAGCAATTTTAGGGTACAACGCAGGGTTATCTCAATGGTAGCCGATAGAAATGGCGCAATTAGGATAATTGGGGCTGGTTTTAGAAGGAGATTGAGTAATTATTTCATTAAGGGAAAACTTTCCTTTGGAAAAGTCTCACTATCGTCATTCATCTATCTAGGTCAAAGTGCGACGCTTTCACTCGACCACTCTTTCGAATTTCTCTCGATAATCAAGGAAAATTCCTGATGGTAGTTCTTGTTGGAAAATTAATTGTGCGTGCGGATTTGACGAGTGGGAGAGGAGGATTATTAATTCGTTGAGACGTGTGATTCAATGTGCACCACTGCGCGAAGGTCAGCCTGCTAGAAACTAGTCTATCGTGATCACGGTCGTACGATGTAGAAAGATCGCACGCGTCTCTTTTCATATTTTTTAAAAAATAATTTTCAAATGCATCGCTCGTCGATGATATTATCCAACGCGATACCGATCTTAATAATATTTATCGTAATCCATTTTAAAAGCCGTAAAAAGATTCCAATCTCGAAGACTCTTCTTATCAACTCGGGATCAACCTTAAGCCTCGGTAGGTATCATCCGATTTAAGAATCCTCGCCGGCTTCGAGCTTCCATTTCGTCAACGAGTCCCGAAGGATATCACGATGAGACTCTTAATGCTACAGGACCACGCGTTTCTGGTATGACATTTTACTCGTAATAAACTTCAAGTGCGATCCTAGTCAAGGTTCTCCGATAGAATCCTGAATTCTGACAGATTAAACTAAGACTCATATTTTATGCTGAGAAATTAATGTAAACTGTTATTTTCCAGCATTGTTTTTTTACAGGCAAAGCTTGTTTTTTGGGTTTTACCAAGGTTTGTAAATTTATTATAGAAAAAGAGGGAAGGGGAATGAAAGGAAAAAAAATATTCAAGGAACCAATCAGTTTTTGCTGTGACGAAACAAAGTAGCAGAGCTTCCTGATATTATCGAGTTAACAAAACACTAAGCACAGTTTACGCACGTGAAATTGTGGCATTTTTAGCCAGCTTCAATGTAAACACTCAACGACGAAGACACGTGTCTCAATAATCGCAAAATCGTACGTTTTCCATTGCCAGGCTGTATATACATTTTTATCAAGCCGCCAGTCAAGGCCGATCATACGAAAGAGATTAAACACAAAAGTTTTCTATACTTAGACAAAACATCTTAATTATATATTCACGCGTGACTCGCTCCACCTAGAGTCTTTATTTTTGTAGATAATTCGGGCATATTATTAGCCTTGTACAAATATATGTTTTACAAATATCCTGATTCGCGTTTACAATGATAAAAAACAATGTGGAGTAATTAAGCAATAGCTGTTTGTCGTTTCTGATTGGCACGTCCATTTATGTCGTTGATGAAAGCTGCGAATATTCGAATTTTTAATCTTCAGCCCCATTCCGCAAGCAAATAATGAACGGTGAGAATATACGTAACGTTTCTCTTTGGTCCAATTCTCTCCAGGCAAATAATGACGCGAGTGCAGGAAAAATTGTGAATAATCGAGCATTGAAACGAGCGTTGTGAACGTAGGACATTGGCTCATTAATCTTTGCGGTATTTTCCAGTACAAAGTAGGAATTGTCTCGAATATACGCTAAGTCTATATTATGTTCGTATTTATCGTATGAAAATTAATGAGTTTTCTACTAAATATAGTGACTCATAAAGGTCAAGTTTTTGGTCCCAAGTAGTGTGTTTGTTTTTGTCTCTTACTTCTTCTGCATCTATGGTAGAAAGTATACAGAATCTACCACTCAAAATGACCGAAAACATGCATGCAAGAAAATTTTTATCTCCATAACTATTAATGATATGAAAATTTGGCATAAAACCCGTTTGAATGCAAATAAAGAGAAGCTTCGGAAAAGGTCATATGCAAAGATTTAATATCCTTCATACTTACGGAGATAAGCGTCTTTTTGTTATGCTTATGCTCCTACGACGCTCTGGGATGTTTCAAATGGCGGACCCTATACACGAGAAGTATTATAAAGTTTCAATGAAAATTGTAGACAGACGACGAAAACAGACCTGTGAATAAAATCACTGTTGTCAAGCCAATAACGAAAGATTCCAGAATATTTACACGCGCTCGGAACACAAATTCCTGCTGGAAAGGTCTAATCAATAGCTATTTTCAGTCTCGTTGCACAATAAGCGCAATGACGCAATTTGGAGAGCGCATAATTCGCCGTTAAACGGATATTAATAAGGACAAGCGCGAGATGAGTGTTCAATTTTCGAAACTGCCTATCCAGGCGAAAAGACGAGTGTGACGCTTTGTTTACAATAGCAATTGAGAAGACTCGGACGAAATTCTTGAACTTCAATTGAACGAATGCATAATCCGCCGTTTGACGAATGCATAATTCGCTATTGGATGAATATTGATAAGGAAAATATCGAGATGAATGTTTTTCCTTTCGAATCCGTGAATCAAGCGTGAAGACGCGAGAGACACTTGTTTAGAATAGCGATAATTAAGAAGACTCGCGGTCGAAATTCTTGAACATCAATTGGACGAATGCATAATTCGCAATTGGACTAATACATAATTTTGCATTGGACGAATATTGATAAGGAAAAAATCGAGATGAGTCATTTTTTTTTTAATTCGTGTATCCAGGGCAGAAGACGTGCAAGGCACTTTGTTTACAATAGTAATTGAGAAGTCTTTGAAAATATTTTTGGACATAGATTTATAACATAATTTAACGTTAAAAGAATCAAGAGACTAATTAGTTTATTTAACTAGGTCTAAAATTGAATGAGTATTAATTAAGAAAAATAAGAAAAACCTTGCATTCAGAAATTTGCGTGTAATGAAATAGAACTGATAAAATCCTTGGACAATAAGTTGTAGAAAGTATACTTCGACCTTAAAGAGATCAAAATATCCATTAGTGTATCAACGACAAGAACATACAAAAAATATTAATTAAATAAGGTGAGATGATTCTCGAATCCTTAAATCTGCTTGTCCATACAAAAAAACGGGCGTGCCGCTCCATTTATAGTTGTGACTGAGAAATATCGACAAAACTCTTAGACCTGAATTGGAAGACATTTGATTTGCGAAAACCAATATTAATAGAGATATGCACAAATAAGTAGCCGATTCTTGTACATAGATTAATAAATTAATTTAGAAAAGGATAAAGTATATTTTAACAAAGAAATTAGTCGATCCTCGCACCAGCTTATTCAACGAAAAGTCGATTGTGACGTCAGTAATCGCGATGGAGAAGCTGCGGTGGAATTCTTGGACCTCGTTATATACGGATTATCGGTTGGTCCGTTAAAAAGATGATTTCTTATCGGAAGCTCAACAAACAGTTTGTAAACGAAGAAATATAAGCGATAAGATAGCGAAAGGAACACTAGTACCTTGACGTAGGAGAATGCTAAAAGTACTTGATAAAAGAACGTTAATATCGATGAATCGAAACTTTCGTGCCAATTTAGTCAATAATTCCAAGAATTATTTGGTAAACATTCGTTGTGGTTCGGCAGCTCAATTGTGCATTCGCTCTTCGCTGCGCGTGGTGATTCATATCAGTTTATGGTTCTTCTCCTCTGTCCCCCACCCTTTACCCGCCCCTCTTACATCACCAACTCATGTAATCACTGATTACCAGCTGCTGGACTGGACGAAAGATTAAAATATTAATGCAGCGGAGAAGAAGCATGCCATTGACGACGACTCTTGATACCTTAGCTCGATCAATGATACATATTTTTTCATTCTTATTTGTCCAACTGCACACTCGGATAATGCAGAATTTACTGCGAGTCAATCGACGGTTATCGAAATGCAAAGATTAATTGAACAACGGATTCCAAACTGGCTATGCGACGCTTTGCTCGCGATAGCGCAGCAAACGGCACACACACAAATAACTACATTCCAAAAGAGTATTGTAATACTCTTTACTGATATACGTGTTCGCTGTGATTTTCAGTAGTTCTTTTCAAATTTGTATACACAGAAAAACTAGCATCACACACGTACGTGTATCGAAAATAAACATGGAAGATTAGGATTATACAATTTTTCCTGAGCTACGTGGAAGGAAACCCGATGCATTTTAGTGTTGGCAAGCGGTTTTCGTTCGAACTCTCCCAAGGAAATTATGCTCGCCATTTGATTTTAAATAAAGTGTTCTGCAGGAAAGTAACCGGTGTATACGTGGGTAGGCATAGTGGTGTAGCGCTCAGCAAGCGAGACACGTACTTTTTGGACAGGGAAAATAAATGAGGTTAAGGCCTCGATACGATTGTACTACAACTGGCTTGCTTCTTCAACGAATTCAAGGACCCAGAAGACTGCAGCAAACAATTCTCCTCCTCCCCTAGAACATTACAACTCATTTGGAAGGTCTATATTAGATTAAGTTTGTATACCAATGACAATCAAGTACAAAGTGATGCAATAATATCGTCGGCGAGACAATACTATTATTTTATACAGCAAGTTTGGCCGCCCTAACACATATATAGTATACAGCTCTCACCGTTTTGCAGAGGAACAATGGCAAAAAAGCAAGTATGAGTTCTTAGCCAAAGGGAATAGCAAGGCTTGAATTTCGGTCGTAAATACCGCATTAATCTTTCGACTCCGTAAGGAGACGTTAAAAGAGATTGCAGGGTCGAGCTGAATAATTTCAAGGGAATTTTTAGTACCTTGATGATCTTGTACTTTTTCTTCGTCGCTTGGTTGAGATCCTCGTGTACCTTGTCGAGCAGCCAGAGTAAAAATTCCTGAGCGTCGTGCTGTAAATTGCCCCGGTACTGGCTGCCGTATTTGTCCACGACGCTCTTAAAGGCAGTGCTCATCTCCGGGTCGTATTGGCAGCTCCAGATAGCCTTGAGCAACAATGCCAGTTGCTCGGTGATCTCGCCTTTCGTCCCATACTTTTTCGAATTGAGTTTGTTTCGCCTGGACAGGTCGACTTTGTATTGGTCCAGGACAAAATACTCGGCGAGGATGTCCGTGTGCGATAAACATTGCAGTACGGCGTTCATGAAGCACGTATTGCCGTGATTTCTTAGGCCAATAACACCGGGAACCCTGTCCGATGGTATGTGGGCCGGTCTGGTCGGAGGTACCCTGATATCTCCCGCGCTAGACCCCAATTCGTCCCTGTGGGAGCCCTTGTGATTCTGGCTGGCGACATTCGACATGTGCTGCACCATTTTGTTGATGAATTTCTTCCACGACGGCCTCCTGAACACCTTCTTACCGCTCGATTTGTCATGCATCTTGACACCAACGCCGACGACGACGCTCTGTTGAACATTGTCGACTAACCGTTGCATGTTGTTCCTCGTGTTCTCCTTGGCACAATTGACGATACCGTTCTTACCAACGTCCTTTTCGCGACTCTGCTGATGCTGCTGCTTGGGACGACGCCGCGAAATCTTATTCGCGCTCTCGAATGGATTCCTGGGTAGCGTGAAGGTTCGTTTCAGTCTAGAAGCCGAATCACGGGATTTCGTGTCTGACAATTTAACCTCTTCCACGCCCAGCTCACCCTCCGACACCGATTTCATCACAGTACCAGCTCTCTCGGCGTTCTCGCTCATCGCCAGTCAACGCACTTTTCTTTCAAGGTCGTCCACCGACGACCTTCGCATCACCCTAACCACGCACAGTCGTTCTGGCGAACCTTTTTACATCGCGTATACGAACATTTAACCCGCGTAAAAACGTCATACGCGTTAACCGCTCTCACCCACGGCGGCCATTTGCCTCTTCTCTGTCACCATCGGCTCTCCGCGAGATATTTCCTTTCTTTCTTCTCCTCTCCTCTCTGCTTCTACACTCGTCTATCTTCCACTCTCTTCCTCTTTACCTTCCCTTCGTTTCCTTTCCTTTCCTTTCCTCGTTTCCAGCACACACCGTCACGAACTGCCACGAACTTTCACGATTTCACCACAGAGCCGCTCTCTGACGCTCCGACCATAAACGATGATAGTCGACTGAGTAAGGACGCCAAAACCATGCGTCCATTGCCAACAGCGCCTTGAGCTCTTGAGCACTTAGCGTCTCGTCTTGGCCAGCGAGCGTCATCTATTATCAAATTTTCTAAGCTCGCCGTATTTTTCTGCTAGAAAACACCGTCGTCAAAATAGACTCCTTCCAATTTACACCGTAGATACTAAAGAACATATCGAACACACATTTTTGAAAGAGAAACAAGAATACTTACTTGGTAATAAATACTACCTTGTTTCTTAAATTCGTTGATTGTTCATATTCTTCCGGAATTATTATAATTGTAAGAAAGACAGTTCAATTGGAATTAATAAGAGTTTAGTGAAAGAGAATTCTTCTTATACGATTTAATACGTAAGCTGTTTACCGTACTGGTGCACAAGCCGTTTTGGCTCTCGTAGGAGTTCGTGACAATGAATGTATTAATGAAGAATTCGATGAAAATTTTAATTATAACGAGTCAGCAGATGGAGTCAGCAGGATGAAGGAAGGTAGTATAGACTGCTGGTCAGAGGTGTTAATGGTCTCGAAATGGCTGTGTTATTTTCATGGAACTCATTCCTCGTCGTCTCGTTCGTTTTTATCGTTTCGTTGGATAAGACGAGTGGTTGGGATCTGGTTTCTGCTGATTTGGAGCAGAATGCGGTTATAACGAGATTTGCCGTTTGGAGAAACCGGGCGTTTTTGGTGATTCCACGGTAGAGGAGGTTTTTTTGAAAAGTGAGGAAAACATTTGGCGAATTTTCATTTCTTTCCATTACAGACAAAAGAGGAGAGTGAAAAAAGCGACTCTATTCGAGGGCGTTTGGCCAGAGACTGTCAATAATAATGTTAAAGCTTTCTTGGGCTTGGAAAAATCAGGATTAACCAAATGTTCCGGTTTGCGAACGGCAGTGGGACTCGATATTGAACCCTTGGGACGTTTATGGGTTTTGGACGTTCCCGAAGAGTCTTATTGCCCGGCAAAAATTATTGTTTACGATTTGAGACGAAACAATGAGGAGGTAATCAACTTTTTATATCTCATGGAATTCTTTGCATAGCTGAGATGAATTCTTGGAACAGGTAGCGTCGAACGAGCTTTCAGGCGTGGATAAAAACAAACTGGGAGCCATTGTTATCGATTCCTACATCGGCTTATGGGGACAAAGAGCATACATTGCTGATCCTGGAGATGAAACAATTATAATTTATAGCTTGGGTATTGGATACATTTCTAAAAATCTAATTTGAATAATGTAACGAGCTCGGAACAATTTTTTTATTGCAGGGCAGCGGAAATGGTGGAAAGTGAAATTACAGCACGCGACAAACGTGCAATATTTGCGTATTACCGATTTCGCAATATCGCGAAAAAATTCCGTACTTTATTTAACCGCCAGCTCCTCGCTTGATCTTTTTAGCGTGAATTTACAACAGCTAAGATACGACATGGATTTTTCTACGAGGGTGCGTTATATTTTATAATTGCAACAAATTTAACCCTTAACGCTTAAAAAAATCCGCTGAGGGGACATGTATTAGTTGTTATAAAAATCGAAAGGCAAATTTTTATCGAGCGTTAAGGGTTAATAATCAAAATTACTTTTTGTCTTTAGGTAACAAGGAATATTACTGTAAGCTGGGTTGGTTATAAAATGGGAACTTCTTCAGGTCTGTTGTGCGACTCAAAAATAGGGCTTCATTATTTTATGGTTTCTGAGAAAGCGAGTGTTCGATGGGACAGTAAACTTCCCCTAATTGTAAATCAAATCGATTTGTTTATTCCCCTTTCTTCATTTCCTACTATATCTTACATTTATTTTTTTAGGCTGAAAATCATCAAATTCTTCTACAAAACCAAACAGTACCTTGCATTGCCGACTACAGAATGGACTCACAAAAAAATATCTGGGCTGTGGTGAATCCTGTTTGTCCAAAGCATCGAGGCAAATATTTCAAAGGAATTTTAAAATTAAGGACAGTGCAAATCGCAAAATATCCGTACGCTTAGCTACTGATCTGCTGAATTGTTATGATATATGTATATAAATATATATTATAATAAATCATACTGATATAAAATTAAACTAAATTTGGCTTTAGCCTTTCATTTTCAATCAATAAAAACTTTATCTAAAATATCTTAGAAAAATAAATTTTTCAGCCAAAAATCATAGGATTGATTATAAATATCGTAATGTTTGCTAGAACCTTTTATTTCCAGTTAATTCTATGCAAAAGATTTTCGTGGATGTTATACAGAAATAGTTCCAATGCGTATTGACAGTAGGGAAAATTTAGCGAGAAATAAATCATCGTTCATCTTATCAATGACAAAGACGAATTATTTTTGAGCCAAATAAATTATTTCTTCCACTGGTCAATATTTGTCCAGCATCGAAAATTATCGATGCGAATGATGCAAACCAACAAAATTGACTAGAGAACAGTGTGCTCATTTTGTAATATTGAATCAACCGATGAAAAAAGGTGTTTTATTCCTCGCATGTCTTGACTAGCGGGTGGAGCACCACTGATGCTCCCGAACAACTAACGGTGTTCTGTATGTAGTCGTGGAAATTGCTTTCGATGGTCCACATGAGCCTCTTGAAACCAGGAACGACTTGAGTGGGTAATCTGCACTCGTTGCCTTTCTGCACCAGCAAAAAGTTTTCTGGCCGGAATAACGTATCGGTGTTCCACATATAAATGTCGGACTCTCCTGTAAAGGCCGCCAAGTTCAGTATTCAATTACATAAGATATAAACGTTTTTAAAAAAATATACAAGTTTTTATTCTATTGAAAAAAAAACTTACCCTTATTTCTGAAGAAAATAGCACAACCATTGTCGTTGCCTAGCAAGACAATTTTATTTTGCTTGGCACCGACGTCAGCGATGGAGCCACTTGCATTTCCGGTCCTTAGATTGATGGCTCTGATGCTGAATAGTCTTCCAGACCCTAAATAGGTGAAGTATAAAACCGTGGATCCGCAGCTTTTCTTCACCAACACGATGTAGAGAACGTCGTTACGATCAAGACCGGAAGTAACTGCTGGCGGAAGTACCACTCTGTATCCCCTGTCGGTCGTCACGTTGTACACGATGATGGCGCCAGCTGCAGCATCCGAAACGTACACATATACCTGTCCGTCATCCGCGTAATCCACGGCTAAATATTGCAGCCGGGATGAAGAATCCGTCAAAGAGCTCAAGCTGATCACTTTCACGACCTTTGGAACAAAAATAAACATTCTAGACACGTTCCTGCCATCTGCACCCTATTCACTGCACGGATAATAACACAGGGATATTAAATTATTATTATTATTTAACCCCGGTATAGATTTTACATTTTTAGGTTGTTTCAGTAAAAGGTCAAACAATGCATAACATTTTTTTCTACTGTAATATTAAAATTGCCTTAAAAAATATTACCTTTCCAGTTTTAACGTTGATTCCAACTACTTTAGGTGGACATCTTCGCACGGGTTGTTCGAGGGTGTTGACAATACCTACGTCCAATACCCAGAGGATATCTTGGATGTCGAGGACGATATCAACGGCACTCTGGAGCGCAGCGCAGTTGCCTTCTTCCTGAATAGGCCAGCAAGGGAACGGATTGATCAGGGGCGTACAACTCTTCGATTTCAAAGACATCACGCCCAATGTGAACGGTACCCCAGGCTTGTATCTGGGCATCGCTAGGATCGCCTCATCTCTGTAAATCTGGGCTCTAGTTGCAATCACGTTTCTCGGAATATAACGACCGCTGCTCTCGTAGATGTTTTTCGTACTCTGACACGGCCAGTCAAGACTGTAACCGGACAATTGCAATGACAGATCCGACACCAACTGCTTCTCCGCCGAGCACACACACGCCAGACCCCCCAGCAGTAAAAAATACAACGATCCTGCCATACCGACTCAAAAGAAATTCTTCTACCTACGCGAGAATTTCCCGTTCGATCCACGAAGAACGAGAACGTTCCAGTTTAAAACAGTTCAACTGCAGACAAATCCAATTGTACTAAAAATCTCCATCAATCTCCGTTTATATACAAAAGCAGGATTATGAAATAATTTTTGCCTGCGATGTTTGTGTATCTTCGTGCGCTTATCGCTTTTCGTTCGCGGAACTCGAGGAATTCTTCCGGAAAACAGAATGTAAATACTGGATTGGCAATCATTGTTTTGGGCAATAGGAAGGAAGCTTCCAGCTGCATTGTTTTAATGAAGTGAAGGAAGAGGAAGTTACGGATGCTTACAAATATTGTGGAAAAGAGGCAAAAATTCTCGAGTCGAATTTCGCAAGGAGAGGTTATGTTGGACGAAAAAGTATATAAATGGCGCAACGAGTTTGGTGGTTCAGTGTGCATTTGCGTATTGAAGAAGGTTTGTCGGAAAAGGAGAGGAAAAAATGCTGATTCAGTTGACAGTGACATTTTCGGTCGTAGTGGGCCTAGCAGTGGCTTTCGATGGTCATAGAGTCGACTCGACAGCTGTACAGTGGACCGGAGGATCCTTCGAATGGCCCTGTTCTGCCACCAGAAGCATGTTCAAGAACAGCGGACGTTATGTTCCGAAAAATATTATCGCCACTCGTGCTGCCATTTACAGAGACGACGCCATATTAGCGCTTCCTAGGTACACTAGTGCTCATAACCTCAAATCGCTTCGAACGAAGAAAAAATTCACTTGTAAACGTGTAAAAAAATTATAATTTTTACAGATACAAACCTGGTGTTCCTGCCACACTCGCAAGGGTCTCTTTAAGAGACAAAAATTGCCAAGCCACTTTGGCTCCGTTCCCCTGCTGGTCGCTGCAAGAAGAAGGCACTTGCAGCGCTTTACAAAACGTTGTTGACCTCTTTTTGGATCCACAAGACATTCTCTGGATACTCGATACTGGAGTTGTCAATACCCTCCAGGAACCCATTCGCAAATGCCCGCCCAAGGTCGTTGCTTTCAACATTAAAACTGGAAAGGTATTTTTGGAAATGGTTATTTTGATTGCGTCTATCCGATCGTTAATTTCGTGTAAATTTAACATTTTTACAAATGTTTTTTTTAGTTGGTGAAAACAATTGACCTGAGTGGATTGACTTGCGCGTCCTCGCGTCTGCAGTACGTAGTGTCGGATTATAGCGTGGATGGCCGAGTTTTCATTTACGTATCAGACGCAGCAGCTCGCGCCATTTTGGTTTATGATGTGACTTCCGGTCGGGGCTACAGGGTGATTCTGCCAAAAGCAGTGACGATTGGTTGCAATCGTCGCGACGTCCTGTACTTGGCTCTTCTGCGTCGGTCGGATGGTAGCAATTGCCTTGTTTTCACCTACCTCAGCAGCAACAGAATGTTCTCCATCAGAACTGATCATCTCCAGAACGGATCGACCAACGGAAAGATCCACGATCTTGGACCAAAACCGAAGAAGTTGGTTATCCTTGGAACGGATAACGGAAGTGCCTTGTTCTTCCGCTTCGAGGGTGAAGCTGATATTTACCGATGGGATAGTCAATCCTGCTTTATCCCATCCAACTTCCTCAGGGTCTACAGGAGCCACGAATGTTCCCTAGCGACCCACGTTATCCCCGACTATAAGAGAGCCAGCATGCGAGTGCTCGAGTCTAACTTCCCAGATTTTATGCAGGGAACGGTGGGCTGCGGCGCCAACCAAGCACTCACCATTATCTAACACAAGACTCTCCGCCAAAGACTCGATCAATCATTCGCTCGTCTAACCCTCTCACATCTTAAACTTTAAGCAGACTTTTGGGAAAAGTAGAAAACTTATCCCAATTATAAAGAAAATTCGAATTTTGCCTTGGAATATTATTGTATAATAGCACGTAGAGATCTGCGATAAACAATTGTTGGAAGTACCAAAGAAACGTGACGAAATATTTTGTATAAATGTTTCCTTTATTACGATAAACTCTTGTAGCTTTATAAATAATTTCGATAGTATTGCAAAAGTAGAATGACTCGAGATGCAGATCAATTGATTCGTCACGCGTGCAAAAATGTTTGTGCGTTTGCAGTCAGGATTGTTGTGTCTCGTATGAAAGGTCCTTTCTCTTCGTTACATGTACACAGGGTGTCTTTGAAATAATGGTCAAGTATGAAACCATGGAAAGATGAGACCATGTCGAGTGAAAAAGTCCTTTACCATTTTGCGATATGAGCATTCGTTTAAGAGTTATTAAAAAAAATTCAATATTATTTTAAGCTTTCTGATTGGCGTTGAACGAAAGTTCTCCCCCCCCCCCCCCCCTCCTTTCTCATAAATTCACATTTCTCTTTCCCCCGCACACTTTTCTCTGTCAGTAAGATTAAGGCGCGCTCAAGCATCGAATAACGGAAGAAACGTAATTTTTCCAACTTTGATAACTTCCTAACCATAAATCACCACCAATACAAAAGCATTCCATCATATTTATAACTCACTGAAAGCGGATATTCCGGATGAAATTCAGAGTACATGCTGCTAAAGATAGAAAGTTATACCTCACGTTTGGTTATACTATACAAGGTACCTTATTTAGTTGCACGCTGAATCGGGTCCCAGTAATTCTCCTAATCCTCCGCGGTATTAATTGCAACCGGTGCTATAAAAATGACAAAAACTAGAAAGAGAAAGAGGCAAAGGACAAGTATACAGGGAGCTGGGAATGGGATTGCGTGTCGTAAGCAAATTGTTAGAATATATAGTGTATTATGCCTTTTTGAGAATGGAACAACGCAAGAAAAACAAAGAAAAGGAGAAACCATTAAGTTTTTTATTACATGAACATATAAATGCAAATATAAAAATAATATTGCCTTATTTAGCCAGAAATTTCCTTGCTCACATTCTGCATAAAATTGCTAGAATAAATATTGCCACTGGCGAAATATAATAGTCCCTATATGAGTTTTACACTGTTAAGTTTTAAGTTCACAACGTGAGTAGGCAGATCACGTGTAATGAAATTACGAAAATTGTACTGGTTGACTAGTGGAATGCTACAATCCTCTCGCTAAAGGAGTCAGCTCAGTTTCATCAGTTTTACCAATGAGAAGAATAAATAAGGGAAACACATTAGGCGGGGTAACCTGCGAAACCTGAAAAACTGAGCTTAGAAAACTAATGTGACAGTTCAACGAACTAATTTTGCAATAGAGGCTATAGAGCACGCGCCTTCCTATGATGTAATCTAAAAATAATGAAATAGAAAAAACACCCTAATAAGTTCGTTTGAACTAATTTTACCAACGTTTGTATAGTTTTTGTATCAATAAAACCATAACAAAAACACGTTTATTTACAAAGCTTCAATTACCTATATTCACTTAAATTTTTCACCTTTTTTATCGCTCTCACTTCAAGATTACAGAACCCTAATTGTTACCACGTAATACGAGTAAATATAAACACTAAAAGTGATGAATTCTTCCGTGGGAGCTTTCGTGCTTCATGAATGTAAATGCTATTAGTGACAGGGAAATATTTATGCTTGACTCTTAAAAGGCGTTTAGCATTTCCGAGCCAGCTTATTATATACATATATAGTCACTGCATTCTAGCCATTGTAAATGTCTTATTGTAAACGGTTCGTGACGATGTGTGTGCACAGTGTTTGTATACTGTTTATATGTGTATTAAACTAATACATATAAATAGAAGAAAAAAACAAATTTCTCTCAATCGTAAGATATACACACCGAATGCTTTTGAAACACAGCATTCGATTTCTAAGAAGTTCCGCTACACTTTCTCTGACTAAATTCAAACGGGGTGCTGTCTCAAATATCGGTAGACACGGCTTAGGCGAGGCAATCGAGCTCCTCTGATCAGATCGATTGAATCACCAATTGAGAACGGTAGGCTAAGTATATGGCTACTGTTGAATTTACATAAGGCTGCAGTAATTATCGAAATCGGTTTTACGAATCTTTTGGGGGAAATAAAGAAGATCGAACGCGATTATAACGCGAATAGTCGTGTATTAATGGAACAATTATTATGGCGTAATTGAGAAGCTGGTATTCCTGAAATAATGAAGATTATCTGGCGGGAATTCCCGTTAATGTTGTTTTCCTTTGTGATATTTCGTCGTATGGCCAAAGAGGGCGAGCGGTAACGACAGTTTCCGCTCTGTCGTGGGAATCGGTAAACACTATCGACATTCTATTTCTGGCAAGCTCCCATGACATTTTCCTATACACAAAGACAGATAACGAATGTTTCATTAAGCAAGCACGTGTGGTATTCACAACACAGAATTGCTTGCAACAGGAAAATTATGTGTTACTTGGGCTTTGTTTGGATTTCTCAGAATAATTCTGAATTTTCTGGTTTAGAATACAAAACATGTAAAACGTGTGTAAAAAAAAATTCTAAAATATTTTAATGTTTTAATTTAAATTAGAGAATTTTTCAAAGGATTTACAATTGGAAATATTGATTCTTTCCAAAATCAAAACAAATGTTTTGAAGAGTATTACCTTTATTGGTTAGTTAGAATTTCTCTATCAAGCGACTTATACCTGGACTAGGGTTAAAGTCTTAGTAATACATAATAAACCGATGACAATAAACGGAGCAAAATAAATAAACTTATTTATTCTATTACTTCAATCGTTAATTGAAAGTTATCATTTTTTTATTTCCATTCAAACAATTTTAAAATTATTTCTAATACCTTGTTGACATTTTTTTGTATTATAACGTTAGAAACAATTATCTGAATAAATCAAATTAAAATCCAGTTTCGTACAAAAAATGCAAACTATATGTGACAAATAATTTCAAAATAGTTTGAGTAAAAAGGTAAAAATTATTATTTTTGATTATAGCATTTTAAGTAACAGATATATGAGTCTATACAGTACACTTGACTAAAAGTTGTTCTATAAACATCATTTAGTCATCCAATTGACTAAATAACACCTAAAAGATGTCTTTAAGTCATTTGGTACTCTATGGGTACGTTTCTTTTTTCTACTCTATTTATTGTCATTATTTTATTAGTTTTGTTGTTAAATCTTCGATTCTACAATCCAGGTTTACATAACTTAGTGGGGTAAGCCTTCCTCTCTAGCGAAGTTGAATCTCATCAAAACATTTGTTTTTGTTTTAGACAGAATACATTTTCCCAAGTACACTGTATGGTAAGTGTCAAAGCTTGAATGGAATTAGCAAAATAATTCGTAGGTTAGAAGTAAGATCTAGGTGGAATTAATTGGTGGCGCTGTCGACCGTGTTGGGGGTCAGGGATCAGTTAAAAGTTAATTTAGTCGATGCTAGAGTGCGATTGGAGATTGATAACGGTCGAGGATAAAGGCGATTGGTTGGTTTACGAGGCGGTCTGTTATTATTCGTCGGAGTTGCGTGTGGCGCGAAAGTTCTCGCGATTACTCCATATTGACATACACACACATGTATAACCTATTGGCGGGAGTTCGAGTGGTTGTTCCGTGGACGTAACAACCGATAGTATTATTTCAATCCATTATAATAGCGGTAAATGCAAGCCAGCCGGGCGTCCTTGACAAACGATCTAGATACTGTCGATCGAAAGTCCCCGGAACTGTTGACCGCACCCACCATTAACAAAAGCTTCCAAACATTTTCGGGCTTTAATAGAGCCTATCGTGCCGTGAGAAAAAATAAACAAGACAAACCGTTATTTTCTTCTCATTCATCCATGTACAGATTTTTAGAACGATTAAATTGATTAAGTGGAATCAATAAAAGTTTTTCTTTCTTCTTTTCAAAACAATATCATGATATAAATATATCGATATTATTACCGTAGTTTTACATCACAGGACAAAGACTTTCCACAGATACTTTAGTCTCAAAAAAGCTGCCCTATGTAGAACGGTCGGTTACGACCACGCACTGTTACATTATGCGAATGCCATACACTTGCACCTCAAATGTTACATGGCTGGTTAAACCTGACTCAATTAATACAACAAACCCGCGAATTCTTCCGGTTATAATCTCACTATTAACCAATGCGTCCTTCAAAACAACTTCAATAATCCGAACGAAGCGTCCCACATCTAAAACTGGTCGGAAAGACGCCGAAATAGCAAAGATTCTGGTGATGACGTCATCAAATAACCTCACTTTTTCGTGCGTTCTTCTCGGAGGTCCGACTTAACGGGACGAAGGAAGACAAATTGCGTAAAGCGTTTAGTTTAAATAAAAAGTAGAGGTTAGGGAGGGGGGAGTAACCGCCGCGGGTGGTCGTAAAGTTTGGAGATTGGAAAATGGACGACTTAATGGGATATGGGTAAACGGCAGTAATGCATGGAAAAAGCTATCTTTTTGTTGCGATAACACGGATGGAGGAAAAAAGGAACGAGCCGAGCGGATGAAAATAGAGTTAGGAGAGATTGGTAGAGGTATGCACGGAGTGATCGTGGGGGCAGGTACTTGATAATGCGTCGTTGAAAGGTGCATGCGTCGATGTATGTGTGATTCTATGCCAGTGTGCATGTATGTTTACGTTCGTGTACCAGGGTATACTGTCTCCCAGGGAGCCCGAGTTTCGTGCCGATACCGGGAAATTAAATCAGTCGCTGCTCAACCAGGGACTCCGTGCGGACTCTACGCCAACCTAACCTCTACACTCTTGCTCACGTCAACTTGTCAACATGAGGTGCGTCCTTCCCTTTGTCACGCGTTCTTAAACCGTGACATACCACCACCGTGTCAACTCGCAAATCTCCGCATCGACATGAAAATAATTAGGCCGATCGTGGACTTTATTGAAAAATACCCTCAACCTTGACTTTGCGTTTGCACAACGTGTCTCCGTCGATCTCTTGCTATATATATGTGACTTTAGAGCGCATTAAAATATTGCGGTGAATGGGAAATCCTTCGATAAACATTAACGTTTCGTGCAAGTTTTACGTTCTTTGATAATTTTTTTTTTGAGGGAGTTTAAGTTTATTTATTGCATATTGTGAATTATTAAGACTTTTTTGAGAACGACATCTGTTTGTTATCTTTGACATTTTCAACTGTGACCTTCGGTGACTACTGTTTCAACCTGCATATTTGCGAATGGATGCAAAAATAATTAGGGGGACTAAAATGTATTTAAAAAAATATATATATTCTCAAACATATGTGGATTTTGCATGTAGGCAGCATGATTCTATATATTTCCTCTTATGTCAATGTGACTAGAATATTAAACTCAGTAAAATCTTATTAGTACAGGATAACGGACGTGATATTTACCATAAATTAAAAATTTCTTATTCTACTAAGGGAGAAACCATTTTTCGCAAGTTTGGATGATTAGGGGAATTCCAATAATTCTCCAATCGTGATGTGTTTGGAACACGAGGCCATTGAACCGTAAATATCATTGTTATACGAGGATCACTGGGGCTGCTTATTGTAAAATAATATTGTGTTACTTCAATCGATTATTCTAACAGTGTCAGCATACCTACGGATTTCAAACCTCATGGATTTTGCAGAAACTAATATTTTATATTCATTTCAAACGAAATTTAACCAATTAAAATCAATCTAAATGATTATTTGTTAAATTTTGACGATTTTTATTAAATGTAATTATTAAAAATAACGTGTTCATAAAAAATTATTAGATAGTTGATCAAAAACGCCGTAATATAGTAGAAAATACCGCCCAGAAATTAATTATTTTAATTTCAAACCAGTGATACTAGATTTTAGCATGTGTTTAGCAAGAATATGAGTGAAGGAGGATAAATTACAAAATTGCTAGTAATTGTTCTTTTACAGTCAACTCGAACAAAAACACAATCATGTATTATATATATATATATATATAAGGTTTTTAATTTTAATTTGACTGTAAAAGAAAAATTTCTTTCAACTCAGGAAACATACACACAGCACAAACGTACATTTATATGAAAACGTGATTGTGTTTTAATTGGAAAACGTCTGCAATTTGGTATCACTGCCAAAAGTGAATACATTGATAACAAAAATTATTACAAAAAATAGTGTAAAAGATGATCGGTAATTTTTTGATAGATTTTTATGGCTACTATTGATAACCGGAAGCTGCTGGTTTGACGCGGCAAAGGGAGACGTTTTGGAGACGATAGCACAATGGCCGCTATTGGATTTCGCATTGCCGTACGACCCGCATTATTTGGACCAATTCAAACCGGAAAACGTAGTTCCGACGGGAATCGAGATTGGTTGGAACCGAATCTTCATCAGCGTTCCTCGTTTGCGAGATGGGGTACCAGCAACATTAAATTTTATCCCTAGGAATATACCTCCAGGAAGCAGTCCTCAACTTCACGCGTATCCTTCATGGGACTGGCATGGCGCTGGTATCGGTGACCTCAACTGTTCCAAATTGATTTCCGTTTACAGGTACCAATTGTTCATTGACAAATTAATTTTAGCAATTTTTTCCCATTAATTTTGTTCATATATTGAAAACAGGATAAGAATCGATAGATGCAACAGACTGTGGGTTGTCGATAGCGGTATAATGACGTCGATCGATGACTTTCGTGTGGTCTGTCCACCGAAAATTGTGGTTTTCGATTTGCAAACCGATCGTCTCGTTCGTCTTTACACTTTTCCTCGGCAAGTACGTGTCTAGATATCACGCATAGTGTCAGAAATATTCCTAGAACATTCCAGAACTTAATTTGGCATGTTTGGAACGTTTTAAGATCGTTTCTGACCCTATATGTAGTATATGGATATTGTTTGTTAGATATTTTAAGGTTACAAATATTTTTCTGAATAATAGTTTACTTTTCCAGTCCCTGAGACCTAATTCTCTATTAACCAACATGATCATCGATGACGTCACGGCGACAACCTGCGATGATGTCTTTGTTTACATTAGCGACACCACTGGACCGGGTAAGTTCGTAAGGATCGTACACACCAACACAATGACAGTGAAGTGAGAATTCATAGTTTTGTTAATGCATACTATCAGCGCCCTGATAACGCACGATGTTTAAGGAACATCCTCGGTATGTCTACTGGACGTGTGGATATTTATGGAGCTTTCTACGAATATCCTGAGGATTTTTGTTGTATCAGGCTGTTACTAATATTAATTTTTTTAAAATTTCAAGTGCATCTATTGTATAACTATACATTTACACATTTTCGAAAGAATACAATTATTTTAGTGCGCATAGTCCCTATGCTGACCAATAAGATGGTCGCAACTTGCCGTATAAAAAGTTATTACTCGACAAATTAGTATACAATGTTAGCAGTGATCTATTCTACAAAATCTCACAGTATTTAGAACAAAAATTTCCTTACAACAACAAAAAAATATCAAGCTTCTCAAGAATCGTTTGTAACTTTATAAAATTACAGGAATCGTTGTTTTCGACGGAGCAACTGACAGGAGTTGGAGAGTTTTACACACGTCTATGTTTCCCGATCCAAGTTTTTCGACGTACCAGGTAATTATGCTCGAACACGTAAGAAGAAAAATATATTTAAATATCGAGAATCGTTACAGATCGGCGGTGATTCCTTCGAATTGATGGACGGAGTGGTGGGCTTAGCTTTCTCACCACAACTGAATACGCTTTACTATCAGCCTTTGGCGACCAATCTTTTGTTCAGCGTGCCAACTTCCGCGCTTCAAGGCGGTCCTTTGCCCTTTGGCGAGCAACTTCCGGTGACCGTGGTTGGTAAGAAGTCCAGCCAAGGTCTTGCGCTCGCGGTGGACCCACAAGACGACACCATTCTTTTCTCCCCCTTAACGGAAACTGCAATCGCCTCCTGGCACCCACGAACCAATCAACAAAGGTACCACAAGTTCTTATCACTGTATTTTTTATCTATAAAACGATAACGACAAGCGAATATTAATTTCTTCTCAGTCGGTAATACAGGTACGCGCGTTACCGACCGAGCAGTTTTCAGCAAAAATTCGTTTTCGACAACTTTTACCAGAAATTTCAAACTTCTTTGCTTTTAGGATCATCGCGTTTAGCCCTCAACAACTGCAATTTACGGCTGAACTGAAATTCGCCGAGCGGGACAACGGTGATCTCTGGATTCTGTCTACGAGGTTCCAGAAATTTTTCCGACGACAAATCAGCCCGCGCGAGATTAATTTGCGTATTATGAGAATTCGCTTCAACAGTAACAATGTGCCTAAACCTGGAACATTTTACTTGTCTCATCAGCAACAAAGGATTCCACATTATTTTTACAACAACACCGTCTTAATCTAAGATCGATACATCAATGTCTGGAAAATTTTCATTATGCATGTAATAGTTTCATCTTGTGCCAAAATTGTCGATTATAGAACGAGTCTCAAATTTATAGCGAGTAATAGCGAATTGAAAATTAACAATTACACTGTAGAATGAATATTCGGTGCGGTATGCTTGGTGTACCGTTTGATGCCTCTTGCGAGTATTATTTTCCAGAGCAATTTAAGTCAACCTGATATACTCGTCCAAAACACTGGAGATTTATTTCCTTCGCTAGTAGAGCAACTGCATTGTAGAGATCAATTAGTCTTTTTAAGAATAGCAAAGGTACCGGAAGTGATTTTAACGTCAGCGAGTAAATTCAAGAACACGGATAGTGTTAAGCCAACACATGAATTTTTGGAGTATTTTCTTTTCTTTTTATTTCATTACTCTGACATATATTATATATTTTTTAAAATATTCCTGTCATTATTATTTATTTAACCCATGATTTAGAGTTATTGATCTTATTTATTTATAAATAGTATCTCGATTTTAATGAAAATTAATTTTTTCAAAAGCCAATATCTTGTCGCTGACGATATGTGAGTTGTGCGTGGAAAAAATACAAGAAAGGTCGCTGAATCCACGCATTCCTCTGTAACTTTTCCTTACTAATAAATTTTTTTTAAGTACAAAAGTATAAGCTTCAAGAAACGCCGTTTTATAGCCATACGTTGTAACAAGAGACTGAAAGGGAAAGAGGAAATAGTAAATTTATACTTTTTTTCTAATTGGAACTTAATAAGATTTCTTATAGTTAGTTTTGGTAACTATACATATACAAGGATGTCACAAGATTTTTTTATACAGGTTTTCTCTTTATCCATTATATTTATAGCAAAATTCATTTCAATGACTTTTCTCTAACTTTCATTGTTTTCTAGAATGGTGTATTTTTCTAATTTTAATTGATGGTTCTAAGGTCATTTTTTGAGGTCAAGTTTATTTTTTTATTACACTCTCTTCTTCCATGAGAAAAAAAATAAGTTTTATTCGAAGCGTTTTATATAATAAGACAACGGTTATTTAAATTATTTAATTATATGTACGAATATAAATATGGCTAATATAATTCAGTGCGTTTTCCTGACTCGACATCATTATATTCTTTATGGCGTTATTTAAAAGAAATTGTGATCAAAATAAATGTAAAATATTTAGTATATTTCAGAAATCACATTTTAAATATTTGACGTTCATCATGACCTAGAAAATATTTCATTTCAATTTCCTTAGAGGGCGGATCTAAAAATTAATTTATCTTCGTTACCGTAAAAATATTAGTTTTCTCCATAAAATCATTTTGCATTTGAATGAGATGTACATTGAAAATGCTCATATGAAAAATATTTAAATCTGTTATATTTATGAAGTTGAATGGATTTTTAGTTGCTCAAGATCAATTTTAATGAAACACCCTGTATAATGATGTTCAAGCCAGGTTATATATAATAGAGAGGACCGGGATTCAAACAACGTTAAGAAAAAGAAGAAACTTTGAAAAAATATACCTGTGAAGTAGATAGGCTTCGAGGTAGAAGGATTCACTGACCTATTAAATATTTTTCTTGTCTTTAACATTAATTAAATTAAAAAGTTATTATCAAATTAAACAAATAATTCGTGTAAAACTTATTTATTCTCATAGAATGAGAAGTTTTAACATAAAATTACGTTTCTCTTTAAAGAAAATTAATGTGACCTTAAAACGATATTCAATATATATTCCAAAAAATAAATTTTGGAACACCCTGTATATAGATTATTTCCTATCGCGCTGCTTCATTCGTTAACGTGCGTTATCTATTTTCTATTTTCTACGCCCACTGTTTTTCGCTGCTTTACAGATTAGCGAGATTAATCAGAAATTCAGCAAATTCGTACTGTTCAAGCTTATAAAAACTTTGGCCAAAAGTAATTCTTCCTTTTCAATCTTCTAACCCGTTCAACTTTCTTACAAATAAATATTTATTTACAAATAAAATTACTGCTAAGGTGAATTTTTATTGATTTAAAGAAATAAAAGGGGAATTTGTTATTTATCTAAAAATATAATTGGGCTCCCGTAGCAAATTAGTCGACCAACTGTTAAATTGCCTTCTACTCTATTAATAGCTTAAAGTGTTAAAAACTATACATAATAATTTTTCTCAAAAAGCAAATATTTGTGCACATTTTATAACAAATTAATATTGTTTCAAGTGCTATGGTTATCTGGAAGTGCCGCCACGAGGAAAATTGTATTCCATTTGCGCTTATATTTATTCATTCTATTGACTCAAGTTGCAAATAGCGATAAATTATCAAGGGAGAAAGGTTTATTACAAGAAATTTGCTTGATCCATAAAGTAAGAATAAGTAATGAAAGCACCTTCCATTTCTGCTTTCATAACAGATATTACAGATATCTGCGCGTTTTGCTTTAATTAGAAGTAAAATTTAAAAAAACATCTGATTCAAGTATGAATAACAAATTTGCAACAAATAAATCTAATACCATAATTTTAAAAACATTCATAAAACGATGTCTAATCAATTATGACTAACCTCTATCGCTCAATCCCTACCGCAATCCGGGGAAAAAGAAAGAATGTAGTGTGGTAGGCAATGTGATGACGTCATTCTTGAAATGCATCACATAACGTAATGTCGAAAACGTGTCTAAAACGTACCGGGATTCCAATTTTCAATCTTAAAGAAAGATTGCTGCTACATAAATGCCATTCATCACCATCAGCCAATCTCTGCTACTGTAATAGAAATATAGCAATGTGACAGTGTATACGTTTTTTCTTAATATTATATCTCATACCATACAGTGTCAAACCCGTTCACGAAACAATCCCAAACTCTCAATATCCGAAGAACCTTCCTAGAAAATAACTGCCATCTCTGACCAAACAACGACTGTGATAAAAAAATTAGATTTGCGAGACAGTATATATGGCAGCTTGCAAAAAGACTCATAATTTTAGAGTTCCATTTTATCAGACAAAGTTAGAGTTGTTTCTAAACGCTCGTGAAATGAGAAAGTCTTTAGAAGTCTAAAAGGGTTCAAAGGAGAATACTTCTATTGTTTCATAAAAAGACTTTTACAACAGTTTTAACAGAATTATGTTTAACAGCTGAAACTTTATTTTTGAGGTTATATCTCTTAACATAGCGTACAAACAATTCCTAGAGCGTTGCAGCGAACTGAATACTGAAACTCTTAATATTCGGAGAACATCACTGGCCAATAAATACCATCCCTCGCCCAGCCACTGCTGCCAACAGTGGAGAAAGAAAGAATTAGGGGTGGGGACAGTGATGACGTCACTTTTGGGGTCACCTCACGCGAATTCTTAAACGTATACATTCGATGGACGGTGCAGGCCAACAGATACCGTGCGCTCTCCCCCAAACAGGTTATTCGGGTCAGTGCATAAAAAGGTTAAACTGTGCGGGACTTCCTCGCAAATTGCATGCTGTCGAAGGAGTCTCAAACAAACTCCTATTCATAAATTGTATGTAAACAGTACAGACTCAAGTGCGATACCTGGAAGGACGAGAAGAATCGCAAACAAACATTCACAGATTCTATATTTATATGTATATATGTATATGCATATGCGAGAGTACAGCTATTGCAAAAGTTGCGGTTCCACACACATCTCCGAGTATATATTTAAATTAACCAGCGCGCTTGAAGGTAATCCTAACCTCGCTACGAGTCCATTCCGTATAATTGCCGAGGAACCAGAATGGTAAGAATTTAATTAACGAGAATATAGCTGAGCTGATAGACTGGATTGGCCGATTTTGAGCTCGAAATGACACGTGTCATGTTACAACCGTTGATGAGTGATTGCAGGTTAGTTGACGCTTATTGTGATAACTGTACGAGGCAATTGAACGAGAGTGTTAAATCCACCACGGAGGCCATTAGAAAAATAAATGCAGAAATGGAGACTCGTCAATGGTCATTTCGATCAAGCGACAGTAAAATCAGCGATAAATTTTCAACGAAGGATTTTTCAGGTGAATAGTAGTGGGGGTAACTGGATCATGATACAATATGAGTGCCTTGAATAATTTTTGAGAGATTGTAGGGGAGGTAGGAAACAACAATGAATTATTCTTTATTGCTTTTGAGGTTAGGTGGTTTTGGTAAGGAAATGAAGGATTGGTGGGGAGCTTGCGATTGGTGTTTTTTGAGAAGTCGAGGGGCAGGAATTGGGTAAGAGAAGCTGTAAACGGTGTTTACTTAGGGGCCGGTGACGCCTGATGAACTCTCTCGAGAAAACCGAGGATCAGTCCGCCTGTAACCAGCTTGTCGTACGGATGCTCGCAAACAACGACAGATTTTTTTATCTATATCGCAAGTTCACAACCGATTTTTGCCTGTTCAGTGAAAGTTTGGAAAAAGTAAGCTCTGTCATCCTTCGTTTCACCCGCAACGGACTCAACGCGCAAAAACAACGTCCTGCCTAGTTTTTCCTGCTAACCAGACTGCGCTTTATTTGTAAAACTTCAGTCGAGGTAATCTCACTCGTGTATTTCGATTATTGTAAACAATATCAAGTCATAACAAAAATTCAACCTTAGAATTTTAGTGGAACCCTAGTAACTCGTTAATTGCTCAATGTAAATGTAATTGGAAGCGGAAGAATTTTTTGGTCAATTTTCGCGGCCCATTTATTACGCTGAACTTTATTACTACAATAAAGCATTGACTTCTGGAATTTTTATAACAGGTCATTGTAAATCTAACGATAACTATGTCGGGTAATAAAAAGAAATAAAAGATTCATTTAATTTTCCACTATAATAAAGATATCAATTTTTATTAGCGTACGTATTTTGATTTAATATTTATTACTTATCAGAGGTTTTACGCTAATCGGAACTATTGAGTTTGAGGAAAATTTGTACAAGAAAATCGCAGCATTTTGTTACATATTTAAATAAAAATTTAATAAGAACATCAGCATTTTTTTAAATAACTCAATGTGAAATTTTCTTGTAATTGCAAAGTAGAAATTTTATTTTATAAATTATAGCGTCGCGATGAATTGCTTTTTTATTATTTTATATATATATATATATTTGCCGCAGAAATACTATATCTCGTTTCTTGATTCAGATAATAGTGTGGAGGATAAAAGAATGTCCCTAAACCATTTATTTGTATGAATAAGTTCACTTTACTCCTTACTCACCTGCTCTCCTAATGTTATTTGTTAACAATAAACCATTTGTTTTTAAAATGTGTTTATTTAAATCCTTTGCTTGGTATAGTACAAAAACATGCATCCTTAAACGGATTATTAGCTATTATATTAAATTTAAACAACAACCGCACTGATTACACTGTATTAACAAATTTTTATATTGTTTACTGTAATATTCGTCACTTGGTAGTTAACCTTTAAAGGACGGGTCTGGTACCTAAATGGACTACTAAGAAAAATAAAATGTTTTGTATTATTTTGGAGTTAGTTAGGCCGAGTCCTACCAAAGTATAATTAATTAAAGTGGTATAGTATCCGTTACGTGAACTATACTACTTTAAGTAGTTACTGGTTGTTAGTGATACAGTTCATGTTACGTGTACTATATTAATTTAATTAATGAAACTTTGATAGGACTCGGCCTTAATGTAAAAAATATTTTCCCTAGATGTCTTTACCAAAGGTTGATTATTATTCCAGGATTTTTTTGGTTCATAACACCTCAAAAGCCGAAAAATACAATATTTTAGCTTATAATAGGATAGGTAAGAAATTTGACATTGAAAGATTTTTTTGTATATCAAGAGCCCATCCACGATTTTTTTAGTATTTTTCCCGTGTACAGTGAAAAAAATTACAATATTAACATTTAAAAATCATAATCTTTAATTTTTTGCATCGACCTTTCCCTTATGGACGGGTCTGGTACCTTTAGGGACCACCTGTTTGGTAGCAGACTTATTCGGACTTATATACTCGAGATATATATATATATTAAAATACACGTTTGAAAGAGTTTGATTTGAATGGAATAATTACCCGTCCGCTAAAGGTTAAACTGTACCATAACCTCTAAATCATACAAACGCAAAAATTCCAAATAACGTAATTTTTACACCAAAGAAAAAATACTTAGCACATCACAAACTGGTAAAGTCTTTTAGTCAAGAAAGATGAATAACGTTTTATCTCGCAATTTGACAATCTTATGTATACGGGGACTTGCACTGTTTGTACTGTTTGCACAATGGAACAGGTTAAGGTTAATTTCGGGACTCAATTGTTCCAGAAATTGCGAGATTCCCGATAACCTCATAAAGAAGATGAATAGAACTGTTTCACTGGCATTGATCTGCCTAATTTTTTTACCAGCTATACACGGCTATCCGTCCTACAGTAAACTTAAATCTGTTTTTTCGTGGAAAGCTCTGGAGTTTGCTTTTCCTAGTGACGTCGTTAGGGAAAATGCGATCAGGGATGGCTCCTTTGTGCCCGGGGCCCCGGTCCCTATCGACGTTGACATCTATTTAGCAGGTAAACAAATATTTTTTCCTCACCGATCCATGTGTGAAAATATCGCGCGATTGACGATCGCAAATCATCCTCATCCGCTTGAAGATTTCTTTGAATAATTCTCGGATAATTAATTTTTCTTGTTTATTTTTTTTCAATTCTCACCAGCAATTACCTTATTTTCTATTATCCGGGATGCTTGTTGTTGTTCGATAAGCTTGACAAATAGCCTGGCACGAGAGTAAATAAAATTGTGAATAGTACATTCCTAAACGAGAGAGGAGTCCCCGCTCTCGAGGCTCCTTCTCAAGGGAAGCCATGAGTAATGAGCGCGCGCAGTTTCATTCATTCTTAATTAGCCGTAAAATAAATAAAGCTTTAGGTGCAAATCGACACGCTTAGTCTCGGCAAATCACTTTCTCGCTCGCAAGGCTGTCCGATGGAAGAAAATCAACATTTTCACACGAATTCCCGGTCAAAAGAATGCAAAAAGCCTACCGTTATATTTCCACATTACAATTTTCGTAACCGAGCACGATGAACTTTTTATCGCACACGGGATTTCACGTAAGGAAGTAATAGAGACAATAATACGCAATGTAAATGGGTACAGCAGGAAAAGTATCGTTAACGGTGATTATTGGAGAATTTTTCTTTGTCGACGTAAGGAAAAATATTTATATATATATATATATATATATATATATATATATCCACGCGTTTAATCGTTGTCATGATTGTAATTTGATTATAAGAAATTGTTGAGAGAGAAATTACTATAATCAATATTGCATAATAATTTATTTGGGTATAATGACTCTATCGATTATACCAAGTTTTAAATTATTACTTCCACCGATCGTTAGTAGTTCTAACCTCTAAATATCATTAATTTTACCTTCGTTCCTCGTTCATTTCATCGAATTATGCTCATTATAAATTTTTGTTGTCTTCTAATCGTCAGGTAAGCGAGGGTCGATCGTATTCGTGTCGATACCGAGATTCCAGGACGGGGTACCCGTGACCTTGGGTTACGTCACTGATCAGGTTTCCACGGAGGGGAATCCCATAATCGCTCCTTACCCCAGCTGGGATTGGCAAAGGATTGGCAATTGCGATGGAATTACGAGCGTCTACAGAATTCAAGTACGATGAACCTTCGATACAAAAATAAATACAGGAAATAACGACAAAAAATTGTTTCCTTGCAATTCTTCAACGTCACTCGTCATTCGTTTCGGTTGCACGTACTTTCTAACCTTTCCACAATCTTCGCGTCACTTTGCACGACGAATAGAAAGAAATGTAGGAAAGTTCAGAAAGAGCGGACGATTCTCCAATAATTTCGTAGAAAATGAAGATAATTCTTTTGTTTCACTCGAATTTTCCTCGTTGCTAGGTGGATTCTTGCAACAGACTGTGGGTTCTGGACACGGGTAAAATCGGCGAGAATCAGATATGTCCACCTCAATTGCACGTGTTTTCGTTGCAAAGCAACAGGATAATAGGACAGTACAAATTCCCGAAGGATCAGTACAAGGACGATTCTTTATTCGTCACTCCTGTGGTCGATGTTCGCAATAATGAGTGCCGGGACTCCTTTGTTTACATTGCTGACGTCACAGGTTTCACAATGCTCGTTTACGATCAGCGAAACAACCGTTCATGGAAGATCATCAATAATTTGTTCTATCCTTACCCACCACATGGTACATTCCACATAAAGGGCGACTCTTTTGATCTTATGGACGGAATTATTGGAATGGCCTTGGGGCCTGTAAGGCCCGATGGTGATAGACTTTTGTACTTCCATTCCTTGGCCAGTACGGTCGAGTCTTACGTGCCTACGTCGGTCATCAGGTAAGACTTTTAACCTCCGTATTATTTTTTTTAAGAATAATTATAAACAATGGATTTTTTTAGGAACGCCAGTTTATTCGAGGGAAATGCAGAGGCGGAGGCGAGATCATTCAAAGCGTTCAAGAATGAGAGGTCCTCGCAGTCCGCTGCAGAGGCGATGGACCGAAATGGCGTCCTCTTCTTCGGCCTCATGTCGGATTTGGCGATTGGCTGCTGGAATAGCAAAAACTATCCTGAATATGGCGGCAAGAATATCGAAATTGCTGTATCCAACCCCGACACGCTTCAATTCCCCTCTGGTCTTAAGGTCCGTTAAGGCCGTCGTAAACAATGAAATTATTTAAACACTTAAACTCTAGCAGAACCAATCAATAGTCATTGGAAATTATTCAGAAAGATGCTGTAATTTCCACAGTTATGATTGGTTCGTTTTCTTACCATTGTTGATTTACTGCTTTGGTTTCTTGTGGTCTACACGGAACCTAGGTCCGAATCCATAAACGGAGTTTGGGCTTAATACGATCTCAGTTGAGATCAATTGTTTTATTTCGATTTTCGTTAGAGCACTCAGCTCGGTCTTCCTCTTGAGTAATTGATAAGGTGACATTCGAGCTTAGCCTGGTTCATAGATTCGGAGCTCTAACTATAATAGTATCAGAAAATATCTCTAGAACTTTTAAAAAGTTTATAGTGAGTTCAAGAGAGATCACTTCTTTTGTTTCATAAAAAGAGTACCACACTATTTACAAAAATTTAGTTTGCTAAATGGGTGAGGACACATTCTAATATCTTTTCCATTTTCACAGAATGCCTAGTGCAACATAAAAAATATATTTCTACCCATTATAAACGCTCATTGGAACGTGCCTAGTAGCTCCAACAAAGAAGACATGACTCAACAAAATTTTGCTGTGAATAATCCCAGTGAAATAATTTTCTTAGTTAATTATATTTAGTTTTAACAAGTAACTGATTAAATTAAAGCAAAAATATTTGGTTCAAACAAAATTTGAACAGTTTAAATTAAAATTAATCAATATCAAGTAAATAATTTCAATAGTAATTTTAAAAAGATTATTCATTTGAGTCATGTAATTTTTTTCTCAGTGTATAAAAAACTTTGAATTTACCTTTCAATGATCGTTACTAATTTGCTGTAAACATTTTTTATTTGCTGAAATAAATATAGTCAGTTATTTTTTATTTCTCTCTAATAATCATTTATTATTTACAGATAATCACTGAGAAAAGTGGAAAGCAAGAATTGTGGGTGCTCACCGCATCTTTCCAGCGTTATATGAGTGGCTCCTTGCACTCCAACGAAACTAACTTCCGGGTACAGGCTGGTTTCGTCGATGAACTCGTACGGGGGACCAAGTGCGACGTTTCTGCTTTGGCCATCAAAGACACCTCGACCTTGAAATTTCCCCAGTGAGGATATTGGCACCGCGAAAAGTTCTTTCATCGCAGTCGTTCCTCATCTTGTTCATCCTTCTCATCGTGGAACACCAAATCTTCCACCGAGATCTCGCGAAATTATTGGAAGCTGATCTTCGAACGATACTTTAAAATTTATCAAAACTTTTATTGAATTCTTATTCATGTTTCTCCCCAAATCAAAGATTTTTTAAACAATTAATTGTTAATTATATTTAAATGTTGTGATTTTTTAACAAACTTTTTCGTGGTGCCACGTGGTGTAATGAAATTTAATTCACGTTATATCAAAAATGATTTTTAAAATATTGCTCAAGCTTTACCCTCTGTCAAAGATTTTTGAAATAATTACCCAAATTTATATCAGAATCTCATTAAGATTTTATTAGAAATTTTTATCCAGCTATTAATTCGTGGTGCGGCGTTACGTAAGCCACTAGTAAAGAAATGTCGAAAGTTGTCCCTGAAAGTAGATTAAATGGATTTGATACCATTATTATTATGATGAATGTTTTCTTAATTTATGACATAATTCTAAGCGACTTGTAGTATTTTTAGTGTGTAGAAATTAGGATCACGTTTAGCGTTATACATCGTTTGTTCACAAATATTCACATATGTTCGTTAAAAGTTCCATGTCGTTGATTTTTCTATGCGATAAGATCGCAACTTGGCCATTGATTGGTTTAGAGTTCAATTAGATGAAAATATTTTGTCCCTATTGTCAATTCAATTTTTAATATCTATGGCTGCCCTTGAGTTAATTAAAAAGTGTATAAAACTATTTCATGCAAAAATTGTTAATAAAAGAAATATTTGTTGAAATAATGTGCTTCAGATTTATGTCAATTTCACGAATATTAGGCAACGATAGTAATTTATGTCGTTAAATATTGATCGAAGACTCGATTAGCATATCAAATAAAATGGAACTTGTATAAACCACACATTGGTATATAAAAGTAAAATGCCATTAAAGTCTCTTAGTTTTGTTCACACAGGCTTTTTGTGGTGGATGGGTAAAGAAGTATAAGCCCTATTGAAAAATGAAGTTTCTGGTGTTGTGTCTTGCTGCTGTAGCAAGTGCCACTGCATCTTTGGATTTGGTATACCAATGGAAATATATCGATTATGATTGGTACAGCTTGCAGCACAAAAAAAGTGCAGTCCAAGCGGGCGATTACAACTACACAGCCTCTGTCATAATCGATGTGGATCATGCATACGGTAATATTCCATAAATTCAGTTATATTCTACTTTACATTTTTCTCAACTCCTATATTTATAAATTGTACACTGTAGTCCCTCTATATCATATTCAAAAGATCATTTTTTGAATTTTAAAAACTCCTATAAATTTCTATATCCAAGGCTGCTTCACATTGACCAAACATCGGTCGAAAGAATCGATGACTAATAAAGTCTCTAAGTATAGAATGTTGAATCATTAATAATTTTTTGCTGAATAGATCATTTTAAAAATAGTACAGAAGTTAATTTTTACTTAAAATAATAATAAACTTAGACAAAAATTGAACAAGCACGTTGTACAATATATTGTTATACATTATAAATAAATAATAATATTATTTCAACTGTGCAGATGGTAGAACTTTTGTGACAATTATCAGAAGTCCTGGCGTTCCTGCAACTTTGGCAACAGTCTCTGAAAGGTATGGTCCCGGTGGTCCACTCTTGAGGCCTTATCCTGATTGGCGGTGGACCAAAAAGGGAGACTGCAACGGTCTCACCAATGTCTACAGAGTATCGGTAAGTGGGTCACTGCAGTTTTCAAGGTTTACCATGCAAAAGACTTATATAATGATTCCATTTAATTTGAACTCTTTATTAACAATTTATTATTTCTCACCTCACACAGATAGACAGGTGCAACCGATTGTGGGTTCTGGACAACGGTAGCATAGATGGAAAACAAATCTGTCCAGCCCAATTGCTATCTTTCGACCTTTTCAATGACAAACTACTAGAAAGAATTAAAATACCGCATAGTATATCTCACAGCCCTGAAAATGGTCAAAGCTTACTGGTCACTCCAGTTGTAGAAGCTATTGGACCTAATTGCCAAAAAACATATGTAAGTAAAAATGCTCCATCGACATTTTATTGAATTTGTTGACAGTCTTACCATTGTATGGAAAGTTAAACAAATTGACTGAACCTCCATTGAATATGGATTACAGGTGTACATGGCTGATGTAACCGGAGGTGGTCTGGTAATTTATGGCGATAATAAACTTTGGCGTCTGGAATCCGAGCAGTACAAGTTCAAGCCTCAACATGTTAATTTTACTATCGAAGGTGAGAGTTTTGTTTTGGAGGATGGTGTGATAGGAATGGCCTTGTCCCCAGCCAAAAAAGATGGTAGCAGCAGAGACATCTTCTTCCGGCCAATGGCTTCGTTAGATATGTACACTGTGGAGACCAGTGTGCTGAAGAAATCGAGATTCGATGATAAAATAGCTTACAAGAAGGCTTACCATTTCCTACCGAGTCAAGCAGCAGCTCAAGCTATTTCCTCCGAAGGTACCCTCTTCCTGGGACTCACCACAGAAACCGCAATAGCATGCTGGAACATCTACAGACCACCTACAAAAAGTCATTTGGTAAGTTAACAAAATTTCCATGATAATCATGATTCGAGAGGATGAAATACCTTCTGGGACTAAAAGTATTCTTCATTTTTATTTCAGCAACTCGCCGTCCAAGATAGGGAGAAACTGCAGTTTGCAAGCGGAGTGAAAGTTTTGCCAGCTGGACAGGCTGGATGGGACGAGGAATTATGGGTGGTCACCAATCGTCTGCAAAAAGTTATGAACGGATCTATGAACTTTGAAGAAATTAATTTCCGCATCATGAGAGGATCCGTGAAACGTTTGATCTCTAAAACATCCTCCTGTGGAGCACCCTACGATGATTAGTTTCGATGTTTAGATGTTTAAGCCATATTACTTCCTTTTTATTTGTATAAAGAAAACACTTTGAAGCACGAATTACACGATAAACTATTTTTACTTATTTTATGGATCAATTAAACTATCACAATTTATATATATACCTATATCGTTGAATCCAGACTATCAAAACATATTATTTATAAGCGAAATTGTTATTTCCTTTAAAAAGTATTAAAAACAAGTCACACTCGTGTGATTAAAACTTGTACCAAAAAGTAAAAAACACGGTTTTATCAGTCGGGGTGAATAATTTTCCACGAACTAATCATTTGCAGGAAAGTATAATTTAACGCACGGAATAGCGTTGTTTTAGTAAGTATAATGAATGAGATAAGATAGAGGAAGGGAATGAAAAAACTGGTGCAAGACGACCTCGGTGAATATCGGTTACAACTTAAATAATGGATTCTTTAAATATCATTAAATGTATTAAACGGTGTGTTAAACACTAAATGTGTGTTATAATTTTTACGGCCAAATAAATTTTGTCGCTCGACATTTATTAAAGCTTTGGAGTTATTCGTCAAATACGTACAATTAACGGAGTGTCTAGAGTCACGGAGTGCCATATTTTAGGGACTATCCAAGGAATATGATTTATATAAATGTTGTTTTGCTAAAATTTTACCCTACAAGGAACTCTTATCGGGCTTGATAGGACGCACAGTGATAAAGCGATTTCAGGTAAACTTCTACTTTTAAAATTGTGTATAAAGTTCAGACCAGGAAAGAATGGATTCTTAAATATGCTGTTGACTTGTTAGTGTTTTGGTTGCTAAAACACTTTTGATCCAGTGTGACCAAACATGTTGGGAGATGGGAAATTATTGTTTTTGTTGCTCTCGTTTGGTGTAGCCACCGTATTTGCTAGAAGTGAAATGAAAGTGATATTCGGATGGAAATACGTAGATTTTGATTGGATGTCTCTCGAACAAAAACAACAAGCCATCAAAAACAACGATTACAATCTTACTGCCTGTATTCCATATGACGTAGATAAAGCTCCAGGTAAAAGACCTGATTAGTCTAAGGACTCAAAATTGTACTATGAATGGATAATTGGTAAAATATTCCTTTCTACTTATAGAAAGTAGTTGAGATATAATAACAGGTCGATTAAGCACTATTGCGAGATTTTTTAAAACACAAAAGAATTGTTTTGCTACTTCGAAATTGAACGGTGTTTGAGAAAATATTTATTTCCAATCTACGTAATTTTACACGTTTTCTCGAGGACCAAAAAGCAACTTACAATGTGTATGTACGCTCCCCAATCTCTTTTCACCCTCTGCAAACGGACCAGAGTACAATTCTTAATACCGGAGTCCACAATCTTAAAACTTCATTAAATTAGGAAATATAATTGTTTAGTTGTCATTTAGATCTGGTACAATTTCTTTTCTAATATTTTATATATTTATTTTCGGTCCATTTTTTCTCTGTATTAATCACTGCTCTAAAAGTATCTTGAAAATGTGTAGTAGATCCTAAACATTCTTTTTCTGACACAAAAGAGAATCTGGCCTAGAAATCTGCATTGCAGAAGACTGTCGACATTCTAGCTTTCAACAGATTTTTGATAGTCTGTAGAAAGATTGCTGACAAACTTTTGCAATTCAGACTCCAAGGCTAAATACCCTTCTATGTCGGAAAGAGAATGGTTATGCAGCATATTTTTATAATCCTACTGTAGGGTGGTGAGGTAGCACGCTTGATTTCAAGTCGAAGTCCCAAAAGAACATTGCTGACAGCCTAAAGATTAAAAATACAATACATCAAAAAAAGAATGATGTCAGAACGTTTAATCTTCGAGTAAAAGATAATATAATTGTTTCAGTGAATGTTTGAATAACTGCCTTCAAAACACACTTCTCGTATTATATTTTTTTCTCATTTTAAACTAACATATTTTTTAATCATATAATACACAAGCACTATGTATTTTGGTTGCTTTCCAGTTAACTTGAAAATCAATACAATCAATCACAAATGGTATATTGCATTTCATACAAACTACTTATTTGTCTGATTGTGTCGATTTTTAGGCCACCTTGAAAGAAAAATATATATAAAGGACGCCTGGATATATTTAAAATATTCATAGACTGTTTTTAGACATTTTTTAGATACTGCCTTCTTTTAAAAGACAAAATATCGAAAGGAGATTCTAAATACATTAAAAGGACATTTCTTTATAGAATTTGCAAACTTATAGGAAATTGCATACAACGTTTACTTTTTTATATGTAAATAATTAATTTACAATAAGATTTTAGATCTATTTTCTTAGAAAAATCGAAATATTCTAAATTCTGTCACAGACGGCAGATTCTTCACGACACTGGTCAGAGGTCCAGGAGTGCCTGGTAGTTTATTTACCATTTCAAGTAAAAAGGGAGATGGTGGAAACTTGCTAAAACCGTATCCAAACTGGAGTTGGACAAATAAGGATGATTGCAGTAAAATCATAAGTGTTTACAGAGTTACGGTAAGATTTCCGAAAAGCGTTGCAATGAGCCACAATAAAATATTCTAACCTCAAAACGTTTATATTCACTGTTTATCAGATAAACGATAATATACTTTACGTGCTCGACTGCGGAGTTTACGGAACTGACAGAGTTTGTCCTGCGAAGCTTTTACTTTTTGATCTGATCACCGATAGATTATTGCAAGTAATCGAAATACCGAACAATGTCGCGACTAACGGAAACGGTGCTGGCTTACTGGTTACTCCTGTCCTGGATAAGGGACTACATGGACACAACTACGTAAGTAAATCCAATAATTAATACAGATGAATCAATAATTAAATTTACACAATGAACTTTTTCATAGGTATATATCGCAGACGTCGAAGGTTACGCTTTGGTGGTTGTGAATACTAAAACTAAAGAGAGTTGGAGATTCGAGAACATTGTGTATTCACCGGACAGTGATGCCATGTTCTTTAACATAGGTGGCAATAGTTTCTCAATAGCAGATGGCGTTCTAGGGATGGCTCTTTCTAACCGAAGATCTGTACACTGTAGGTTGTATCAAATTATCAGATTACTTTTTGAGATTCGAACTATGGTTCTGATTGCACATGATGTTCAGGGGACATTCTTTGCATGTCCGATGGATGTGTAAATATTCTCAGAGCGTTCTAAGGATATCCTGGGGTTGTTTGTGCTATTGGGATATGTACCTAAAATATTAACATTTCTTATTTCACTTTAAAATACAACTTTGAATTAAAAATCAGGCAATAGGCATTGACACAAATGATCGAAAAACGTTGCATGAGTAATTAGGAAATTCGATAAATAGAATAACTTTATAAAAATTTTACTTTTCTAGCGAAAATGAGCAAATTGCTATACTTTAGACCTTTGGCATCGTACAAAATGTTTTGGGTAACAGTGAATCAGCTGAAGATGAAGAATAACCAGAATGTTACGTATTGGGAGGAACAGTATACTTTGCCCAGCCAATCCGCAGCTCAAGCCATATCAGACTCGCAAATTTTGTTTTACAGTCTGCTTTCGCAAATATCTATCCAATGCTGGAATACATATGAACCAATGTCGGAAAATAGCACGGTAAGACCAGTAACTCCTAGTATAAATTTAACCCTTATTCTTTGCTGAACGTGCTCCCCTTAATCCTCTATTTAAAGGGTCACATTGATGCTGGTATATAGGGACCGTGCAAATCAACGCAATGATAGTGAGATGAGAATGTGTATTGATGTATATGCATACTATCAGCACAAACTATCGGTCAATTTTCGCAGTTTTTGAGTGTAATTTATTTATGCGTATATAGTTACACATTGACACTTCTCTATCATTAAGTTGATGTGCACGGTCCATATAAAATGTATGAAAAATTGAGATTTTTCATTTGTTGAGTATTTTTTTATGCGACAATTGTTGAGAAATTACTTCTTAAAAGCGTATACCGTATATGAATAAAGATAAAATGAATAAAAGTGCATTTAAATTTTAGATCGATTCAATTTATCTTAATGGAATTAGTTGGCATTTTTATTATTTAAAATTATCGTTAATTTGACCCTGCAGAGGATAAGTGTTAAACTGCTTCATAGCATTTTCGATCGTTAATTTGAAATGAATGAGTTTCTCAATGTTTATAAAAATTTTAATATTTATTATAGTTACGAGTATATGTATTCTTACGTCAATATTCTTGGGAGCCTTAAGTGCTTCATCCTATATAGTACTTTTATAATTTCCATTCATAGACATCGATAATTCAAGGATAAATAATCATTTTTAAATGTAAAGAAACGTGTACTACCATTTCTTGCAGATTTAGTACCATATTTAAAAATCAAACGAAAGCTAAACACTCAACTATAAGATTAACTTGTCACGCTTTAACCTTTAGTACAATATGTTTAGTTTCACTAAAATTTTTAATACTGAGCTAGAGTTTGAGCTAAGTTCGGTTCACAAATTCAACTTTTAATGTTAAATCTAGTCTTAAGTTCCGAATAATTAAGAGACACGGTGGTCTCTCGACAGCAAATTCATATAAAAGTAGATAATGACATGTCTATACCGCCAGCGAGGCACTATCTCTCTTATGCAGCAAGTTTTTCCGTCCTAATTTTTTACTGAGTCAACTGCACAATTTACTTTCAAATTTATACAGGGTGCTTCATTTAATTAGCTCCAAAACGTGACGTACAAGTTCATTCATCCGTGTAACTGTAAGAAATATAAATTTTTAGTATAAAATCTTATTATTGAAACTAAATGAAAAGTATCTTCAGAAAAAGCCTATGATAAAGAATGATATCTCTTAATTCACGAAAATGGACTGTTTTGTGCGTCCACAACCTAGGATGAGTTAATAATCGAAACACTCTTTATAACAAATTCATTGACTATTCTAGGACACGGTTTTTCAAAATGACACGGAAGTCCAATTCCCAAGTGGTATGAAGACAATTAGACATGGATCAATCGCCGAGTTGTTGCTAATGTCGAATCGTTATCAGAAAGTAGCAGACGGGAGTATGGATTTTAACGAAACGAATTTCCGTATTCTAATCGGAAATATAGACGATATGGTGAGAGGAACCAAATGTGCGAAGAACCAACCGATTGGACCACCAAGTTCATAAAACTAGAAATCTTCCTGATGCTGTTCTATTTTATCAGTATCAACCCCTTGCCTTACGATGTATTCCTAAAAAATAAAAAATGACCACTTTCGAATATAAACAAATTTGTACAAAAAATTCATAGATATAGATATAATTATAGTTTCTAAATATACATGGCACAATCAATGAAATATTGAAACATCAAAATCCTTCCACTAATTGTATATAAATATACATCCAGATTAAAACTGTAAGAGCAATGATTAAATTTCATCACATATGTAATGAAATTCATCATTAAAGGTGAAACGACTATTTTAAAGAATAAACGCATTTATAAAAATATTATATATATAGATATATAGCTTTATAATTTCTGACGACACAGAGCATAATCAATGTTAAATCGAAACGTTTAAATGTTACCCAATAACGTATCAAGGTATATAAAGGGTGAAATTAAAGTAAAAATGTTCAAATTTTATTACCTATAATGAGAAACACCTGAGTTATTATTCTTGCTTAATCCAAACTCTTACCACAAGTCTGAACCGATATTAAAATCGAATAAAGCAAAATGAAATCTTTGCAATTTACTCGAATCTTTATAAATTGTTCGTCCTCGACAGTGAATGAAGGAGGAATGATTTGCAGAGATTACTGACAGGAGAAAGGAAACAATTTGTAAAACTTTCTATGCAGAGTATTCACAAACGACCGATAATAATAATAAAAAAAGTAAGGCAGAGAATCATTCAATGACAGAAGACAATTTGTCTGTTTTTTATGAGGATAATTGAGGAATGGCAGGCGAGGAGAGGGTGAGGTGTATATTCGGTTCCCCACCTTGAAGAAAACACGCGTTTCGAAGTGAGAGTTCCGTTTAGCGTGAATAACAAAGGCGAACCGAGGAAATGAGCTGAGTGTAACTTAGTAGTGCAGTCAGCAGTGTGATTTCCATCACGATCGCGGTCACGGCTGCGCGGTGCTTGCACAGTGAATATTGTGAAAAAGTGCCGAAAAGAGGAGAAAAAAGGATAAATCGAAAATTGGCAGAAAACAAAAATGTTTCACTCGGCATGGCGCGAGAGAAGAAAAACGCGAATTTCTTTTCGCGCTCGTGGATAGCCGAAAAAAAATTCGCTATGTCCACTGACGACTCAAATTTGAACTATCCAATAAATCAAGCAAACTACCATACTTTCCCCTGGGATAATCGATTTTACCCGTATCATCTAGATTTCTCGAAAAATGATTTTGGAAGGAGCAATAGTGCAGGGAATCGTAAGTAGTCAAAATTGATTTTTGGCATTTTTTTATTAATGAATTAAAAACTTATAATTACGATTAAAAAATAAACCACTATCAAATCCTCGTTATCACTATGAAATTAAAATAATATTAAGCTACCAAAGATCATTACGTATGTTTTTTATAGGAATATCGAAATTTATAATACGAGAAAAAATTCACTTAATCATAATTATTATATTTCAACAGAATTTATGTTTTTTTTTTTTTTTACATAGAAAATTGTAATGTAATTTCTTATAAAACAAGTTCAAAACACTAATTAAGGTGGATTAATGTTTCGGTAAGGAAAGTTTGATGTAGGAAAGATTCGCTCGCTTGCGTGACCGTTACAGTCGTTTAATGCGTTTAGTAGCACGTGCTACTTGATAGTCACTTCCCATCTCTTTGCTTATTAGCTGATTATAGCCTACCGCACAAGTATACGATATATCAATTCCATGCAAATGAGCAATGTTAATTTGATTTCACTCAAACGAACAATGTTAGCTCAATTTCTACCAAGGTACAATTAAAATTCTATTCCACGTGAACGAGCACAAATTAATAAACTTTTTTTTGTCAATCCAAGATTTTCCAGTCCTAACGAATTACTGGGCTTATCCATGAATAAAATTCGCACCAGTAGAACGCTAGTTGGTAGGCAGCTGGCATCTAACGTTAAAATGCTAAAAACGGTGCTCAGTGGTACCGTAAAATAGATATAACTCGTAAAAAGATGACGTAACCGAGAAATTACCCCAATGGAGTCGCTGCACATAATTTTATTAAAAAACAAGAAATAAAAACTAATTCACTTCCATTCGTATAGAAATTCTCTTATTAAAAATTTCAGCCATATAGCGATACGTATCTTTGCCTTTTTCTCATAATTGCCTCGTTGCGTAATGATAAAAATCACGTTTGAGTGTGTATTCATTGTCCATTGTATTTTAGCATGATAATATATATAGAACAACGATGAAAATGCTGACTATTAAACCGATAAAAATAATTCGATCTCGTCGCTGTACAACTGCGTTAAAACGAGCAACTTTAATATTTCCTTGCAAGATATAAAAGCATAACTTTCACTCATTTCGCAGGTATTAGTAAATCTGCTAAAATGTACGATTTCGTGCAATTTCGATGCAATTTTTACGTAAATGAAGAGAAAAAGAACCCGAAAGAAGTGCTATTGTAGGGATGATAAAACTTGGCATTCTCGTTCCATCGACAGCTATATATATATATATATATATATACGTGCATAAATTTACGATGAACTTTCGAATGATGTATATATACTTACGTTCAAATATAAATGATAAGTTTCGAGTGAAATATCACCATGATTCTTTTCTTTCATAATTGTGCAATACAGCGGGGGATAACGAATCCAACTGGGTAATTGAACTTGACATTCTTCTAGAATGCGTCGTATGCATAAAATCGAAGTGAACTTTAAATGTCTATATGTGTGCATCAAGAATTTACAATGGACAAAGGATGTCATCGAGCAAGGTGTGGATTGATCAATCTTCGATCGATTCAAATTATTTTCTTATTTCTTCTCGAATCTCTTTGCAATCTTTGGATCAATTTATATTTTTTTTGTAAATAATCGATATTCTGTGGATATAAACATTGTAATTTACCAAATTTTCAGTAAATGTGTGCTAATGCTTCTTTTTTGCTAAAATTATGCAACACTTGGTGAAAGAATGTTGAATGTAGCCTACTACAGATTAGTTATGCTCGATATCCCAAAGCTAATTTTAAATGTGTCTATGCAATTAATAATTTAGCAAGAGATATATAGTCCTCGAAAAAGGCAAGGATCGATGGATCTAGAATGGATCATTTCAGACTTCCAATGATCTATATAGAACGTATCATCAAGATTATCCCAGTTTTATTAAATGGTTTGCAATAAAAACGACAAATTGCTCAATTACTCATCGATTCTGCTATTAATGAATAGCTTTTAAGTTCAAAGCGCGGTAAAGATAAGCCTACGTTGAACTTTAGGTTGATCTGTGCAATAATTTAGAATAGCTTCGAGATCTAGGCTGATGTACAATGAATTGTCTATTCTGTTGTATAGGTTTAATAATAATTCAATAGAAATAAAACACATTAAAACTTCTATGATTTTTATTGCAGAATTTTTCAAGCAGATGGATTTATAATTATATTTTGTTGATTTCACAATTATTTGAATATAATATTACAAAAAGAAATGTTCAACTTGTTCAATCGCTGGTTTTTTCTTGTTGTGCGATTTTAAGTCGACTGGCGGATAATTGAATTGTCAGATAAGACAGAGGGTGAACTTTAAATGGATCTCAACAATAAGTTACAATAGCTTCAACACCTAGATTTATATGCAGTGAATTCTCTATTATCTTGTTGCTTAACAATATCTGAATAGGAATTAATAATATTAAAATTTCCATAATTATTATTATAGAATGTCAAGTAGATGGAATTAAAGTTACTTTTATTTTTATTAATCTTGAATTATATGAATATAATATTTAAAAAACATTAAAATTATTAGAACAATGATACTATCTTTATCGCGCAATTTTAAGTCAACTGGTTGGTAATTGAATGATTAGATAAGAAAGAGGGTGAACTTTAGCTGGATCAGTGCAATAATTTAGAATAGCTTAAAGATCTAAGCTAACGTTCATTGGATTCTGTATTGAATAATAGTTTAAGAAATAATTCAATAGTAATGAAACATAAAAATTTCCATAATAATTGTTAGAGAGTTTCAAGGACCCGGAAGGAATAATAATTACACTTCCTTATTATTCCATAATTACATGAATATAATATTACAAAAAAACTAAAATCGTTATATAGGTGGTTGAGTCCTTATCGCGTGATTTTAAGTCAACTGGTCGGTAATTGGATTGTTAGATAAGAAAGAGGGTGAACTTTAGAGCGTCTTAACGAGAGAAAGATCGTCCTCGAGCGAAGCATGGATCGAGCGATCTAGAATAGGTCCTCTCTAGCACTCCTGGTGATCCTCCGAGATGTTGCAATCTATTCCCATGAACTCTCCGTCAATGACCTATACCGTGATCATCTCAGTCTAGAAAGAGAAACAGATTCTCATGGAGAGAAGGGATTCGCGCCGTTCTCTCCTTTCGTAGTGCTTAAACACACGTAGAAGATATGGCACTCGCCTTTATACGTTCATTTCATTTCTTTCGCTCAATGCGCCACTTTTCTTCTTCCACGACTCGTCACCTAACTTCTATGGTAAACAAATCATTTTAATTAAACGACGTGATAATTGTGATTAGCCAGTGATGCGAGTGTTTAATTAAATTCCATTTAAAGTTTTAATTATTTAGCATATTGGTCCATTATCGGTTCTCTTGATAAATCTTCACTCTCTCGCCTAAAGAGAAACCGTGCATTTTTGTGTATAACCAAACTTGAACCATGCCTTTACGCTCATTTAGTTTCTACTATTCAAATATGAGCTACTTTCCTTCTCTCTACCGAGACTCTTCTCCTAAGTTCCTTGGTAAAATCAGAATTTTAGTCACACTAATCATTGTGCAGTGCTTCTTTCCACTCGATGGAATATCGTGAAGGATTGTATCTATTCAGTGGTCCGAGTGAGTTCCGGAGGAATCTTACTTATAACTATAATTTTTAAGACACTTTACGAAGAATTTTAGACTTATTTCGACAGGTGAAGTAATTTTTGAGACGTTGGACATTTTTGTGTATAAATATACTTTACTCGATTCACGAATCGTTTGCGAATTCATTGGATATAGGTAACTAGGGCGGGTGATGCGTTGGAAAGGTCCGTGTAGAGTTTCCATTTTCAAAAGTGTTGCGCGGGAGCTCTCACTATCGAGAAAATTTAATTTCTCATCGTTATTAAAATTAATGGCTTTATTTCACTGGATTATGTTAATGCACTGCTTCAAATTTCATTGTGGTAGATATGGGAAACCTGGTACCCTGGCTTCTATCAATGTCTTTGCTGGGTGTCCAAGAATTCGCAGCTCATAGTGGACCAGAAAGCTTGTCCCAGGAACTGCAAGCTCCTTCTTTTCCGGAATTAAGCTTCCCATCTTTATCAGGACTTTCTTCGGTAAGTATTGTCCGTTATTTAATTAGCTTAAATTAGGCCATCGCAAACAATTTTAATGGGAATGAAATCTATCTCAGCCATCCGATAGTTACGAGAATCCATCATCAGCATCTTACGACTCTTGTTTGGGACAAGCCAACTGTCGCATCGATCTGCACGACAAGGATGTCCTCCACAGGAGTTTGCCGATCCCTCTGGATCAGGATCAGTACCTCAGATTACTGGAGAGCAATCGAGTAGTGGAGAGACCAATAGGAAGATCTATCAGCAATAGCAATTTTGGATCGAGAAATCGATATGATTTCAACAACTGGGTCCATGGATCAGCAAGGCTGGAGAACGAATACGTTGGTCCAGCCATGGAATTGGTAATTATACCATCAAAATTTCAACAAATCTTGGCATTGAGAATCGTGAAATTCGTCAGGTTTATTCGTGGACCGTTGTTGACTTTGAATTTGTCAGTATCGAAGCTCGTGACGATGCCATATTTCAAGGCGAATTTATCGCGGAGAACAATTTGCCATTGGGTCTTGACGTCTGGGGAGACAAGGTGTTTGTAACGTTACCGAGGTGGAAGGACGGTATTCCAGCTACTTTAGCTACGGTACCGAGGCATTCCAGGTCGAAGAGTCCAAAACTGAAGCCTTATCCTGGATGGGAGTGGCATAGAGTAGGTGTGTAATTGTTCTTTCCACATTTCCAATATTTTATCACATTCCTTAATCATCCTGGAATCTCTTGTAATGAATCTCTATTCCAAATCCTGCTTTTCCATTTTATATCCCTTTGTGAGTGATGTTAAAAATGATTCTCGTTTCAGGCAAATGCGACAACTTGAATTCGGTTTTTAGGATTCAAGTTGATGAGTGCGACAGGCTTTGGGTGTTGGATTCCGCAAGAATCGAAGTAGCATTAAAGCCAAAGGACGTTTGTCCACCAGCAGTCTTCATTTTCGATTTGAGGAACAACGATTTGATCAGGAAATACAGTTTACCTGATGATCAAGTGAAACAGGACTCGCTGTTCTCGAATATTGTAGTGGATGTTAGAGATGGGGACTGTGGGGGTGCAGTGGCTTATCTCTCGGATGTCTGGAGATTTGGACTAGTGGTGTACGACTTCTACAAGGACACTTCCTTCAGAATCGATCATCACCTTTTCTTCCCTGATCCCTTGGCATCCAGGTAATTTCTTTCTTCTCTTGAATATCAAAGGATACCCAAGAATATCCTAAAAAGAATAATTCTGTTCTAGGTATGATCTTCATGGAATCAAATTTCGATGGACAGATGGATTATTCGGACTAGCACTGACTCCTGTTGACATTAACAACGACAAGACTCTGTTCTTCCACCCAATGTCCAGTTTTCGCGAATTTGCGGTGTCTACGACGGTTCTGAAGGATAAGAAGACAGCGGACCAAAATCCGGATAGGTTTTCCGTAGTTGGTAGACCAAGGGCCAAAGATTATGGTCACTCTTCAGGGTCGGTCATCGATAAAAATGGTGTTATGTTCTTCAATATGGTGACCAGAGACTCGGTTTGGTGTTGGGACACCAGAAAAGAATACATCCCGCAAAATCTAGGTGTAGTTGGAACTAGCAACGTCTCTCTGGTCTTTCCGAATGACATCAAAGCCGACCATGAAGATCCACAAAGCGTTTGGCTAATTTCTAATAGGCTGCCGATGTACCTTTACGGCAGATTCGATCCCACCAGCACCAACTTCAGGATTTACAAGGCAGACGTGAATGAAGCCGTTAAGAATACCGTCTGTGACCCCAACTACGTTGTTCCTGACTCTGATCAGAGATACGACGAAGACTTTTAGTGCCGATATACTCTCTTCATAACGCCACTTAAAACCTAGTATATTTTGAACCATCTATTATCATAGCTTGTGTATATATGTATAATATATATATACTATGTATTTATACATACATAATGTATCATACCAGCCAATATCTCCTGCAATTATACTTAAGTAACCGTCAAATACAAAGATTTCTCCATTAAATAATACATGTAATAGACAATTCTGTGAAATACATTTTTTTAATGAATATCTTTGCTTTTTCATTTTTTTTGAATACAAAATGTTTTCATTATCGTTGTATTCAGTATTTTTCTAGGATGCATTGGAATCTGCAGACTTCAAGGAGCCAATATCCGAAAATTCTTCCATTAAACTGCTTCTGCAAGACACTGTTAATTCTTCGTTCGAGCTATTCGAGTAGGTTGAATCGTAGCTGTCCATATGGGTTTCACTCGGAATCACAGATAGCGAATTAGACGTAGTTGTACAAACATTTTCAAGAACATCGTCTAAAATTTCAGCAGCATAATTCTTCATCAAGTCTGCAGAGTCTTTTACAAAATTATCCATGGTTTTATTGACACTCGATGGCTTTGGCAAATTTGAAATAGACGTCGTTACGGATCGGATTTCTGTGATTTCCGGTGAGATCGAATTTCTTGAGACAAACAAGCTGAGAATTTTTGTTATGATCAAGGAGACATAATACAATGTTATAATTTTCCAGAAAGTCAAAATAGTCAAAGATAAAAAGTCACTTTGGTCTGTTGAAGCAATTGCATTGCTTCTCGCCAATTCCGTATTTGCTCTTTCCTGGTCTTCGTTATTTTCTTCATATTCATGATTGGCACTGATTTTCTCAACATCCGGGACATTCCTCGGATTTACTTCGATCACCATTTCATTGATATTTATCGTATGGCGATTCTCTTGTCTCCATTCGCCAGAATGTTCCTCGTTAATAAATATTTGTATGCTTCCTACATTATCGGCGTCGCTGGAGCTTCCACTTCCGGTCGAGAAGGAATCCGTGATGGTCGGTAGGGTTAGGATGGCGTTTTCCAGTAGGGCCGCTATATCGCTGTCAGATTGTTCGAGAAGCTCATCCAGCGCCACCGTGGAGCAAACTGAACTATAATTTCCCTCCGAATTTGTGGTTGCCGTGGGCGCCGTATCGCCCCCTGTTTCGTTTTCGTGTCGATCCCGATCATTATTGCTGCGTAAAATAGTTTCAGCGATACAAGGACTAAAATAGAATGCCTTGTGCAATTTTATCACCATGTCCGCATCAACGATGCTACGGCGATGAATTTCTTGGAGGTTATCCAAGCTTAAACTCCCAATCTGCAGATTCTTATTGGTTATGACGTAACCATCCGGGTGAAGACTCCACCTTATGTTTCGAACTATCTCACTAATATCCAGTGGAGCGTTTATTGGCCTGTGTTCCTGCTTATGTACATGATTCATCGCTGTTAACCTGTGATCCTCATTGTTTATATTTACATTCCATTCTTCTAAATAAATGTCCTCGTTCACATTATGCAATTCTTCAATTAAATCCATTTTCCCATACCTCTCAGCTCTTCTACTTACATTTTCTAAATTATTCGAGTCCGAACTATTTTCCGTGCCTTGTTCATCGGAGTATTCATTTGTTTTATTCAGAAGTTTCGAAAGCAACGATGCGTCGTTTCTATTCATATTTAATAAATCTTTCAGCATTTTTAGTTCCTCCTGATCCTCATTATCCATTTCGGTTTCCAGCTCTTTTATCTCATCGTGCAACGTGCTGTCAACAAAAATATTTTCCAAATTCTTTGCCTCGGAATGCGACTCGTTTATGCTCTTCTTGTGTGATAATAATGTTTTCTTTGTGGTTCCCGATTGTTTCACGGGTTTTTCAATCGATTCTTGTGAATTAGTTTTGCTACTCTTTTTGGGTTTGAGTTTGTTTACCGCCAATCTGAATTTTTCACTTAAACGCGACGTCCGGGGGGAATCATTTTTGGAAAGTGTTTCGGGATGATTTGGAAATTCAACAGAGTTCTCCATTGACGTACGCGAAGAATTTGATGTTTTTGCGGAGAGTTGCATTTCCTTCGTTTGCGAGCTGTAAAGTGGTCTCTTTTGCGGTAATAAACGCCAGCTTGAAACAGGCGATTTTGCAAGATTCCCGTTAAAAGTCTCGTTTTCTACGGTTTCCAATAAACCTTTCTTAGGTCTATCTACTTCATGACCTCTTCTATTATCCAAATCTTTACGTTGTACTTGACTCTTCAAAGATTCTAGGTAATTTTTATTCTTGATTGACTGTAAGTACCTGCTGGAATAACTGGAGCGTTCGAAATTCGTCGGAATAACATTATTAGCGCCTTCTGGACGGTCGTCGAACGCTTTTCGTATTCTTGATTTATCGCTCGACTTGTTACGGCCGTTCAAAGTCTCCTGAGAGTTTTCATCCATGCCTAGCAAATTATTAATGCCCATTTTCGAGCTATTATGACGTTTAACGCTGGTGTGAAAATTGCGTTTCACCATCCTGACGATCTCATTTGGTTTAACAACATCACTCCCATTAAACTTACTTTGCAATATACAATCTTCTTCCATACCCGGCAATTTCATGGACTTTTCGCTAACCAGCTCAGATGTTGCGTAACCGTCGCACGGATAGGACATGTTCGCACGCAAATTTCCTTTAACACGCGAATCCAATACTATCGGCTCGTATGTTAATAAGTAACTATTGTAAACCGTTGGATTAACTTGCAACTTATTCGAATCCACAATATCGGACAATTGTTCCTCCAGTTTAGTTTGAAGTTCGAGTTCACTCATTGCGTCATACGTCACTTCGGATATTTTTAAACTGGATTCACTAACGTCTTCGATATTTCCTGACGATTGTTTTCTATCCATGTTTAAATATTCCTCGGAATTTTTTTTCTCATGTTCCATATTTTTTCCATTTTCATTATTCGTCGAATTCATTTCCGAACCAACAATTTCATGTTCAACATTTTCCGAGGACTCGACAACAGGCTTTTTTTCCAAATCTTGGGAAGGATTTTTCTCGGAAGCCCCTGCAATGTTTGCTAAGAGAATATTTTCAACCTCTTTAGATGCTCGTTCCTCGGAATACTCGGTCACGGTTGTTTTTAATTCTTTCTCGGAAGTTTCGCTAGAATCTTTTGTATGTTTCTCGGTAGAGTTGGATGAATTACTCTGTTTATTGATAGTTAGCGTTGAATTCTTTCCTGTTTTTTCTGCCTCTCCTCTCTCTGTTGTATTTTCATTCCCCGTTGCCTCCCCCCTCTCCTGCTGCCCCACTCTCTCCCCTCCATCGCTCAAATTATTTCTTCGCTCTACAACAGTCGTCTTTTGCTTTTTCGAGTCTCCGGATTGAATTTTTGAGGAGCAGCAACAACCGCTGGTTTTGCACGATTGAAGTGGGAGGCAATTTGGAAGGGGGAAACGACGTGGAAGAGACAAAAGTTCTTTTCTATCTAAGTAATCGCAGTACTCCCTTCCAACTTTGCGAAAGCACGTTTCCTGTTTCAAAGGCACTTTTGGAGTTTCGCTTTTTGCCAACTGATTGGACAAGCAAGGATGTCGATGTGGTGGAGATCCAGTTTCTTTGGTAATCAAACACTCCATCTTCACATTAACAATGTAGTCATCGCATGGATAACGATTTTCTTTTATCGAATTATCCTTCATTTCTGGTTTCATATGCTTGTCTTTTTGTTTTGGTATGTGTTCTATATTTCTTGCTTTTTTTTCTAACATTTCCTTTTCATTCCCCGCTTTCCCTACCTTGTTGACATCCACCCTTCCATTTTTTTTATTTATTTCTAAAAAATGTTCACCTACATTGACATTATTTTTAAGCTCGCTACACGTGGAGGGAGTGCACGAGCTTCCGGTTGCATTTTTTGCAATTTTGTCCCTATTTTTGTCGTTCCTTAGTTTTCCTAGTTTATTCACGTCCGTTATTTCATTTTTTTTGTTAAATTCAGCAAGATTTTCATTAACACCATGATTTGTTTTTATTTTGCTATACGGGGAGGACGAACATGAAGACCGACAAACATTATTTCCGGTTTCTTTTTGCATTAAACACTCTTTTACTTTAAGAATATATTTATCACATGGATAAGCTTTTCTCTTTGATTCTTCTATCGCAATTACCTCTATATTTTTTTCTTTCTTTTCTATCGTTTCTTTTTTATCCCCCACTATTCCCAACCTGCTCTTGTCTATTCTTTCATTTTTTTTATCCGTTTCCACAAGAATTCCACCAACACAAATATTTGTTTTCAAATTGCTACAAGTGGAGGGCGAGCACGAAGACTGACTCGGATCACTTTCGGTTTCCTTAAGAGATAAAGATTCATTCATTTTAAGAAAATATTCCTGGCATGAATGAATCTTCCTTTTTAATTTTTCTTTTGCTGCTGTTCCATTTCCTTTATCCCATTCCCCATTATTTTCCTCAACACTTGCATTTCTCTTCAAATGGCTACATCTAGACACCAAACACGGAGACTGACGAGGAGCACTTCCGGTTCCACGCTTAGCCCAGCATTGCATTTTGTTACTAAAAATAAGTTCTTTGCAAACACTATCCGTTTCTCCCATCGACTCTTGCTCTTTTACTGATTTATCTATACTTTTCTTTCTCTTTTCCGTCACTACATTTTCCTCCTCTTTTTTTTCTAAAACCTCTACATTTGTGTCAACGTTCTTTTCCTTTGCATTACTTTCCTCTTTCATTTCCTCCATCTCTATTTTTTCCATACCATTCTCTTCCTTCTTATCCCCCTCTATACCTTCCTCAAGCACTTTATCTCCTATTTTATCCACGCCTTCACCATTCTCCTCCATGCTACCATTTCTTCCGTCTTTCAAGGACCCTTCCTCCGTAGATCCATCTTCTGTGGTACTCTCTTCCATCTTATATCCGTTCAACGACGATTTCGTGAGTGTTTCGAGCTGTGCCTGAATTATATCACTCTTCGAGAGTCCAAGAAGCTTCATAGCCTTCTCCGCAGGAGTTAGCGAAGGATTCTCCACAATACTCAAGACAAAACTGTCGCAGTCATCCGAGTCCTGACTGAAATTCGTCAGTATCGTCGCGAGGCTCCTGGAGAAAACGTGATCATCATCGATATATGGCAAATGTTGGAAAAATTCGTCTAGTGAGGTAAAACTGGCCAGTCTCTCGCGTTCGATTCCTTCCAAGGACGAATCACCGCTATCAAACAAACCCAAAAGTTTCGCACTTTGATCTGCCTCGACAAATTTCGACGACCTATTCTTCTCCAGAGCCTTCAACTGCATGTAAAAACATACAGTGGAGTACCAACTGTAGAACGTTAGAACTGAAAAGAGTTCGTTGATTAAAAATCGATGCATTTCTCAGTTTCTACCTGTGAATTTTTAACGGCTTGTTTACCTAAAGGTATCGACTTGTCGACAAAAATTTGCAGAAGGGACGTTGCTGGCAAAAGACCTTCAAAGTACAGTAAAGCACATGCGGAGAAAGCTGTCAGCTCGATTATGAAGTTTTTGAAGAAACTCAGAATCATCCAGGGCAGAAGAAGGTAGGATCGACTCAAGGTCAAAATGGAGTAGATGTTTGTAACATAGAAAACGGTATAAGCGTGTGCGATGAAAATTCGAGCTGTCGCGATCCATACTAGAACTGAAAACAATATTCTTCTTTTATTATGATGACTCGCTTTACTTCAAGATTATTTACAATGTAATTGAACAATTTTTAAGAGTCGTACTTACCATGCTTGATCCAGGATATCAATGAAGTCTCAAGGTCATTTTTATTGGTGAACGAGAAATTGAAAATCTCGTATGATTGGCTGCGCCAATCAAACGTTGTCCAATCAAAAATACTGACGGCCTTGAAACGATGTAAATATCGTGAGTTAGCTAAGATTTTTATAGGTTATGTACGAATTGAGACTCGCGTAATTTCCCAGGCTACAAAATGCGTGGTTTGCAATAATTACCGAGCCAATGAGGGTCGTTATCAACAACTCGGTCTGGAAGGACAAACCAGCGATATGCCCGATAAATCTCGGCATCAGTGGCTTCTAGTTTTTCCAACAGATCAGTGCTCCATGCGTCTTGGCGAAAATATGTAATTTCGCGTACTCTCTCATCTTTGCGTTACGCAATCAACGTTGGAATTTTTCTCGCTTTTTTTTGTAAATTATAATCTCGCGGTTTTTCAAGTTTAAAAATATGTGTAAAGTGTAGGAAATTTGAGAAATGGGTACGTGGAAATTTTTACAACTCTGAAGATTGGTGAATCTGGAATTATTACATGGAAACATTATAATCGATTATCGATTAAAAATTCAATAACTCGTGTGTCAAATGGTTTGTTAAAAAATCACCCAAAGTTGTTCACGGAATTATCATATTTCTTTGTCGAAGCAGAAATTTAAATTACGATGCAGAAATTCGATCATCTCGTGAAAGGCTTTCCTGTTTTTCATGATATTAGAATAGACACAATTTTCTACTTGTGCGCAAAAATACTACTTTAGGCATTTGTTGCATAAATGAAGGAAAGTATTATACTAATTTTATTGTAATCTATTTCATTAAATTTATTAAGTTTTGCATTCATCAACAATGTCATTTATTAATTATAAGAAATGTACTTACCTTGTAAATGTTTTCTATTTAAATAAATACCTTGCAAAAATTTCAATTGTTATTATCACCTACATAAATAAGAGAAGCGAAAAATGCATCATGGTAAAACTATTCAACAATCGATGAGAAATCATGAGACGGTTTTTTTTTTCTGAAAAAAAAATTACTCTTTTCCTCGTTTGTTATTCGTTACAAGCATTCGATTATGGACCGCAGATAATGAGCAGAATGAGGAATAATAAATTAACCACAGACTTTTCATTGGTCGAATAATGTTTTTCAATGACCGAGGAGAAGTCGAGAAACGTTTATATTGAACAAAAAAATAATCATATTCTTCGTATTGCACCGATTGTGCACGGCCCCGGCGGGTTCTCCTTGAACGATACATCCGTTGACTTATCCACCACACGTATATACTCACGGAGAAAAGATTTAATGTATTCACCTGCGTCGATGCAGTAGCAGTGGCAATGTCAGTTGCCCATTTGCAGCCTCTCCGAAGGTCACGCGAACCGAATTTATCGCAGAAAACTCGTGCAACTTTTTACGTCGAAAACCAATAAAATCGAACGTAAAAGCAACACGTACTATACTATAAAATTTTAGATATTTCATTTTAAACCTACAAAATTTTACATTCAATTTTCCAAAAAACTTTTTATAATTCGCAACAAAAATCGATTACAACTATTCAGTCGTTTCCCCCCTAACTTCATAGATAAGAAAAATAAAAACTTTATATGCTAATAAGAATATACCTCTATCCAATCCTTGTTAGGAATAATAATAATCTTTAGCCACAAATCACGAGAATAATTTATTGGAGCAATAACGAAAAAGTAGAATTAAAAAAAGAACATGGCGGAGGAATTTGAATGCGGGATACGGCAATGAAGGAATCGGTGAAGTGTATCGTAAGCGTGTGTGTGTGAAGGGACACATACGTTCACACACAGAAACGCGCCTGCGCTAGCAAACTTAACGAAGACTACGAGCGCTCGCGAGTGGAACGATGCGAGAGTCAAGCGAGTCGGTGTGCGTGAGCGCGCGAGCGTAGGTGTGGGTTCCGCGCCGTTCTTGGCACAGTTTCTGGCCATCTCCTATTGCGAGTGGAGCGCCGCTGGACCTGCGCGAAACGTGTGTGCTCGCGAAACGAACAGGCAAGAAAAATACCAAAAACCACAGTTTTCAAATCCCTGCCAATTCTTCAAAGTTCGATATAATCAAAAAACCAACCATCATCCCCACTTTGTCTCCGGTTGTACCCAATTAGAAACCTTCCCTCGCTGTCCTCACCAATCAGCACACTATGCAGCCTCTTGCGTATTTACATTTACGATTCCACGTACCGGGACAACAGAGTGTTTTCACGAAATTCTTGTTAAGTGCTCGATTGGACAATGGGAGCTCGTTTTGAGATTGGAAATGTTATTTCTTCGGGTGTTTGTGAGCGGTTCTGCGAAACTGGAGAAGTTGGCGGGTGGGGGGGGGGGGGAGAGAAAGAAGATAAAAGGGTGCTGTGCACGGATGTTATGAATGGAACGCGACGTTAAGAGTTAGCAGAAGCGGACGCGATGCCATCAGCTGTTTCTCGTAACGAGTCGTACAGCGTAATACGTAGTATAAATGCATACATAGTTGGCGCGAGCCAAGTCGACGTGAAAGATGATGGAGGATAGAAGATCGTATAGAAAGATGAGAGTGTACAAGGGACTCATTGAAAATCTGGATGCGCGCTTTTCATTTATCGCTAATTGTGCAATGAATTGCGTTCCATTCCCACCCTAGTATTTTTCACGTACCAGCAACATTCGCCAAACGTGCCCGTTACCTCCTCCGCGTACGTCCTGCGGCAAAACCTGTCCCGTTCCGACATTTTTACGACCGATTTCCGCACGCGACCTGTCGCTGGAAAATCGTCGAGTAAACTTTAATAGACACCGCAGTATATAACGCATATTGGAGGTAAAAGGAGGCCAACGATTCTTCAGCTTCAAAGTACCGCATCTCCGCGAACTCGTGATTAATCCTTAACTCGACTCTTTCTCTCTACTCGCATATTTATCCACTTTAGTATACGTATCTGTCAGAAACGTTCCAGGAACGATCCTGGACCCAATTTGACACGTTGCCACGTTTCAGGAACGTTTCTGCCACGTCGCGCACTGTATTTACAGCTTAAAACGACTAATTGCAACGCGGAAACAAAACGAATTTTGCCTTGATGCAATATAAATATGCATATCTTCAGTGGCTGAGGCCCAATGCGAATAAGACCACTGTTTTTCTACAATGTTTTCGCAGCTTGGTTTTGTTTAAGGATCAAGCCGGGCTCTACGTAACGGACGTATCGAGTAGTTTTGCGTATTTTTAACCAATGTTTGCCTCGCGTTGCTTACTCATCGACTAATTTTAACGTCAATAAAACACGCACGCAGCTCCTTTTACACGTTCCGCGCCGCAATTGTCGATGGATTCTCAGCGATTCTGAATGGACAGAAACAAAACACGGCTTATCCGATTGACCGAGAGGCATCGTTAAAATTCTCAGGTATAATGTATACAGTGGCATAACGCGTTCTTGACGTAACTTGACCGACACTGATGCAATTGAAGTTTCTTACGCATTTAATGGAAACCTTCCGACGAACTTTTTTTTCTAGCTTGTCGATTCATCTTTGATCGCTGAATGTCTCGACTCTTCAATTAATTCCGAGTTCTTGCTTCCGTGCGCCGATAGACCCCTATGGGCCTATTAATTAATCAACCAACATTGAAACGTCGCTTCTTCAATTATTGTATTAACAAAAAAGCGAATTATTGTTACTGTCAACATTTTCTTCTATTTGTTAATTATTGATTACTCGCAGTTGTTATATTTAAATTTTGATAAATGTAAACAATGGTTTTTTCTTAAGAGAATTTTCTCTTTTTGATTGCGTCAGTTTTCCAGTAAATAATGTTAGATTTCGTGGACATTTGGAGGAATTGAGAAACAGCGTCGAAGGACAAACAGCCGGAATAACGTGGGTTTTTCTCGGCGACGACGGTCGCAGAGCTTGACCTGGCGTGTCTTTAAGCGGGCCGATGACGTGGTATCTTTTTGCGCGAGGTAAACCGGAGGGAGATACTCGTGCCCTTATGAGGCACATAGACCTCGGAACTTCATCCAGAGTATCTCCCCAACCTTCTCCTTTTACTCATACCTTCCTACCTGAATCCTCTAGGCCGTCCACTGCTCCGTGTCCTCATACCACTGAAAAATATATTTTCCTCTTTTTTCTAAGAAAATTCAATCCAATGGATTTATTCTATTCAAAAAAATTGTAATTTTTTTTATTTTTCAATTTTACAATAATGTATCTTTCCCCTTTTGTTTTTTCGCTATTTTTAACGTATATACTATTCTGTATTTTTTAGTTATTTTCTTATTGTATTTCTTTTATAGTTTTCTTATTCCAGTCACTGATACATACATATATCTTTTTTGTCTTCTTTTATTCTTCTTTATGTTTTCAGCACTATTTGTTCGTTTCATTAACTTTGCCATGATTATGGGTTTTCTTTCTATTTCTTCGCTATAATTTTCTTGTCGTTTGGGTTTTGCTGAATATTTTATACCTCTCTTCTTTTACTCCTGACTTTCTACGTTAAGAAAATATTTGGATTTTCTTATCTAAGTTTCTATCAAACGAAAATAATCGTTTGATCGAGATGCTCGCCACGTTTAATCTCCGCAGGTTTCAATCTCAATTAACAATTAATTGGAAGAATCGAGCGAGTAAAAGCCGCTAGCAACTCACAAGCTTCTTTGGATTATCGCGAGATTTGTATACAACAGTGAGGAGCTTTGCTGGTTTCTATCAAGAGGAAAGTCTGGTGCAACAAGTAGAAAAAATGGGTTATTTCGCTAATGAAAAATTCATTTTGTTAACTTAATTGCAATTAGTTTTTTATTCACGTATCTTCGTTGTGGAAGAATCTGCTTCTGGAGAGTATTGTTTTGTTTTTCACTCGCTGTATAGTCAGTTAATAATAATAATCGAATTCATTAAAATTTAACAGCTGTTTATGGAATATAAATAAATGCCCTAAGTAAACTTTGAACTGATAAATATTCTTTGTGCTGTACGAAAAATGCGAACAAGAATATCGATTTGACTGTATGGAGCTTGGCTTCTAAAATTGTACACTATGTTTTCTCAAAATAGTGGAATAATTGCTGTATATATAATTAAAATAGTTTCTAATGAAGGATACACAACTTTTTTAAAGTTATTGCAGTATTAGGAATTAATATTGAATAACGAAGTTTTATGCGATAGACATGAGAGACGAGAACCTTTGAAAAATAAGAAAGAATACTGTAGCTTCGCCTCAGCAATACGAGGGAAAGAGAATCGCTCGTAAAAACAAGAAAATACTATTAATGGAATTTTATGAAGAAACCGAAGGTTCCCTTTAATCGACAAGAATAGATGCATAGCTCAAAATCACTGTAAGATTCCAGTAATAATTATTTTCTCTTGATGGAAACATTAAACACTTTTTTCTAAAAACAACTTTTTTTTTAAATTGGTGGGGATATATGATTCACAAAGCTCTCAATCGATTATATTTTAATGCGTTTTAAAAATGATAAACTTTCAGTCTGGATGAATATACTTTTAAAACATATTTCATATAACGTTTTAAAATTGAAAAAAGGATGAAAATTGTAGTTTTTTCTTTAATTTCTATTTATGTTTATTTCGTTACTTTTTTTTATATAAAAATAGAATCATCCAGACAGAATATTTATTAGATTTGCAATGGTACAAAAACAATCTTTGTTTTTAGATGAAGTTACTCTCATCTGGAACTGATTTACACCTGAAAAATTAACCATCAAGTCTTTTGGCCAATAGGGTCTCTCTATTTCTAATCTTGGGAACAAAGTAAATAATAATCAGAATAACGTTTCACTGATTACACACATGTTCGATCTAACGGCCTAAAATTTGTATTATTTTCCTTTTCTTTCCACAGAATTTTTATTTACAAACCAGTGCATCGATACTTTTAGAAATACACACGTTAACATATGCAAAATCAGATAAACAACTTCGTCTCTAGCGCTGGAAAAAAAATGGTCAAAAATCACCATATTATCTCGTTAAATTGCGGGAGGCTCCCCCCTTAAACCGCGCAACACCGTCCGGAATAAACGATGCTATATTGCGAAACGTGAGCGTTTACCCAGCAAAGTCAGGGTGACATATTTTGAGAAAGCGCTCATATGCCATCGACGCCTGACCTTGAACTTTTACACAGCCAAGTTGCATAATGTCAATGGATGATACGAACGAAACTCGAACGATAACACCGAAGTGATAAAATTTTCTTGTATCGACTGACCAAAGTTTTCCACTTTTGCCTTTCAGCGTGTAACGATATTTTCAGTCATTTTCCATTTGTATTCTAACTAATTAACTTTGCTTTACCATTTTTTTTCAACAAATTGCTGCATACAATTTGTAAACCTGAAAACAATGGACTTTTCTTGTCCATTTAATTCAGTTTTGACTCAACGACTTTTGCAAAATGTTTTTAAATTTATTTTCTATAAAAATTATAATAAAGCCTGAAATAAATGACTATGGAAATTTATTACGAGTTGTTACTGAACGATTCTGAAGTCAAGTGAGGAAAATCGTATATTCCCAGAATAAGTTGGTAATCGATCTGAAATCATCCTAATACCGTGATATAATTTCTTGGGAGGTTTGGCCTTAGATCCCGAAACGGTGACACAATGGTTAATTTGCTCGAGGCTAAGCAACCGTGACGAATAGTCGGGATTCGGATGAATCGCCGCAATCTTTCCAGATCAAGCGTGAACCTACGCGTTGGTAAAAACTGATCGTTTTATTCTTCGTTTGTTTAGAAAGGTATAAAAGGCACGATCCTGAGTCGACGTCGAGTAATTTAAAAAAAATACCTGCGTTTTTATCGAATTAACCAACTTGGAACACATAGTGTTAGAAATATTCCTGAAACGTTCCAAGTGTTCCAACGTGTCAAATTGGTTCCAGAAATGTTTTAGGAACGTTTTTGACACTATGTTTACTTAACTCGTTCTAATAGAATAATTTTTAATTTAAAATTGTCAACACTGTCCTGATCGTAATTCGATGAATATGAATCGACGAAATTTATCGTGAAATATACAAAGTTTTGATGATTAGAAAGCTTGGAGCTTTGCAGTTTGATTATTTAATTTATTTTTTAAGGATTGGGATGGGTGAATTTATTAATAAATCTGGAGATTTTGGTTAAGTGGGTTAGCAGAGAGACGTTAAACTGAGGAAGGTCAGCAACTGGGCGTTCGAATTGGTTAAGAATCCAAAATAGACCAACGTAGTCGCATGCCAATGACCCACATTTCGATATTCTAGAAATAAAATCACGTCATCCCATTAAACGCCCGATAAAATAACAATTGTGATTGAGAAACTCGTAGAATCCCGGATAAAAATATCGCTTTTTTCCCTTCTACCTCGGATCAACACGCGATACTTTTTATCCTATTGAAAGAAAAATCTTATCCACTGTTTATTTTCGTCCAATATGCTCGGTTGATTTAATGACCCTAGCAGCAAAATTGACCCCAATGACGTCAAAATTATCAATTTTTTTAGCTGATTAATTTATTAATAAAATACACCGAAGTTTGTCTTCATTTATTTCCATCGATTCGTTAATTTTCTTAATAAAAACCAATTGTCAGCCACTCTCTTTCATTCATTCTACATATTTTTCTAAAATTACAATAAGAACTCATAATTTATCGTTTTTTGCAGAATGCAGTTGACATCGTGTTGCAGATGTTGTTCCCTGAAAACGGGAACGATATTCAGTGGAGTATGTGGAATCGTAAGTAGCTAATATTCTTATTTTTAAGACGCGCGCGAGTAACAACGTAAACAACATTATATAAACAAAACAAATCTGTTGCAGGTCTTAGCAATAATCTCTCTGATCCTGATATTCACCGTGAACGTAGAATGGAAGACGATAGTAGTGGATATACTGGACAAAACAGCAGTGAAAATCATTTTCGCCATAAATCTCTGCATGACAATTTTAATATCCACATTGTTGATCATCGGAGCACTTAGGGTAAGCTGCGATTAATTTTCCAGTGAAGAAAAACAATTTTGCGATATAATTTATAATTATTATGAGGCACAAATTAATTAAATAGATTATTTTAATTAGGTACAATAACTTTTATTTATACAGCGTCATACAATTTTTAAGACAAGCAGTAACACGTGTTTTTCTTTTCCAGAGGAACACTTTTATGATGCTGCCATGGGTTGTTCTGGGCATCATGCTTGCAGTAGCTCTGCTCGTTAGTGTCCTCTATACTTCCATCATGTTCTTCGTCAATCACGATAATCTAAATGGCGTGCTGTGGCTGGTTTTCGGTCTCATAGCTGTTGGTAAGTTTATAACCATTCCTAACATAAAAATAGACCAATTTTCCAATAGCCTCGTTATAGGCCTTGGATCACAATTTTTAGAATCGGATCGAGATAATAACGTTTGTGTATTTTTCTAGTCGTGTACACGTACATGTGGCTGGTGGTATTCAGCTATTTCCAGCAATTGAGGCTTGAAAAGATGAGTGGTAGAATTGGGCCATACGGCAGGCCCTACAACTATCGACGGCCGTGAGTCAATTAATCAAGCAAAATTAATTACATTTAAAAGCATCTACGAGAAAACGACACTGGACCACAACTCTATTATAAGAGTAGTTATAAAATGAATTAATAAACTCAATTAAACAACCAATACGCGTCTATGGACCTGCGTATTTAAAATGGAAAAAACTGTGTTCGTAATTTAGTTTGTAAAGAAGGAAAGAAAATGAACAGTGGGTCCATCCAATTTAGTTCGAGTGTATGGAATAATCGACGCGTTGCATATGAATCTGTGAGTCGAGTGCGTGGATAATTTTTTAAGCGAATGCATCGAATATCTTCGTTCACTGGACACTGGATTTATCTTTGTCTTCGCCAACAATAGAAATGACTCGTTTAGATAGCTTAAAATAATATTATTTATAATAATATACTATACATATTACTATAGCATTGGCTATAACTACTCGAAATGTTTGAAAATGATATTATATTTATTATGTACGCGTAAAATATCTATTTATAAGACTAATATGACTGACTCGTATTTATTATATTTCTCAATATTTTCCGTATATTATTTTTGCTTCTGTAAATAGATTTTTTTAATTCGACTAAAAGCTTCTTTCGAAACGTTTCCATTAATTTTCCTCAAATGCAAATAAATCATTATTGACATCATCCACGTGTGTTTTTACTTGTTGATAAAATTAAGTATACACTGTTCAAAGAGTGCAAACGAAAAATAAAAAGAGTATAGAACCCATAAAAATTAATTTTGTTGAGTAAATACTATTTTCTGCCTTTATTTACGTTTATTCTTTGCCATTGCTCACTGCTCATGCATCATTCAAGGAAACCTCTACATCCTTACGAATTAGAAAAGATAGAGTTGCAACAGCCATTCCAGTCGCGTGGTTATCGCAACCATAGTCAGTCATTTCGGATGACCTTCGTTTTCTTAACGGAGATGGAAAACTGTAAAATTTTATCAAATGTTGTTAAATTAGTATATATATTTTTATAGCAAAATATTTTAAAAAATCGTAAGCTTTACTGAAAAGAACTGAAGCAGCCCTCCTCGTGAGGCCAGTTTAAAATCAAATCTTCGTAGAGTTTGTTCGTGAATTCCAAAAAGCCCTCCATTCCACATAACAGAACTTTAAAAAGTAAAAAATGTTAATATGAAATTTCTCCCAAAATAAAAAATCTGTTAAATACATACTCTGTTCCATCGCTAAGTCTCTGGTGTTATACTGAAAATTCGTAATTTTAATATCGATCAAATCCTGATGAATTGCCTTGCACAATTTTTCTGCAGTTTTCTCAAACGTCTGTACTAAGTCCTCTTTGAATCCTAACTGCAAACAATAGTTATTTATTTCTTAACCCATTAACGTCCAAAATGTCAAAATTTCTTGCACGTTTTCAAAGTGATTTTTTCGTATGTAATTGGCGTTGAAAAAATTCTTGAACCACATATTCTGATGTAAAATTGCATGCTCTTTCAGAATCCGTTACCAGAATCATGATAAAACTCACAGGAAAAGAGATATGCTCGATTGAAACATACAAAACACCTAAATTTTCGAACAAAAAAAATTTTAGGATTTTTTTTCGAAGTGTTACGGTGAAGATATCACCTTGCGACCGTGATCAAAGGTGATCATGGGAGTTGAAGTTTAACAGGGAATTTTTTTGCTGACCTTGAACCATCGCTTCTTTACAAAATGGCGGAAAAAACGATTTTTTTTTTTTCAATCTTCATCAACTTTTTTCTCGAAATCTATGGTCTTTAGAAAAAAATTCATAAAAACAAAAATGCCTTAGAATCGCTCGAGGAACATTCTCCAATTTTTTCAGAATTTTTTGAGACAATTTTTGATTTTCCGGGAAACTTGTGAAATGGAATTTTCAATAATTGTCTCAAAAAATTCTGAAAAAATTTGAGAATGTTCCTCGAGCGATTCTAAGGCATTTTTGTTTTTATGAATTTTTTTCTAAAGACCATAGATTTCGAGAAAAAAGTTGATGAAGATTGAAAAAAAAAATTCGTTTTTTCCGCCATTTTCTAAAGAAGCGATGGTTCAAGGTCAACAAAAAAATTCCCTGTTAAACTGCAACTCCCATGATCACCTTTGATCACGGTCGCAAGGTGATATCTTCACCGTAACACTTCGAAAAAAAATCCTAAAAATTTTTTTTTTTCGAAAATTTAGGTGTTTTTTATGTTTCAATCGAGCATATCTCTTTTCCTGTGAGTTTTATCATGATTCTGGGAACGGATTCTGAAAGAGCATGCAATTTTACATCAGAATATGTGGTTCAAGAATTTTTTCAACGCCAATTACATACGAAAAAATCACTTTGAAAACGTGCAAGAAATTTTGACATTTTGGACGTTAATGGGTTAATGTCATTCCTATTGAAAAAAAATTAAAGGGTGAAGGAAAATATGATGAGAATTATAATTTTCTACTTTTGTGTAATATGAATTTAAAAGTTATATCAATCGTTTATCATGTATTTAAAATAATAAGAAAGTTCATTTATATTTTTAAGCAATAATAACAAAAATTATTTAAACTGTATTAACAGAATAAATTAGCCTTGTTAAAAATTTATAGATACAAAAACGAACTTCCTTATTTACTCTAAGTGCATAATAAACAATTTAAAAATTTGTATTAATGTACATAAAAGTAGAAAATTGTGATGTTGATTATTTTGTTTCAGTCTCCCTTTAATTTTTTTACTTCTGTTGTACTTCACTTACTGTTCTTGCCAGTTGTAAGGTCAAAAGTCTATGAGTGAGAGGATATCCTCTTGCTTCATGTTCGTTTGAAGTCAAAAATTGTGCACACTTTTGAGGTATATTAGTTTTTTTCTTTAAATATGCATGAATGAGCGAACTAAGACATTCACTGCTTTGCGTCTCGTTTGGACTACCTTTCCAGGCTAACTCAACAACATCTTCATAAGTCATGTAATTAGTGAGCTTCAAGGAGTCACCATCCCCCAATTCTCTCCAATTTATAGGCCACTTCCAAAAACTTGGTTTATCTATCCCCATAAATTCTACATATCAAAATAAGAAAAATTAATTTTTACAAGAGAAATATTACCAGTCTAATTTTCAAGTAGAAACAATATTTAAAATTGAATTGGTGTACTAATTAGTTCATCATAAAATAAAATTAATACATCACACATTGATTTAACATAATTGTATGTTAGAGCAATTTTGATTGCAATCTACTCCATTAATTAATTTACAAAATAGTACGCTCCATTCAAGGCAACAATTTTATGATGACTTAAATAAACACGTGCAGCGTGATACAACTAAATTTTAACGCGTCTATTAAATTTATAATCAATCAAATGACGTTAATGTAGAAAACCTGAATAAAAACTCAATATTACATTCCACAAGTCAAGCAGAATTGAAAATATCTATTAAATCTCGTTCCTATAGTTGCAAAAAGTGAAAATTAAATACCATAAATAATGAGAGGAATTAAACAACTTTATTAACAAATTGACTCAATAATACTTGCACTTACGTAAATTGACATCTTCAAGTTGAGGAATCAAAACTTGTCTTAACTTTTCATGCGTTTTTTTGCAATAATTGTAGAGGTTGTTTAAAAATTTACGTTGGTATTTGGAAATTAGTAAAATATTTTTATTTTCCAAAACTGATAACAAGTTGGCTGTTTGAAAAATAAAGTAATGTTACAAATTTGTGCTATTTCGGTTGATGTAAAAATTATAAATCGCTGGAGGATTATTTTAATTTTAATTACCTTCCGCGAATGAAAGGGCAAATGAAACATCCAAATTCATTTGCTCGGTTCTCTTCTCGATATAATTTAATGCATTGAATGTGGCAATCGATTTTTCACCTGAAAAATAGTTTATAAAAAATTAATAGATTACATAGTAAAATAAATTAACGTACGTTTAGTTCAATTTTTGAACTTACAGATTTGAAGCGAATCCTTGAGTCGTGTGGTGCTGATTGGTACGAGTAACATAAAAATTGTAGTTAGACGAATAGAAAATGTTGTGAACTCCATTGGGGTCCGATGTTGACTAAAAGAGCGAAGCTGCACTGAGCTCACTCTATATAAACATTCCCCACCTGATTTTTCTTCATGAGTACACAATGGCTACCGCTTTTTCTTCATAAAGTCGACACTTCGATTCCGACGAGTTGGATTACAAAGGATTTGTCTCTCCTACGTCCCTTAGACATTGCTGCATGACCCCGCATAAAAGTGCAATAAGTGATAATAAACTTTATGTTTTGCTTAAAAAATTCCATTCGTTTTCCCTCAGCTAAAAATGTTCTCCTTAAATAAAATTTATAATATTTATTGCAACCATTGCAAGCTTATGTATCAGATGTATATTACTAATTATTCTATCCTCGTTTATACTGCATACTGCTTTACAGAGTAGTTTGGAAAAACATTGAACCAAATATAATAATGAGATTTTTAGTGATGGAACTGGAAATTAATTATTTGCAAATTTAAAGGCTTGGTTTATTGTTGTCTTAATTAAAAGCTTTATATTAATTAATATAATAAGCTTTTGATTAGGCTTTTTCTATTTCTGTGGGATGATATGCAATTCAATACCCCTTTTCTTTCATCAATATTAAACATTTATTAAAGAAAAGTATGAATTACATTAAGATTTGATATTTTTAAACTAATATCTATGTATAGTTAACATTCTTGTAAAAAAATCTGAAGATTTCTTATTTTATAAAGATATCAGTCAAGTCAATTGTACTGTACATTTCATAACAAAGATCTTATGACAATAACAGATACGTTAATGATATATTTGGCATATAAGATTTCATTCAAACTTAATTTGATAATTGATATATAAAATATGTACAGTAATTCTTAGCTACAAGTCAATAAGATTTAATTATGCATCAAAACAAGACATAGTCTTCAAATTTATAATTTTTTATAGCTATATAAAATATATATTTAACTGTATAAATTTAGCAAATAATAAAATGTATATTTTTTAATATCCATTGCAATAGTGTTCATGCGGTCCCTAATATTAATCTGTATTCACTAAACTATATTGATATCCCATGTCAAAAAACATCCACAGAATAATCATTATTAATGGTACTCGAATCCTGGATCTCCATCCTAACTTAAACAAAAATATTAGTGCACGATGGAGTAGCCCACCACTGCGGAAGACAATTCCTACTTTCATTCGGTGCATTCTTTTAATTATAGGCAGGTTCGCTTATTTCTTTCATATATGATGTTAGTGATAACTGTCAAAATAGGCATTTAACCTAGAAATAATAAATGAGTTTTAAAGACTATAAAGTATAAACATTGTTTCTTTAAAGAATTATATAAAAAATACCATTTTAATTAAAGTTTCATTTAAATTTCAATGTACTATAATGTTTATATTAAAAAAGTTATTATAACAGGGTACATTACAAACTAACCTCCAAACAAGGATACCGCTTTGAAAATCGTGAACACTGAAACTGGAACAGAATAGATTTGTTATTACAGTTACAACGATTACAATAACTGTCGAAGTAATTTATTGTTACTTACATTCATGGTTATATAATTATTAACTTAATGCTTTAAAACCCTGTGGTTCCTTTTGTTAAATTTACAACCATTTATTACAGAATTATATAGCTCTTTCTATACAGGTAGGCAACGCCATTTAATATTATACATATATTACCAAAACAAAAGTTTCAATTAAAAGTATAATACCTTTGTTTATAACTTAAACTGTAATAATATCAAGCTGATATTCTTTCACCAACAAACTGTATGGTTTTATATACTATTCATTATTAAATTATGATTATAATCATTTGAAAAGACTATCCCGCGTAAAATCTTTAATAACTGCTACCATAGATATAGTATATCATACGTAATACATATATACACACACAGTGATAAGAGTTAACGGGGATCTTGTCATTGCGTAAAATATTGCATGTTATTAAAAAATATAGCATTTAGAATTTTAATGTTACTTTCCTCTTATCGGAAAGTACTACATGGAGCACATATTTCTGCTTCCAGATACGAGAATGGAGGGAGAAGGGATAAAGAAAGTGGGGGAAACAGCAAAACATTAGCTACGAAATATTAGGAGCAGTATAAACGAAGCTAAATTGGCTCATTAGTAATCATTTCTTCCAATTCACTCTAAGTTACTACTTTAGTGCAAAGTAAAAAAACACATCATGAACATTGATTTTAAAGGAAAACGTATACTGGTTACCGGTGTTGGACAAGGTATACCTTATTAATAATTATTATTCTCTATTTATAATTCAATATTTCTGATTAAAAAATAAAAAAAAAATTTTTAAATTAAATGCTACAAGTTAAAACGTTTAACGTAACTTTAATTGACATTGGAAAAAATATTTTTTCAGGTATCGGAAGAGATTTAGCGCTGCGTTTAGCAAAATTCAACGGGGAGGTTATTGGATTTTCAAGAACTCAAGAGAACTTGGATAAATTGCACTCGGAAGACCCAAGAATTCAAACAGTATGCGTTGATCTTTCCGACTGGGAAGCAGCCATAAACGCTGTAAAATCAGTGTTACCGATTGATATGCTGGTTAATAATGCCGGTGTAGCAATATTAAAGCCATTTTTAAAGATGACCAAGGAAGAGATTGATAAAATTTACGATATTAATGTCAAAGCGGTTATCAGTGTCTCTCAAATTGTGGCTGAGAATCTGGTCAGTAGAAAAGTCGGAGGAAGCATCGTTAATGTTTCTTCCCAAGCTGGAATAGCTGCTATTTTGAACCATAGCATCTATTGTTCCTCCAAGGCTGCTGTCGATATGTTAACAAAGTATAAACCGTATAAACCATTTTTTACTATAGTCAAAGAATAACTAATTAGGAAATAAACCAAATGAAACTTTCAGAAACATGGCTCTTGAACTTGGTCCACACAATATTCGAGTTAACTCGATCAATCCAACTGTAGTTATGACTGAAATGGGCAAACTAGGCTGGAGCGACCCTGCTAAAGCTAGTGCTATGCTCAGTAAAATCCCTCTGGGACGATTTGCCGGTAAATTATTACCAAGTAGTTACATTTGATATAAGTCAAACAAACTAACCGTTTAAAACATCAAATGTTGTTTCCTCGAAATATAAAAACTGGATAGTTGTAAGACAAACTTTCTAATCTTCACTTCTTGCTTAAATTAGTTTTATCATTGCAGAGGTCAGCGAAGTTGTGGATGCTATTGTTTACTTACTGAGCGATCGCAGCTCTATGATAAATGGAGTTATGTTACCTGTTGACGGAGGCTTTTTGGCTACGTAAACAATCAAAATTGTTGCTGCAAGAAAAGAATATAGACTAACTTAAGGTTATAGAAGGATATTAAAAAATGTCAAACAACCTTTTCATTGATTTCGTTTAATTTAAAAAAATGTTTTGTTTCTTCTTTCATATACCTCAACTATAATTTGATAAACAGCGGGTAGAAAAGCCACGAAAATAAGTGATAAACAAAAAAACACTTGGTTTTCGTCGTTTTCCCGTCACACCATTTCCATTCTAAGACAAACGCTTCTGCCATTTTCACATCAATATCTGAATTGTATGTCGGTTAGAAAAAAAAAATAAAAGGAGAAAAAAACCTAAACATTTTTGATTAAAATCTAAAGAATATAAATTATACATAATTTTTACTCGTGAACAGTCATTTTTCATGAACGAAGGATACGTCATGAGAGAAGATTTTGTGTCATAAAAAATTAGGTCAATAAAGCAGCAAAATTTATCCGACATTTTGCAAGAACACTGTTGCAGTCCGTATTACGTAGTTAATTAACGATTCACGAATGAAGTGATTTGGTCGTATAAATATATCCGATTGGAAATAATAACTTGCAGTATAGTTTTCTTCTTTTTTCTGTTTGTATTAAATGACATTTGTCCTACTCGTCTCAGATTTAATACGAACAAGGGAACGATCGAAGTAAGAGGTCTCGCTCTACGTGGCAAGAATCATCGCAAACTTACAACTTTTTTATCAGCTTATTGCACAACATTCAGACCTTTCTTAAAAAGCCCCAACGATCTACAACGTAAATACTACAAAAAGAACAATAATCACTCAAAAGTTGTTCACCATAAATGCCAAGGTTTGCAACCTTCCGCATAGTGTACAAAGACAGATTTTTAGTGCTGTTTCCTTTTGTTGACAATTAGTATATTCTCATTCAAACTTTTTCTCACTTTCAGCCCTTATCTCTCTTTCCTTTCCTTACACACTCGCATACACACACTCTTGTAGTCTCTCCTGTCGCCCTAACGCTCTTGCTCCTTTCTGTTTTTACATTCGACCCGTACAACTATCTCACTCTCAATCGCACTTGATTAAACTAGCCTGCTTATTAGATCATACTAATTGTATATACATATGCAAACCGTACGCCTTGATACAGTTTAATAGATACACTGGAAACAGAAGCATCACGTAACACCAAAAGACGAAACATAGCAAGTACGAAACACCGATCCACCGGACAGTACTATAATTCGAACTAAAATATGTCGAACGTCAATTACACATGCCATCGACACCAAAACAAAGCAAAACATAATTTAGCATCTGTCGACGTTGAGATGGATTTTTTCTTTTGACTATTACGAACTGGTCACGTAGAAAATTCCGCAGTGTACAATCGTTGATAGAGTGTGTTATCTATCACAATTGTCTTTATGCTAATTAACACGAGCCACTAAAATTGACACATCCTGAATAGCCGGTGTTTCATCGGTTACAGTTCCGTCTTGCAATCTTGCATGATGGCCCCAATCAACCATTTGAGTTTTAACTTTTATGGATAAGAATTTGCCAAAATTTGTTGCACATAACACTGTGCCTACATTTGACGAGTAAACTCTGCAAGTTTTCTCGTAGCAAATGAATTTCTCGCTTTTACATTTTCTAAACATATTCTAGGCCGCGAAACGGCTTGTTAGTAGAAGCTTTTCGATATCCTGATAACTTCCACGCGTAACACACTCTCATTCGTTTAAATTCTAGACTAACTAATAATTTAGGAAAATCGACAGTTCGCTTTACTGTACCGAGAAAACTTAAATGCGTATATATCTTGATCTCTCAAAATCGTTCTTCGGCTTTGGGATACGTTATTTCAAAAATTCTATTGTTACGAGTTGAAGTGAGAACCAAGGAATTCCTCTATTATGTTTAACTACTGTTTATAATGCAATAAGTAAGGTAAATACTTTTCAGTACCTACATTACTTTAGGCATTTATACTTAAGAAATATGATTGATTTAACAATCTACAAAGTCCTTTAATTCCTGCTTTCAATTCGTAGCAATCACCATTATTGAAATATCCCGTCGGTAAGGTACGATGCGTACAAGTATATAATGAGACACTAATCTTAAAATATTTAAGGTGGCAAAAGAAGAAAACACCTCTTACATAAACTGAGGAGTTAAATACACAGCTCGGGCAATTTTAACGAAAAGAAGTCTTCCAATTGCTTTTTATCCGTATTTATAATGGCTCCTTCACACTTTTATACTCTTGGAGAATAAGTACGAAAATAACGGTACGCCGAAATTGAAACTTTAGCTTCGGTCATCTCGAGAGGGATTCGGCTTGTTAGTAATCTTATCTCTTAGTGTGTTAAATTTATAGAGCGAGATCAAACCGACCGATCTAAACGACAATTGCACGCATCTCAGTCGTTAACGCAAAACGCAAGAATTTACGCTCCTGCTGGCAGTGTTTCGTTTTCCATACTTTTCTACATGGCAATAGTTTTCCTGAGAAACGAGCTACAGTCGTGGACTCTTCACTATCCGCGCCTGTCACCACGTTCTAGTGACACCCCCTGTGCCAGGAAGACTCTTGTCATTACATGGAAAATTTATTTGTATTGTATAATAAGTATAAAAAAAATAGACGGCTGGGGAAGAAAGCGTGGAATACGATGGAAACGCTGGAAAAATATAAAAACAATGATGTTCGCACATTGTAGATTTTGTCATTAATGAGTTACAAGTATAATTCCTTAACACTAAACCTACCAAGGATTTTTTATACACGCGTGTTTACATTTAAAAAGGTCAATTTGACCGGCAAATGGTAGCTTTAGTGTTAAGAGGGATTGTTGGTTCTACGCTATCGATTCGGCGCTTTCTTCGATGTAAAATGAACGCGTGGTATAAATAGAATGAAACGAATCGTGCATATTGGACGCAAATCGCGTTCGGAGCAGTCGGATTGTTCTCGATTCGCGCAAAACATACATTTTTCCATCTTGAGTAGACCGTTGCATTCGCACGGTTTGACTATTACAGTGCAACATATTCATAATAATGGCGATAGCAGCAGCGATAATAGTGGTAGTAAATAGTTGTAATAATGATAGTAGTATGATAATAGTAATAATAATAGCAATAGTAGTACCTATGAAAAAAAATACATAGAAAAACACGAGTTTCTTATAGCACATATATGTGTGTGTATAAGTTTGTATATAAATATGTGTACATTTACACACATATGTATATATATATACATATATTTATAACTTCACATATATACACACGCATATACATATATATATACATATACAACTTTTTATCACGTTTTTTTATTTTTCATTTTCATACGCAATGCGTCGACGGTATTTATACAGAATACACGTGAAAGGAATGAAAGAACAGGGGGAGAGAGAAAATTGGTAAAAATTGGAAGGGTCCAAGGACATAATGTGTGATCGCTCATTCCTATGCTTATCATCAGACGATACTTTTGATTTCGATAATTAATCTATCTCAATGAAATATTCATTGTGTCGATTGAAGTTTGACAAACGTATGCTGCAACTCTATACGATTAAAATTGAAAACTAATTGTTCACTCTGCTTAACAATCATTCATCCTTATCAAGTATAATAAACACAAATAGCTAAAGGCTTTGACGTTACAACGCTGGACTGTAAATTTTCTGACATTTTCATTGATTAACCATTTACTTTCACCGTACTTAAAGAGATAATTATCACTGATACCTTGTCGGTTGGGCTGGGAACATTTGAAATCCACATGACAAGCCTTTAAAGTAACGATCATTTCGTGAGATAAAATTAAGTTGATTTATACGACTTTCTCATTCTATCCTTTCCTCCACTGCTCTCTTTAACTATTGCTTGTCTCGGCACGTTGGTCCGAAAATATACAGAATTTTACAACCACGTAAACGCAAAACAAATCGACTCAACGAGCAAAAGAGATATCCAAATAATAATACTCATTAAATACATCGCAACATTTGCAATCCTTAGAATGAACGAGTGATAAAAAAAACGCGCGCGCGCGTGCTGTGTGCGTATGCATTTTATTCTAATGATTCATATCCATCGTTGGATTGTACTAAGTATATGAAACGTAGCGACAGGTATTTCTTGAGTACCTAAAAATATCTACCAATGCTGGTTTTAGTATATGTTCACCCGACATGCGAACTTGCAGCAAACACGAGACAGAGACACGTTTAACATACAGTGCTAAACAAATATCGTACAAATACGATTCATGAATTAAAAACGCGATACAAAAATCAGGAAAAATATGTCAGCAAAAAAGAGGAGGACGAAGGATCTAACGAGATATGCCCTTTGGATGATTACAATTTTATTCTCTAGCGTACGGTATTGGCAATTCGCAATTGTACTTTCGCAACAGGCTGAAACACCCAAATAATGATATATTTACTGTATATATCTATTGAAAATCGTACTTCTTACAATTAAACAAAATTTTAATTACTATCTAGAATTTCTCGTGTGCACGTACACTATATATTTCAATATAGATTTATGTGAGCACAAATATCGTACGTTGATCAATAGTAAAATACAAATATATATAATGGTGTTTCACCGGGGTTCCTTTTATATTTGGTCACGAGGCTTCGCAATTTAACGATATACCGATAAAAGCTGATAAGATTGCGCGTGGAAGAGTCAATCACTGTACGCTTGCAATTTTCTTCAGGGACAAAATTAAATCAACGTTTCCCCAAGGCCAATAAGCCTGGTGCAAGTTTCAGTCCTAGATGCTTAACGTACACTGGATTCTACATGCATCTAAAGATCGATGATAACAATCATGCTCGATTCTGTTTCGTCTGGCGAAAGGACTGATTCGCGTAGGAGCTAAATCTACGTGGTTATGCGATTGTAGCAACACACAGGATGCGTTTACGAACTTTGGCAGTCGGTGATACGATCTGGAGCCACAAATGCTGTTGTTTATCGCAAGAACATCCACGCTTAATTATAGATTTCAAGCAAAAAAAAACGCTATAAATTCCGCAGATTATTCATCGACACAGTATTTATGGCGAATTTTACTAATACGCTCCTGTGTAGCCATTGCCTCAAGGACGATGCTCTTTGAAGATATGCCGGGACTGGACGACTCGGATAAGGTGGATAATTCACCGCGCTCACGTGTATATGTGTCTGGCTATGCGTGTACGTGTGATGCGTTGTGAGAAATCCCGTTTTTGTCGCATCCAAAAACTCTAAGCTGGATTATAGTTAGGAGACGAGTTTAATGGTAGTTGTGATAGCCTTCACTGGTCGGCGAACATTCTCAGTTAGTTTCGTGTGTACGCTCGCTGCTTGCTAGTAGATAGAAGGGTAAGGTCAACGCTCGATGAAAATTCCTCTATTGCTGCTGCTGCTGCTGCTGTGATTCACTTGTGTTGAACGCTTGCTCAGGCTGCTAGGATGGGTGGAACCAATACCATCCCACAGACGCTTCCAAAACAAAAGATGCTCTTCTCCTTTCCTTTCTCACGGACAAATAGACACACATACACACACATGCACATAAGCGCAATTAGCACGCCTTGAAAGAATTTTTAACTTTCCCAAATTTGTTTCGCTACCGTATCTCCCCATCTCTTTCTTCCATTCTGTAGTTTTTTTTAAAGATTCCTCTTAGCGTCCTTGTTCCTTTTGCACCAGCTTGTTGTTTCTCTCTCTCCCTCTTCCTCCCTCCCTCCCTCTCTCTCTCTCTCTTTCTACCTTTGCAATTCTCACTCTTACCATCTCTCTTTATGTACATATATTTATCAGAAAGCTCGACATTAGTTTGACAAACAAAGAAAATTCGTGATGCATTCTTGTCATTATTAAAATTTTTGAAGGCAATCCATGTCCTTTAACGTGATGCAGGCTATTTCAGCAAACTCCTTGTGTGATTCTTTTTGTCTCTGTCTGCTCCCTTCTCTCTACTTTTGAGATTTAGAATTACTTTCTTAGCTTTCCGTTACCTGAAAACAGTCAATATGATAATATGAAGCATATCTTTGGAGTTTCTATGCTGTTGAATGATTCTTACATGTTTCTACTTGATTCTGATTCTTGGCCAATGATCTATACGATGAATGATCTCTTTGCATGCTGACCACACTCTCGTGAAAGCGTGCAATGCATGCGAAGGAACATTGCTAGCAGTAATCACTACCCATTGTCTTGTTAATGAACAGGCGAAACAAAGAGGAAATACTCGATGATCATACCAATTTTAAGACTCCAACTTGCATCGTACATCACTCTTAGAGATTCACATGCAAGTTTTTAGGGTCTGCCTAGAGATTCAAATTTTTTACTATTTTATACTTTAGCTTACATTATATTTCCTTTACAATATTTCAGCTGCTTAATTTTCTAGGAAAATATCTACTAGTGGTTATATTTTGGTTGGTATTCTACGTTTGTACATTTTACAGGAATCATGTAACATGCAGTGGAGCAAGAAGCCGAGTGTAGTTAAGAATTCATGATAAAGGAAAGGAATGGATGTCAGTTGACGATAAGCATGCATCGGTTGAGAATTGAGGAATTTAGAAAGAAGCAAATTTAGATAGTGGCGTTACCATTAATCAGTTCACCCGCATAACCATAGGCAAAGCTGCAGTACAGGTCGATTCTCTAATGACGCACCAGCCTGCTTTAACACGGTAAACAAGCGATTACTCTCATTTAAATAACAAATTGTTTAAGAAAAATTAAAATGAATCAATGGGTAAAAGAAAGGGAGGAGCAAAGAGAAAGATACGAGAAAAAGAGATCGTAAAATATTTAATGCAGAGAAAATAGAGAAATTTTTATCAGGCTCGTTCAAGTAAATAACAAATTGTTCAAAGAAAATTAAAATGAACCAGTAGTTTAAACAGAGGAAGGAGCAAAGAGAGAGAAAAAGAGAAATTAAGAAAATATTTAATATAAAGAAAATGAAGAAATTTTTTGTTTTGTTTAAATCAATAAAAATTATTTAAATATAATAAAAATGAGCCAATCTATAAAATATAGGAAAAAATAAAAAGAAAGATTTATAGATACAAAGAAAAGAGATAATAAAATATTTAATATAGAGAAAAATAGAGATTTTTGCCGGTTAAAGAAGCGACCAGTACGTAGAGGCGTTTCTCAACGTGATGTGGATGATGAATCGTGTTGTAATGTGCTCGATGTAAGTGAAGAAAAAGTGGTCTATTTGATAGAATGTCGTAGGAACTCACTTGGATTTCGGCTGGATCTCTCCTGCAGCTGCAGCTGTGTCTCTACTACGGTGCAACCGCAAGCTGACCCTTCGTTCTTGGCCAATTGCACCCAATGCTGAAAGAGCATCAGAAAAAAACAATATGCATCAAATCCGCTACGAACAATTTTCACAAATATTCTCATACTTCAATCAATAAAATTCTCCCCTTAACCTAATCTTTCTGATCCTATCAGAACGCCAGGAATTCTTAATCTATATCACCACAATTTCATTCGATTCTCTTATTTGATTCTTACTGATACATTCTTATATATTTAATATTTTCCCAAATCTAATGCAGATTACTTGAAACAAATGAAAGTGATCGTGATAAAAAGAACTTAATGAGATAAAGAAACGAAACTAAATATTCTCAGAATTATTAGTTTTTCAATAGAATATTTTCAATTATAAAAGAGCTCGTAGATCAAGGTAAAATTGTAAATTATTTCAGTTCGAGTATTGCAAATAACGGATTTGGATAATTGATAAGCTTGAACGAGTTGAATAGAAACTAAATTAATCAATGGTATTCTTATGTATATATATTTATATATATATGGATTTTCTGCCAGTTGATACAATTTTTTCAACGGTTTGTTAAAAAGAAGAAAAATCACAGAAAAAGAAAAATTGTGCCAACTGATCGAAATTAGGAAGATGAACTGTTTTCACGCTTGGCAATTGAAATGGAAAACTTGACGATGAATAAAAAGATAAAAACGGAAGAGAATAAACAAAAATGTAAACTAGTGATGAATCGACGTGTGAAATTGAGAAAAAATACCAGCCAAGAAGATAAATATACAAGGAATTTTTTGAAATCAAACTTGTTAAAGCTTATAATTTTCATTCACCGTGCGTGTTTCGGTTTTTCCATTCAAGCCAAGTGAGAAGAAATTTTGACAAGGATAGCCAACAAGTCGTGTGGTGAAATAAATAAAGAGAGACCAGTCCTCTTGAATGGAAAAACATTTATTTGCTACTTTTTTCTTCCTTATCATCATCTCCATCATCAGCATCATCATTATCATTAAAATTATCATTATCATCATCATAATCGTCACCACCATCACCATCGTGGTCATAATAATCAACATTATTACCAATAAACAAACAAGATGATTACAAATACGCGATTGAGAGACTCCATTGCAAAAGAATTACTATCAACTGTTATCGTTAATTTTTTGAAAGAAAAAATGGCAGTACCTGAGAATCTTTAAGGGAAGGAGAAGCGTAGAAGCTCTCTCTCGCGATTTCTACTTTACTATATACTCTTAATTTTCATTATAATAACTATATACTCTAGGACAAAAATATATGTATACTTCAGGCTAACTATATTGTCAAAAATACGGTATATTAGATTTCTCGTGTAAAAGAAGGCTCTATGCACATTTCTAATTCTTTATAAATTTTATATTCACGACACTGGACAATATTTTATCAAGAATATCGAAAATATCGCATATATGAAAATATATAGTAGCCTATATGCTTCTTATCGATGCATAACAAGCATTATTATAATTATATTTTTGTTCAACGTACAATCACAATATTTTTACACTAATTCTTAAAACCTTCTAATATTCATGTGCAATAATAAGTTTATCAACTAAATATTATGGCATGGAGTTTACAACGATAAACAAAATCCGAGAATTTATTGTTAAATTCAACTAATCGTGCAAAGCAGCCATCTTTCAAACGACTATAATATATTTATTAAAATGGCTATTGCGAAAAAAAGCACTTGCCTTCATTCGTCAGCTTAATGACTCCATTAAAAATATTATAATACTTTTAAAATTAAGAAAATTACCAAGAAACGAGCAAAGAATAGAAGCTTTTGCATTGATGCGTAATAATCATTAGATTATTTTATGTCAACTTGTTGAACAACTCTTGTGAACGTATATTTTAAAATTGATTCCAGAATATAATAAGTATATTGAGAAACGATTATCATAAGCGTAGCAAAATAAATGTCTTTCGTTTCGGTATCGGAATCACGCAAGTTTCTACGATGTAACATCAGTCCGATGGTTTGTCAATTGATTAAATAACGATAAAAAAAATAACTATAAAAGTCAGAGTTAAAGAATTTAAAGTTCGAGAAACTCGTTAATTCGTATATCGAGTTTTTGTTAAATATATTTAAATATATCTGTATAGTTGTAACGCTGTGGCGTTAAGATTAAAAATAGTTGTGTGTAGAAAAAGGGTAAAACGTGTTAAAAATATAGTATACGTAATAGTTAACGTTTTTCACAAACACACCCAAGAGACTCGTTAAAAATATATAATTACATGATATAAAGAGAGTGAAAGCTTCGTATTTCCCTAAAGAGAAATAGGTATGAATTTACTTGTATTGTATACGATGTAAATGCTAATAATCAGTCTATAATCTTTCGGTCAGTCGAAACAATACGTCGTATGAGGAAAGTAGCGAATGAATCAGCAACATTTCAGTCGTACCCTCATCTATTTATTGTACTGGGGCTCTCTGATACTGATAAACATTCGGATTTCCGTTTTTAGAAGAAAAATAGTCAATTGAAATAAGGACTTTTAAAAATCCTTTCTAATTTCATATATAAAATCTGTTTAAAGAAAAAAAATCGATTCTCGTAAAGGATACTAAAAGCCGTGAGTGCCAAGAGGGCATTTTGTTATTTACCGAAAACCGACAAACGTCACCCGGTTCATCTTCATTGAAATCCCGTAGGAAGCATCATGGCTCATTTTCGTTTCCTCTCATTGCTAGTTAATCTTTGATAGCAGTCCGTGTTGAGTATTAATCATATTATATACAGACGAATAGATACTTGGTTCACGTTATCTAATATGGTTTGGTATATGAACATTTACATAACTGAATATCTAGAAAAAAAAAAGAAGAAGAAGAGAAAACAAAGCTGATTTCGTGGCTCTCGCTCGTGATAGTAATATTTGAACAATTTTGTTTCTGTTCTCATTATGAGACAACGAGAACAGTAGAGTTTTGAATATTATATAAAATAACTTCCAAAGTTTACTAATGTATCTATACACATTTGTGCGAATTTATACTTGTAAAGCTATAGGTGCATGTAGACAAGTTGGCTTTGCTGGTGTGGTAATAATTACAATAGAGACCAACAATCCCACTGTTGCCAGTGTAAACATTGGAAGAGACTTAGAATTTAAATTCGCTAATCATAATAAACGGGTAATGGCAGAATCGGTCGTACATCGATAATACACTGATACTTTGGAGTCGGTTTTCCACCAAGTCGACTTGAAAATTGAATAGAGTTTTAAATACCAATTCGTTATTAAAATTGGTGCAACGACTATGAGAACTCTGTTCAATTGTTAAACCGAGCTGGTGGAATCAGCCCAGAACAGCTCGTTCAGTTTTTCAGCTACGTTGGTGGAAACGGATGTTAAAAGCAGTTTTATCCCGTGCTTAAGGCAGTTCGGAAGGACAGTGTACAGTTAACCCGTATAAAATTGGTAAGAGTATTATTTGGCAGCGATATATCGTTACTTGGAACATGGTACAAGCTCTGGCGAATTAAAAAGCGAGGAACGAATGATCGAGGATCTCGGCTAGTAAAATAGGAGCAGCCTGCTCAGATACAAATACAGACGAAGATATCCAGTAGGATTCCTTTGAGAATATCGAGGTTGCCTTGAGGTTTGCGACCCAATCTGTCGCTAGAATTCAAACTGTGATTATCTAGGTCACCCCTAGCTATCCAATCCTTGTAACATTCCTTCTTCTCGGTTCCAACGACTTCCGGTCCACGCAGACCCTCGCCATGACCAGCACTTTGTAAATTCTGCAAATACAGCCTGCCCAGCTGACTTATGGAATAACCAATTTCCAGGCTGTCTTTATTCCCACTAATGGTTTCTTGAGTGGAGGTGCTGTGGGGTTTCCACGCTCTGCCCTGCAGCAGTAATTCAGTATTTTCAGTCTTATCCTCGCCACTGGTAGACTTGCTTTTCGTATCAAAGCCCTCGACGTTCCCCTCTTGCGTTAATGGTGGAACGTTAATAGTGTCGAACAAGATACTCGGATTGAAGAATACCGAAAGATCCTCCTTTGGTTTGCTCCTCTCGTTTACGGGGCAATCCTCGCTTGTTCGTTGCTGTTTCCGCAAAAAGGCTAAATCCGTTTGCACTGGCGGATCTTTAGTGTACTCAAAAAAATCAATATCGTTTCGTTGCTTCTGCAAAAAATACTCGCACTTTTCCTGATCAGTCTGAGGATAGTCGTGGGTCTGGTGGTCCTCTCTCTTCGAGAGATCCTGCCACTTCTCGTTCTCCCTGGGTAAAAAATGAAGGCTTCTTCCAACTCTCTGAAAAAAACCTGGCCGCTTCCTAGGCTTGGCAGTAGAGGATTTGGTGGACTTTTTCGATTTTTGCGACGAATCCAGGCTCCTCTGCTTCGCGTGAAAGAAGCCTTTGGGTCGTTCCTGAGGAAGAAGCTCCAAACTTTTGGCATCGGTCACCGGAAGTTCGGTGCACTGTCCGAGGGACTCCAAGCTTCGATGAATCTTGCCCTTTGTCCTAAAGGAGAAGCTCTTCTTCTTGCTGTTGGCAAAAGCCTCCTGCAACAGCTCGGTGCTGCCTTTCTTGAAGATCTCGCCCTCTTTTTCGAGAAACTCGATGCTCCTCGATCCACGCTGCAGGGCGCAGGCCAATCGCTGCGAACGAGGATTTTCCTTGTCCTGGGCTCCACCGAAGCAATTGATGGATCCACCGGAAGCCGTTTGCGAGTTACCATCGACGACGTCTCGTGACTGCACGTATTTACTAGCGCCGAGCTCCTCGAACATCCTACCACGCTCCAGGATCATCATCTTCCGCTCTGTAAAATGCTCACAAAAAAAGTAGCTTTGCTTGTCGAGTTGCCGTGCGCCAGCGATTGAATCTGCGCTGGCATTCCTCTGATCGAACGCTTTCCTCTCTACCGGAAGTGACTGAAAGTAGCTGCTCGTCACTTCCGGGGAGCTTAACTCGACGCGATTATGACCAAGCTCGTGATGTCCCAGGCTAAGACTCGCCAGCTCTAACGCCACAGCGTCCGGTAATAATCTACCAGTCGACGACTTGAATGTACTGAACTGACATGTATTCACCCTGGAAGCCTCGCCACTACCTGCAGCAGCGATCTGCGATTGCCCGCCCACAACCTGCGCCGCTGACTTCGTTTCAGCTATAACCTGCTGCTGCTTAGCGCAGAATTCTTGGTAGAATTGTATTTTACCTTGGAGATCATTTTTATCCTGATTGTCCTGGTCGCCGCGGGCGTCCGTGTCGCGCCGCTGTCGAATGCTTCGGAGATTCGAGGAAGTTCCTACCGTTGGGCCCACTGTCGCGACAGACGCGATTGCCAAACACTGCCTCGTGTAGGGCCTATGGATTGATCAATCTTATTAAATCTGAGTCTTTATTGGATTTTTCCAATAAACTCTTAAAGATTGACCTTACCTTGATCGATGCTCCTGATCGTTCCCGGTTCCCGAAGGTATCGCAGCGTTTGTTGTTTGAGGATTGATTGGTGTCTGTTGCGTAGATGGTAAGGCAGGTTGTCGAGCGTTTCCAAACTTCAGCATATTCCAATCAAATACGTAATCATAGGTAAAGCCTTGATCGTGGAACAAGGTACGGAATAGTTGACGGAGATACGAATAGTCTGGCTTCTCTTCGAATCGTAATTCTCGACAATACCTTAGGTAGGTTATGAATTCAACTGTTGCCATGCAAAAGAGTATTGGATACAGTTTATTAATTGCTGTTACTTTATCATTGCAGTAAATGAAAAATTTGAGAGATTTACCTGGATAACCTTTACAAAGCTCTTCAACTGGTGTGGACATTTTCTTTTCCGAAATACGTTCGTATTTTTGCCTTTTCGTCGCTGCTTTTAATCCTTGCCAAGGTAAGCTGCCTCTATTGAAGTACATGAGTACATAACCTAAGGATTCGAGATCGTCTCTCCGTGACTGTTCATTGCCCAAATGTGTGTTTATACTTGCATATCTAGTATTGCAAGATAAAATATGTTTTAAAAAGTTTTATAAATATTGTATATATACTGAATTTAATTTAAAAAAACTCACCTAGCTGTACCAGTTAAATTTTTGTTTTCTCGATAAGGTATGTGCTTGTGTGTACGACCATCACGGTATTTCTTTGCCAAACCAAAGTCTATGATATAAACAAGATTTCCTTTCTTTCCTAGTCCCATCAAGAAATTATCAGGTTTGATATCACGATGGATAAAACTGCGACTATGAATGTAATCTGTCCTACAAATCTATAAAGAAATTGCAAGAATTACAATTATATTACTTCATTGATATCTTTGACTAAAATTTATTTAAGGTTACTTCTATTTACCATTTGATCAGCAAGCAATAAAACAGTTTTGAGAGTAAACCTTCTCGAACAAAAATTAAATAGATCTTCTAAAGAAGGGCCAAGCAGTTCCATGACCATAACGTTATAGTCACCTTCTGAGCCACACCACTTTATCGTAGGAATGCCAACTGAAAGAAAAAAAAATTTATGTAAGCAAATATTCTTATCGACATAACTAAAAATAGCTTATCTTTACAATGAAAATAAACAAAGTAGACAACACAGAGAATACTACTTCCTAACAAAATAATAGCTAAAGTTATGTGCAAAGAATATTTTATCAAGGAACAAAGGAATACAAAGCAAATGGTATAAATAGACAGGAGCCAAGAGTAAGACGAGAACATAACAAATGTGACATTTCCAAAGCAGCATATGATCAGTCAGACTATTAGTTGAAACAGCTTTTATGCCGAATCACTAACTCACCTCCTCCCTGCATCATTTTATAAAACTTGGACTCGATATGCAGTTGTGGATGCCTAGTCTTTATGCATTCTAGCTTGATGGCAACTTCTTCCCCCGTGGAAATATTGGTACCTACAAATTATAAAGAATATTAACCAAAAGAAATTGGTGAATCATTGAGTAAATTGGTCAGGTTGAACTAAAAAATATTTCTGGTAGAATCTATAAATTGTGATTTGTAGTGTTTCTAAGAAAAGAAATAGGTTACAGGTAGGTTACCTAAGTAAATATCACCAAAGGAACCGCTGCCGATTTTCCGTCCGAGGCGGTATTTATTGCCAACGCGTAGCTCCATTCTCCAGGGTCGGTAGGGCCAGGAACAGGAGGAGGAAGAAGAAGAAAAGTAGCACGGATGATGGGGCGACTACAGCGTTGCCAAGTCCGCCATTTTGAATTATACTACACGGGAGATTGCTCACGGCTATACCTAGACTAAATTCGCTTCTTCTTCCACGACCCACTCCTGTAAAATAAGATTTTTGATGTGAGCGCTAGAAGACGAAACGGAGAGAAGTAGAACTAGCTCTTACAGCCAAGCTCGTCAAGCTGCATGAATGTGACTTTTATGCGCGCGCGTTTGGGGATAAGTGGGGAGAGTTTAGATTTTGGATAGGAGAAGTGAGAGAGATGGGATATTCAGTCGGGTCGGACCTCTCGTTTTCACTCCCCTTCTTACACACACGCAACACATGCACGAATAAACTTATGCGCCCAAAATTTATATACTGTTGAACAATTATTAAATTGCACCAAAATCTTAATAAATCTGCATAAAAATAAACTGAATATTGATTCTCAACGTTAATAAATTATTTTCCAATCTATCAATTAGTGCTACATTGTAAAAAAGATAATTTATATAAATGACAATAAATATATAATAATTACGCCGACCGACTGAATTCAAGATACCTTTTCATATATTATTAATTATTCTATCTTAACTCTTCTTCCAACAATTTTTCATTTTCGAGAAAGAGTCACATTTGAAGTTTTAGAATTCCATAATAGTTTAATTATATACCTTAGATTTAATGGGTAGACATAGCGTCGAGTAGCCGAGAAAATCGCGCGCAACACTTACTGACCGTGTAGTTGCAGACTGGATTCCCGATTGTGGACGTTATGGTGAACATTATCTGAAAAAACCGCTGTATTGCTACATTATGACCATAAGAGCGCCACTTTTAAAATACAAAACTACTTTGACAGGCTATCAGGCAATCAGGTACTCAGGTACCCCTTCTTTCATACCTTCATCTTTAGTATAACAGAAATTGTAGCGTAGTATCCATTTGGATATATCTACGGTAGTAAACTCATACTACTACACTTGGCAACACTGCTTCCAGGCCTTTCAGCTTTAATGTTGTGATAAAAATGTGTTGACGGACTCACTCGCGCCAAAACCCAAAGAATTGATTCTCGTTAAAGTACCGTCTACTTTTGTTTTGTATTGAAAAAAAGTTGTCTTCCATGAAGGGTTAAACCAACAAGTAATATGAGAATGTTGCCTAATCTACGTAACTACCGAGTACGTACAAATTACTATACGAATAGACGAAGTTACTGTCGTTTTGTGCGAAGGAAATTAATAACTCCAAAGCTTTCAAGCAAACGATTTCAAGTAAGAGGATCAACTGACTAACACCGAGCTCGGCGCTCGGTCTGTCCTCGTGCATATTCGGTATTTTTCGCTACTCAATTCCCCACCACCTATAACTATGTACCTCTGACATTTTTATTCCCATTCGACTGAACACATATGTTGCGCTCATCGTGCGAAACCTAAAATATTCAATTTATAATTATTTCTATAGTCAATAAAATTAATATGAAAAAATGAGTAAAATATTCACTTAGTCGAATGAGTGTATTTGGAAATTTCCGATAAATTGTGGAATACTTGTTAACAATTACTATTTCTTCCCAAACATTTAAATCTCGCATAGTAGTGGTAGTAGCTCGAAGCTATGTGATAATAATTCAATTAAAAGTAATATCAATCTGCTTGTATAATCAAATGAAATCAAAACTATTCTTTTCATTTTCTTAACAATTATTTCTTTGCTATATATATAGTATATATATACATACATACAGTCGATTATTCATTAGTCCGCGAGTTTCAAACCATTTATCTTCTTACTAATCTTTATTACTATTTTTATCATATTTCAATATTTTTAGTCCGTAATAAACATAACTTAGCTTTATGACATCCTAATTTAGAGAGCCTAATTTCCTACGATTCAAGAAGGATATGAAAAATTTGACTTCATTAAATTGACAATTAATTAGCATAGATATATCTGTGTGCCAGAGGGACCCATAAATCGATTAGGACGATTTGAAAATTATTGTTTTGTTCGGTTTTTAATATATTCTACATACATAAATTGGTTTCATGTGCATAGCTTGGTTCCGAGTCGTGCAAAATACGGTTGTCAGTTGTCACTTGAAAAGCAAGCAAAAGGGGAAGGGGGTCCAAAAGCTCGTGGTTCATCCGACATAGTGACATGTGTAGTAGTGCTGCGCGTCTGCGCAAAACTGATTCGTGTGTGGTGTGACTGGTGTGGCTATCTTCACTTTCTACTTACTTCAACATGAAAATTGACATCTTAAACTACACCGCGCTAAATATGAATTAATTTCCCTCAGTTTACAATCAGTTTTTTTTAACGTGAAACATATCATTCCAACTGTCGGTCACATTTAATAACACCTTAAAAGCGCTAATTTCCATCAGTTTGGTTCAATAACCTCTACTGTGCATTATAAGTAACATTTTCTTTTAACTACCCACAATCACACGTTTAATATTTAATTAAACGAAATATAAATACATATAAACATAAAAAACTATATATCCCAAGCAAGACGCGCATATTATCAAGAAACTTGAAATAAAAGTGCTTATAAATTCGTAAATAATAATAATGGGCGCCTGGAATTTAACAACAGCAGCTTTTAGTAACATTCAATAAAATTGCTATGCTTTTCATGTTATGCAAAACTATGATTCGTTGATTTTATTTATTCTATTTGCACATGTAGGGTATTTATCTATACAAAGAGTAAAATCAAAAATAATGAATGTGCAGAAAGTACAGATAAAACGAGCAAGTTCTTTCCAAACGAGTAAGGTTCCTGAAACAGGCACTATGCTATAACTCTATAGGCGTATTGTTATCAATGAATATTTCGGACAGGCAAATTTTTTCACTTGTAACCACTTGTAACGCTAGTAAACATCAAGTTCACCATGAGGTAAACAAAGTATTCGTCCCTAAAACTAAAAGATTTCCTTTGTTTCTTCACGTATCCACGTGCTCTTTGTATTCTATATACAATTGTTGATAATGAGAAAGCGATTTGCGCGTAAGAAACCGAAATATTTTAAAAGAAAAATGTAACTGTATTATATTTAGTTATAGGAAGACATTACGCGGATACAGGCTTAATAAGTTAACAATTTCTAACCAATAAAAAGTAAAAGTCGCTGAATTGTGGCCAAACTGGTCAGTGACATGGGTTATTATTTTATTTCTTTATTATTAGGTATATAAATATTTTTTGTAGAACTAATATAAAAAAAAAATTATTTTTTCGAAAACTGTCATTTCATTATCCTTCCCTTTAAAAATCTAGATCTCCTCTAACCATCATTAACATCGAAGAATAATATTATTCTTCTATTTTTACAATTGACAATTCCAAGATTGCATAAAAAAACTTGGTCCACTCCTTAGTTCATATCTGTTTGAGAAAAAATGTAATGTGTTTATATGCTGTAGACAAACATGGGATATTTTGGTGATTTGGAAAATCGTTGATGCTAAGATTTACAATACTAAAGAGTGTGGTTTATTTTGTAAAACTGAGCAACTCCTCTCATATTTTTTTAGTTTTCTTAGCCTTTCGCTAAAACCTCGTTTACACGTTACGCGAGCACTTTTCGTTTATAAATTCCTTCCTTGGATCACATTCTTGGCTTAGCTAGCAGGAACTTCTTGTTTATTGTTTACTACAGGAGAATTTTCTTGTGGACCAACAGTTGTTTGTTCTGTACAGCGCCATAGTCCATACGTTTTTCCAACTGTTGTCTGCCACAGCCTGAGAGTACCATCCTCAGAGCCACTGGCATATAACTCACCATCTGGTGAAAAGCGTACGCAATGTACTGGCCCAAAATGACCTTTAAAAGACTCTAAACATACAAAATAACAATTAGTATAAGATTGATCAATTTCTGTCTTGTCAGCAAACAGCTTCTTACCAATTTCATTTCCAGTACTATAATCAAATTTGTACACTTTCAAGTCTTCTCCTCCACAAACAAAAATGCTACAATTCGGGTGTAAGCTGGCACTATTAGCTTGTGTTGGTACAATGAACTCTCGAATCTTTGTTAGACTGTTGACATATAAGAGGCATAATTTATAAATAATGTGTATTCAAATAGTAAAGCTATTGCATAATACCTACTCATTACTATTCCAAAATGTAACAATATTTGCATGAGTAGTAGTGATAATATTGCCATCTTTAGATACTTCCATTGAATTAGGAATAGCAGGAAAATCTAGCCTTCTTGTCTCTTGACCACTATTTTTATCCCACACCCGAAGTGTTTTATCATCAGAACAAGTGACCAAACACGTATCATTATTGAAGAATGTAACATGCCTGATTCCACTGGAATGTCCAGAAAATATCTACAAAACTCTAGCATTAATAACAATCTAACATTAACTGTAAATAAAATATATTCATGTGTAATTTACCTGCGGTGCAGCTTCAGGCTTATTAAGATCGTAGATTCTTACAATTTTTTCATTAGAACCAGTGCATAGATAATTAGAATCGGTACTAAAGTTTACAGCCTTCACTATATGATTGTGTTGGAAGGACTGTACCTCTTCCCCTTTTATAGCATCCCAAACTTTAGCATTAAAATCAGCTGCACCTGTTGCAGCTCTTGTTGCTTGGGGATTCAGTGCTACTCCCCAAACAGCACCTTTATGCCCTTCAAATGTGCCAATCCAATCACCAGTGTCCCCTTGCCTAAGCATTGGCTTTCCATCTGAAATAAAATTAAACATAAGGAAAAAGAAAAATTAATACATAAAACTCCATTTTTTTTTTAAATAACTGATTTTAGAAGTCGCTGTAAAAATAAATTTGCAAATAGGAAAATACGGAAAGAAAACTTGGAAAGAGGAATATATTCTGGAGATAACAATTAGACCAATTAAAATGACATTTACCGAGTCTAACCTCCAAACGACTCGGGGGGGAAACCTTGAGAAGGCTCGGAAGGAACTGGACCAAGGCAAACCAGAATTGATCGTGATCAAGAAAGATGTGGAATAATTACAAACAATAAACAAGTTACAAGAAAAATTAATAGCGTATCAAGATTACACCTCAAAATGTTTATCAACAAATTACCTTTGCACGCTGAGATTAAATAGTAGCCGGATTCAGTTACGTCGGAAAATGCAAGATGTACCACTGGTCTGGTGTGACCACTGCACGTTAAAGGAGTTTGTCTTAAACTCGACATTGTAAAATTTTGTATAATAGTATTATCTTTCAGCCAGCGTTGCCAAGTTCGCCATTTTGTCACTGAATGACTGAACGGACTGAAGGAAGACTGAACTGAACTGAAGCAGCAAACTTTGACTGAATTGCACACAAACACAATAGCTATACCTGCAGTTACACAGTACACACACACATTAGTCAGTGTGTGAAGCAGTGTAGAGTACTGTAGAGTGGTGTAGTGTAAATCAAAGTAAATTCGTAGCCACTGGTGAGTGGTGACTGCTGGTAGCTGGGCTGGCCCCTCGTAGGTTTTAAGGTGGTTCCTACGTAAATAAAATTTCTTCAGTATTATTTAAAATTTTAAAGAAACGTTATTTAGGCATAGAGGGATAATCTATTAAAATTTGGAATGATGTTACCGATGATATAAGTAAGAAATAATTATTTGAAATTGGCACTTTTAACGTGTAGCCTAATGGGTGATCAACACATTCTGAAGAAATTTACGATGTCCCGTATTGCAATGACTTCACAAAGCAATAAAAAACTGTAGTAATATATTTTAAATTATAAGCAATTTTTTAATAACCGAAAATATGTACATTACCGATAATAATCGCCTATTATTATTACTAAGAAATTTAAAAATCTCTTATTTGTCTATATTCTGCATGGAAATGTGGTAACTCCTCAAGTCATACATATGTGTATTTCTTTTAATATAATTGTTTCAAAAAGATTAATAAAAATAACACTTAAATTATTAATTTTTTACAAATTAATTTTCTATCACAACCAGAATAAGTAAAGTATTATTTTCAATTTTGTAACTACTTATAACTCTATATGACTAGAGAGTCGCGCATGAACCACCTTAAACGGTTCAAACTGAAACCTTCCCAGTTCCCACTATATACTTCTCAGTCATATAAATGTTTCCCTGATTCTCTCCCCCCACCAAACTTTCAAGAACTTTTCTACCTGCTCCTTTACCTTTACCCGTATCTATGCCTCTCATCCTACTTTTCTCTTTTTATTTATCACCCTTCAGACTCCTTTTCGGTGTTTATTTCTAGGAAAATTCCATCTAAGTCCTGAGGCCCCTGAGGGTTGCTCTTCGACGACTCCTTGTAATGCTCAAGAATCACTTTCGTCTAGAGATGGTTCATGTGGACTAGCCTATATGAGAATCCTTTTTATATTTGATATCTTTATTTTTACTCAACGTAATATCATTTATTTATGACCGTATTTTTTTACTATAACTTTCGAGGAACAACAAGTTTAACTTATGTAAAATAAATCATATATTTTTAAAACAAGTGGTATAAACAGATTATTAATGTAGTAGTAATCATATAAAATATGATGAAATGTTAAAGAGGATAAAGACAAAATGTGGGCGATATCAAGTTGTTTTTGTTTTGTATTATTAAGGTAAAAAATAACAAGTGACTTTACAAAAGTATAAGTGGAATTTCATTAGTACATATACATCTGGTTTTAATCTTAATAATATTGTATATCACTGATGCATTTTACAATTCTTGATACTAATGGGTAATACAGAGTGGATCACCGCGCGACAAGAAAGTAACGATAGACCAGTAATTAGCGTAAACATTAGAGGCACGTTAGGCGCAAGGTGTGATAATAAGTTTTCCTTTTTTTTTTCTTTTCAATCGTTCCGAAAGCTGAGTAGTTTTGCCATTAAGCCATAGCTCGAACTCGGGCTATATGAATAAATATAGCTCTTCGAACGTCTATTTATTATCTAACTAGTTTTTAAAATTATTTTCGTAAAACTATTGCGTGATCAATAAAAGTGATACAAGTCAATTCAATGAATTCACATTTGATAATTCAATACAAAAATTGAATTAAAAATCGATACAAAGCTGCTATTCTTTTGTACGGGCTGAAGATAAAACTTTATGACAGTAATAATAATAATAATAATGAAGTAGAGAAGAGTTTATTTGCATGGACCTTCTGTTAACATTAACAAACTTTGAGTAATTAACTGTTTTAGTATATTGTCAGAACGAGAAACAATCCTATATAAACTATCACGCAAAAAATTACCAATTTGTGGTTTTAGCCAATCCTTTAAAACTTAATAGGAATAATAAATTACATGAAAACTAGTTTTTAAGAACGTATGCGAGGATGTCTCGCAATATAAAAATCAGTGAACAATCAAATCACGAAATTGTTTATAATTTAATATAGAAGACTTAACCGTTAATCAATATTGTTAAAAAAAATATAACTTTTAAGGTGTCTTCTCTACGTCATGGCCACATAGATACTGGTGCCTTAAGTTTCTTTCTCTTAAACTCCTTTCTTATTCACACAATATAATTCTAGTTAAGTAGCGCTCTATTCTGGTTCGGAACATCAATCAACAGTTATTTCTTATTTTCATGGTTCCATTCAAGATTTTTGGACGTCCGAAACTTTTAAAAATACTGTAGAAGGTTTAAGTCGCATTGTTATCATTTAAAAATAAGGGGTTAATACAATTTTAGATATTGTATTACGATATGATAATGGCTTGCATATTCAATCTGTGATGTATATAATTATATATCTGTACACGAAGCTTTAGAATGTTAGTATTCCTTTCCTTCCAATTTTTTATTCTGTCCTTTGATATTCAGTTAAAAAACTTATAAAATAGTTGACAAATAATGCTTTATGCTTTGTATAAAAAAATTTATTTTCTTTTATAATCGTTATGATACGTTTCTTATATATTAATTATTAGAGAATTAAAAAAGTCAAATGCGTTGAATTTCTTTCAAAGGAACTATTTTGGAAAAGCATGATCCAGCTAAATGGAATACCATAAATTTAAATGGAATAATGCCAACGATGAATAAAATACTCGTTTCTTTGACCTTTATGATTAAAATAGTTTTTTTAACAAAGAAAAATAAAAATAGTTAAAATGAATAAAGAATCTTTTGGACAAATTTGGCAGTCGTTATAGATGAAGGAGCTTTCCAATGGAATTCTAAAAGCTTAGTCATTTAACGATTATCACTAACACTGTATAATAATCTATATCATTTTAAAAAATCTACAGTGTATAAACTATAGCCGCTGTGTACACGCTTGTTACTATTAAGTAAGGCTACAGACCTAGTCGCTTTTAACTCGACGTGTAGAGTGTAAAATCGATGCTTGGTCAGAGTACATATTTTGTACTACTTTAAGATCCCACCTCCTCTGGCCTAGCCAATGGAGCCTTTGTCTTTTCAGTAGTAACTGTAGTTGTTGTTACTTCTAGGTTTGCCAAATCTGCAGCACTAATCTGAAATACCAAATAAAAATGTATTAATTTACAAGTCTTTTTAATTCTTATAAAAGCAATATTCACACATTGTAATGTGGAAATAAAAATAATTTCTCTAGAATGTGTTAAATAAAAGAAATTTACTCGATAAATACTTGTTATTGTTTTACACAGAAAATAGAGAATGTTAGTATGTATAAAGGATACAAATGAATTCATAATAGATTAATATCGAGGTTACGACCGACACCAATGGTAACACGGTACTTAAATTACCCGTTACCTTTAGCTACCAGTACAAAAAAATTAATTAGTGCCGCTTGCTAACCTCGACATTGGGGGGTAGTGTGATGGTAGCATGTGTCGTTGTTGTTTCAGTACCACTGCGTATTTCTCTCTCTACTGTGGTGCCTGTGCAATAATAAAAGCAAAAACATAACGGTAACTTCAATGAAACAAAAACAAATAAATACTATAAGCATAGAACGAAACAAATGACTTAATAATGTACTGAATCTAATACATAATGGCATTACTAATAGGTTAAAAAATTAATAAATAATTAGCGTAGACCTAAAAAAAAAACATATCATGAAAAAGTTTGTAAAAGCTATATCTAAGCAATTAAATATAAAATGTGAAACTAAACAAATAGATATATTATTTTTATAAATTTGTATATATGCATGCTGCGTTTGATATGATTATACGCACTATTCACTTGTTGCATTTCATTCGCTTGATTGGTTTCAATTTCACCATTCGTGGTAGTATTGTTGGTAGTTTGAGAAACGACAGTAGTTGTTTTTACGACGATAGATTCATTTTGGGTGGAAATTTCTGAGGTTCGAGAAGTAACTTCCATCTTTAGGCCGGCCAATCGATTATGAAGGTCTTCGGAAGATGTGGCATTTCTAAAAAGTGAACTGTTACTGCCAGGCGATGGCAAGTACACCGTAAGCATATTAATTAGCATTTGATAAAAAGGAAAATTAAAGATTCAGAAAGAATAAAAAAAGAAGCGTTGAAATGCCTTCTAAACTCACAGTAAATGATCTTTAACACTGTCAATTGTAATGTCTCCAATGGAACTTAAATCTTGACGATCGTCGTCTCCATTGACGTCAGTGACGCTAGCAGCAGGCCTAAGTGATGGTTCTTTCGGAGACTCTTCACCGGCTAAAAGAAGTGATCAACGATGGAAAGTAAAGCTTTTGGTTAACTTGTGATGCTTTTTAACTAGGTTAAAGGATAAACATTTATTCCATGACATCTAACCCATGATATTTCTCCCTATTAAATGTTTGTAGCAAAGCAGACAAAAATTCACTGAACATGGAAATTATTATGCAGCAACGAAAATAAGACAAAACGAACGATCTTGAACATATACTAATATTAACACGGCATAATTTTTTGTGATTTGTATATGAGAAAGAATGATTATAGAAGAATATATCTTATCTATTTATGTAGTAAAAACTTTCGGCATACTAACTTGAACCAGTTACACCATTTTCCGTAATAGTTTTAAGTACCGGTGTAGATTGATTTTCTTGAGGTTCCTCCTCATTCTCCGCAGCAGTCTCGTTAACTTCTTGTTCTGTGGCAGGCTCAGTTGTAGTTTCAGGAATAGGTCGAGCGTTAGGTGGTAGATTTAAGGCGCAATGGGCTTTCGTTACTTTCGTAGCTGAAAGAGAGATCCGTTGAAGTTCGGAGCTGGAGTGTAAGTATAACGCTTCTCCAGCCTTGGTGAAGGTCAATGAGGAAATTCCGCTAAAAATGTTGCATCATTAATACCAAGTATAATTTTTAAACGAATGCAAATTTTGAAAGAAAAAAATAAAACTAAATTTACTTGATGTCTTCACGTTTTATTGCCGCCGCATTTAGCTGTCTTCTCAATTCAGGGATACTCAGTACCAGAACGTCTCCTAAATTAGTTAAGCATAGCAGACACGTCTCCTCGTGGTTTCCGGAAAGCTCTACGTGACATGAGAATTTAGCAAATCCTGTTTTTCGCACTCGAGATCCTTCATGAGCAGTGAGTTTGTATTTGCAATAGGGCTTTAAGGAAGGCAAACTAAATATTTTGAATTGTTCTTCACTGGCGATTACCACTCTGTGCGGTGAAGCCATATCTGGTCCACGAATAATTCCACTTTCAGCCTCGAAAGGCTCTGGCAAAGGCACGCCGGATCCATCAAGAATCGTTATTGCAATTACAGGAGCGCGGTGCTTCAATTGAATTTCTTTACCCAAAGTACAATTCACGTCTTCCTCCGTTCTTCTAGCACCGGCTGGTATGGCCAGGGTAAAAACATAAACAGTACCATTGTTCGTACCAGCCCAGAGGGTAGGTGTCGTGTTTTGCATACTGATGATATAACTTCTGGCAAAATAAAGGCAACGTACCATCGAGCCTAGTGCATCGTCCACAGGACGAGCTTCGATTTGCCTCTCAACTGGTTTTAATTCTGCCGGTGTTATGTCAGCACCTGCATTAACAGGAGGCTCCTTTTTCTTTTCAACTACTGTGGAGCGTGGTGGACTAGCTGTGGTAGCTCGTCGCTGTGATCTTCCTTTTCTCAATCTGCGGAACGACTCGCGTAAGGATTTCTTGAAAGACTTTCGCCTGGATATAGGAGTATCTCCGGCACCAGAGAGATCATTGGGATTAAGGGTACATTTCACACTAACTGCTTTGGACCTTACATAATCGAACACGGCTAATCCATGAGCTGTACCAGCAGCGACCAATCCCCACTGGCTTTGTATTGCTAACGCTGTAGCAGCTGCTGGTGGATAAAGCTGCAAAAGAGCTTGTGGTTGAAAACCAACAGCAAAAGATATACTGGTGGTTCTCGATGGAAGATGATCGTGACCTTTCCACACAAATCCATCTCGATCGTTTACAATATTCATTGTTACAGCTTTGATTTCCTTGTTTACTGGTTTATCATTGATAATAGCAGTTATTACGTGTCCTGCTGTGCCAGCAATCACTAAAGTTGACGAGAAAGGACATAGCAGCACTTTCTTAATCGCCAGTCTGGGATCGTCCGAGTAAGGATCAAAAGTTCCTACTTTCCTGAATGGAGGCCACTCGTCTTCTTCATCGTCAGGTGGCTGTTCGAGAACATCCAAGTGTTCACCAGTGAACAGAATTGACGAATTATATTTGTACAAAGGCGTCAGTGTAACATCCGAAGCATTCCAAAACCTCACGGTACCATCTTCGTGACCTGTGAGCAATAGCTCACGAGCTTTTGGCTTATCAGGATTGGCTGGCTTCGAGCAAAGAATCGTTCCACCGTCGATTGGCCATGGCTTTTCAGAATAAAGATGCTCGGTTTGCGTTTTACCAGCAGCAGTTACTGCTTCCCACAATTCCTCCGGTACGTTTGGTATATGCTGAGAACACGTTACCTAAAAAATAATTACAATTTTTTAAAATAATTTTTCTATCTGATGAACCTAATTTATTATTAGTTCTTAGTTATAGGTAAAAGGTATTTACCGCACTGGCGTGAAGAGAAACCAAATATGGTAAAGCCATCATTTTCCAATCAGGACTAGTCAAGTCAATAGCGACAACCTCTTCCTCTGCCAGAACTATGAGAGCCTCTGGGTTTTCAGCAGAACTCTCCTTGTTTTCTGACTCTTTTTCTTCTTCATCTTTCTTGGGGAACACAACAAAGAAGTCAATCACTTTCGAGGTAAAATCAAATACCACGTGTTTCTCCTTTGCCATCACGGTTATCGTGTGACGATCGTCATAACTCGCACGTTGCATGCCACCAGAAAACATAATAAGCTCCCCATGTCTAAAAATGATGAAAATTTGATTAAACTTGATTTATCTTAAAAACAGAGCTTTCAAACAAATTGTATTATTAATACATTGATATTAGGCAAATTAGGGTTTCTATATCAAGCATTTAACATTGCTACGATACGATTAAGTGTTAAACGATAGCTTACAGGTAGATGAATGTAATTTTAGTAGAAAAAATATTAAGATTGGTGGTTTATTGAAAGGAACTTACTCAGCAGTGGGATAAACTAGAATTTTCGTGACCGCCTTACAGGGGAAAGGACCGTAAAGGGTTGTAGGCTCCGGTGTGGCATCGCTTCCGGGGCTCCAGAATGTGTAAGATCCGTCGTTGTGAGAAGAGACAAAACGATCCTCAGAGACCCAATGAACAGACTCCAACTGTTGCGTGGAGACGAATGTCTGCGCACGCGAAAACAAACCCATCAGCTGCACGTACACGTTCGCCAAAAAACCACCAAAGACACAAACGACAATAAGAATGTGTATGCGAGTGTGTTTACGTTATACCAATACGCTATTCGTTCACTTGTAAGCATTGTCCAAAAAAGGTAATTACGAATGAATTTCTGTGAGTTTTCTTGATTCCAAATTAGTCTTAACTTGTTACCTTCGTTAACCTTCAAAGAACTACGTGAGTTAACTCAATGACTCAAAATAATTGTTTGTTCACTGCTATAAATTCAAGATGATAATGAAATATTACTTTGAATTGAAAGTTATATTCATATTATAGAAATAGAAAACTTAACAGCTTAATATATGTAGTTTTAAGGTAATAATAATTTACCAAAATAAATATTCTATTAGAAGATTCTTGTGTCTTCAAAGAATCTTTTAGGTACATATATTTTTCACATAGTCCTCAAGAGTTAAGCAACAGATTAATTAAGTCTGTGAGATTGTATTAATCACGCGTATAACGTAAAGTTATTTATTTTAACAGCATATGCAAGCGTTTCGTTATAACAGCAATTATTTTAATTGTAAGTAAATGATTTTGGCGAATATGAATGGGGACAGGAATACAGAAGACCCACCTGCTGCGCTCCGGGCGTGGCTTTATTCCAAAGAACCATTAAGCCACGATTATATCCAATTAAAATATTATCTGGATGACCAGGTTGCTCTGCGATTGCCTCAACTGCTCCCGGATTTTTTTTATAATCTTTTGGAACACTGTAACATTATTTAAATACTTATTCGTTTCAAAGTTGCATAAATACAGGATGTTATCTGAATAACGGTCAAGCCAGAAGTCATAAATAAATGGGACCATACTGAGTAAAAAATGTACCATCAACTTTTGGTACGTATTACGGTAAATAATTGTTTAATTTTCTAGTTTAGTGTGACATACTTCAATGGCAAAAAATTTGAAGGCTCTTAAACAATTTGCTTGGACTGGAAAATGCGGAGAGACTTTTTTACTCAGCGTACAAGTTTTTATGACTTTTTACTTACTTCTGCATTACTACGTCTTGGTAAATAATGTTGTCAGGCATCACAAAAGTTTTCAGGTTCAACAGATAAATGTTACCACCTTCGGTTCCCAGTAGAAGGTGCTCACCGCTGGATTCCAAGCACATTGCTGATATTTTTTTCAATTTACCCTCCAAAGACAACGACTTCGTTTCCACCACCGAATTTTCATTGATCTCCAACATGTGTAAGGAATTATCATCGCACAGTGACACCACTCGACCCTAAAAAAAGTGAAAAAAAATTAATAAATAAGGAGAGACATCGATCTTATAAATTACATCCGTTAATATTTATACGAGTTTATTGTACTTGGAGTGTTTTGCTAATACTCAACTATTACCACTGCGTTTCTCTAACGGTAATTAATTCAAGCCAAATATAAACATTCGCTCACGTAATTATTACGCGTAAATCTCTTTCGCAACTCTTTTGCTTCTCACGCCAAAGTTTTTCTCACGTTTTGTTTATAGCGAGCAATCATCAAGAAAAATTGACTTTCTATGGAAAGATCATTCTTAATGCACCTCCCTCCCGCCCTTTCCTCTTACCGAGGAAAGTTTAAAGGCTACGAAAAATACAAAGGAATATGAGAATAATATGCACTGATATCTTATCGCGAGAGAGAGATTCACTTATAAACCTATGATAACACCGCTTGTATTCTCGTTTTCGTATCAGGGTGTTCCAGGAATTGAAAATGATTGATTTCAATATAAAACTGCATATCATTGGAACAACAAAAATGGTTTGGAAATGCAATAAGAGTTTTCTGTGGCGTATCATTCCAAACATTATTTTTTGTCATTTTTACCATTAATAATTAGTAATCCAATAATTTGTTAGGAAATTAAATGCTATTATTACTCCTGCAATGATTTTGCAATTGTATAGAAAATTCATCTCGTTTTCCTTTTAATTTCAACCCAAAGCAGAGGGTTGCGAGGGACAACGAATACCGTGATATCAAAAGTAGCTTTTTATCTTGAAAGCTGTAAAGTTTTTGCAGTAGTTAATCCGTTTATGACGAATACAAGTAGATAACAAAGAAGACATTTGTAGAGAAACACGATTATTTCTTAATCTTGAAAAGTCCTGCCTGGGGCATTTCTGGTACACAAAGTCTACGAAATAGGAACTTGCGTTATATGCTTATACAGGGCGTGACACTCATTCATGTTAAATTGAAATTTTTAGATAGAGGATAAAAATCTGAAGGGAAAATTCTTAAGAAAATTTTTAAGCTTAATAATAATTAAAAAGTTTTGAAGGATTGAATGTTTTGCAATTTCAAGCTTCTGATTGGTCGATCACTCCAGTGACGTTCAGCCAACTGGATGTCACTAAATTCGTTTACTGACATTCAACCAATATGGAACTTCGAACAAAAAGTTTTTAATCTTAAATAACTTTTTAATTAGAGGGCGGATTAAAAAATACTATTAAAGTTTTCTTCTTAGAATTCCCCTATCTTTTTATATATTTGTGATTGACAAAATATTTTGTTACGCCCTGTATAATTAAAATTTCGCTTTAAAACACTTTTACAGGTTATAAAGTTTTTGCAATGTCCAGTTTTTCCTAGTTGCTTTTTTGTTAAACAAGGACGGAAGGGACGAAGAGGTGGCATTGGGCTAATAGAGGAAAGCATACAAAAAGAAAACGTGTTGTTTATCAATGGACATGTGTGCACGCGTGCACACACGGGGAGCTGGTGCTGGCAGTTACGCAACTCGCAAGGAGAGCACGCGTTCAAATAAGCGGGACAGGGTGTCGCATTACTTTGCAACGTAGACGGATCTTAAAACAACATTTCAACTCAACTATCATGCCATAATTTATTTCGTAATAAAGACTGTGCCCTGATTAATTACTAAAGTAATAATTACCGATTTTAATAAACACGCGAAATACCATTAATTATAAAAATTACAACAGAAATTAGAATAAAAAACTAAACCATTCGTTAGAATGAAAAAATAATACATTTTTAATTAACCATCAGACAACTTTATAATCTTAAAACAAACGTGCTAAGAAAAATGAATAATTTACGAGATTCATTTTAATTACAAGTCACGGATTATCGCGATAACTTTATCAAACGCGTTGTTAGCTCTTTCGTCTAATTAGACTAATTAACAATTACCAAGCTTCCATCGATAATTATGCAGATTTAACAGTGCAATTCGTTAATACTTGTACATTTTATGCATTCTTTAAGCCAAATGTTATAATATTTATGGTTTTAGCATTTGCTTAGTAGGAAAAGATATTTTTAAGTATACGCAAACGTATTATAAGATTGGCATTTCGCAATGTCTGTGGGGAATTAATGGGAAAGGATTCCAAGTTATAAAGTGTAATGTTTATTGGCCTTACCTCATTAGGCAGGGCGATGATCTTGGTAACCGCATTCTCTCCACTTTCGGTAGAATGCTGACCATAAAATTCCACACCGGGTCGTCCAAATCTGTGGTAACGGGTGAGTTAAGGTTTCTACGGACTTCCAATACGCACGTATGTACTTATAGCACACACATGCAAAAGTATTCGTGAAAACACGAAAGAAAACGAAAGCGATCGATGGGCGAAAAGGAGAATGAGGTATGCAATGTTTTGGAACTTGGAACGAATTGCTGACGAATCTACGATGTTACGTCAACAAATCCGATGACCATAATGGTCCCAACCATCTTTTTTTGTTTTCATTCATAATCAATTTTTTATTTCTTTTCAAGCCAGTTTCATAGACTCGCGCGGTCTTTCATAATCTGGCGAAAAAGTGAATAAGCTGAGCAATGTTTGGAAACGAATTGCTGACCAATCCACGACGTTACGTCAATGTCTCGATGACATAATAATCGAACTTTTTTTAAATTTATAGTCAGTGTCTTTTATGTCTTTCAGAGCACTTTTAAAACCGCATATTCTGTACGTAGTAGCCTATCGTTTTAAAGTGTCCAGTTTGGTTAGTTATAACAGTACCTATTCAATATTTGTATAAAGGAAAATGAGTGAGTAATATTTGAAAATTAGTTGCTGACGAATCTACTACCTTACGTCGATGCACCAATGACTATATTTATTTAAGCTATATTATTAAAAATTGTAATTCATTTTTTCATTCCAAACATATTTTCGAACTCACAAAATTGATCAAAATTATCCAATATTTTTAAGGCGTTCAAAGTTTGCTTCAAATGTACTTCATTTTTGCAAGAAAAAAAAATAAACAAAATTTGGAAACGAATATCTGACGAATCTACCAATTTACGTCAACGCACCAACACAGTTATATGTATTTATTTATAATGAATTTAATTCCAAGCAAGTTTGAGAAATCACGTGGTCTGTCAAAATTAGCCGATTGCTTCCAAGTGTCTACGAACTGGTTACTTTTAGATGTACTCCCCAAGGTTTTTACTGTGCTGGAATGAAAACAAATATACAACTAAAGCGTGCAAGCCTTGTTTCGCACACCTAGTTTATTTTCATTGTCTGTATTCACTGCATGTCTCATTAAAAAATTGTCATTCTCAGTACTCTTTAGAAACTTTTTTGGGAACGTTCAAAAAACGTAACGCTGTATTTGTTCGATTTGTATGTGCTTATTACATATTCACCGTATTTATTTTTGTTTATGATTTATATACTAAAATATTTAGTAAACATTTAATAATTTACAGCTTGTTTTTGTAGAAAATCCATATTGTGTGTTTACCGTTTATTTGTATATAAGAAAACTAATTAAATTTTCAAAAAAGAAAGATTGATTTTACCAACGAGAATCTTTCTTGTTTTTCTTTACACTTTCATAGGCCTCCGGGACAATCATCGACGCGACGAGAGTTAAAGAATCAACGATCCAATTTTAGCTGCGGCCACCAAGATAAGCCGAGGCGACGATTATTCTTCCAAAAAAAAAATCGCGAAACTTCATCAATACGAATGAACATGTTTACGTGTAACCACGAATATAAAAAATTTATTATGTGTTTAGTGTTGATTAAGGCTCGTATAAAATAAATGGTACAAAATTCTTAAAATTAGTTTATATATATTTATCGATTTGGCACGAGTAAACTGGACACCTTGTATAAAAGCGATTTGTCATTAGCTACAAATGCTCTGAACTTGGACTTGCATGATTTTTTTTCGAGTCTTCAAAAAAAAAAAAAACAAAAAAAAATGCTTGATTCCACCCATGAAAAGCGTTGTGTGTATACGGTCGATGTTTCTCTTCAAATCGATGAGAAAGCAGTTCTCAAAATGTTCTCACTATTAGCCGATAAAAAAATAAACAAATAAATATTGCAGGAGTGTATCGAAGATTGATCGAGCAGTCTTGATCTCATTTTTGATTTTGTTGAATTTGCAAGTATGAATATTCGCATTTATAGATAGAAAGGAAAGGGGTGGGGGTGTAGGAGATTGTAGCGTTGGTATCGAGGTACGCCATTCTAAAATTAGCGTCCGCGCTTGAAATCCCAGAACGTCGATCGGTTCCTTTCCCTTCGGGCGTAAGGACGAGAGGTTTTCGAGGATTTATCGAGCGACGCGCCAAGCATCATCGAACGATACTTAGGATAGTGAATAGAAGGGGGGAGGAATAAAATGAAGGATCGAGAAAGCGTAGGAGAGAGGGGAGTCAAATAGTTAGAGAGAGAAAGAGAGACCCGGAATAACCAGATTATAAATATATACTAGAGAGGTGCAAAAGGAAAGAACGTGGCATCGTGGAGAAAAGGAAGATCGTGGAAAGGGAAATAGAAAAGAAAATAAGAGAAAAAGGGTTTCTTGAATGACTAAAAAGGATACACCTTGATAGCGCCGGATGCCGTGCCGATGATCATCAGCCGTAAGCTTGGATCCCAGGCGAGAGCGGTTGGTTTGTTAGGAAAACCATGCTGCACCGTCTGAAAACAGAACCGAAAACAAATCACAAATTAATTCACTGGTACTAGTCCCCTGTAAATAAGAAAATATTTTTCTTTCTTTTTTACCAGAACGCATACTGAAAATTTGCCTAAAAAATATTTTATATAATTAAATTCCTTTGAGGAGAACTTCTATATTTAGAGGTCCCAGGCCTCGAAAGGTCAATAGTAACTCGAGTTAACGATAATTAAAGTATTTGACTTTCAAGATCACAATTGACGCGATTCGAAACGACGAGCATTTCTCCAGCGAAATAATATGTGGAATGTGTATGACCCATTAGTGTCTGGATGATCGTTGGTGATAATTAGGGGCGGGGGGATAGGTGCGCTTACTTTCGAAATAACATGAAATGCGCCGAGCAACGAGATTTGGCGAAAGCCGAGACCGATTACTCATCGAACTTTACGGGATGAGTCAGATTTGGAAAAGTTGGTTTTAATAGAGCCGACGGCGGAGCGATTATCGCGAATCGAAGCATACGAACCGACGCGAACCTGCACGAGCCTACACGAACCACGCGTATGGCGTGCTGGGCACGTGCGTCAAGTTCGTTTCAACAATTTCTAGCACTCACACCGCTTCGTTCTTTCAGTCACAAACGATAAAAGTCATTCGAAAAGCAACGAGCAAGTGGCTTAATTGGAATAAATTGAAGTATCGACACCAGATGGAACCAGCTCTATCCTGTCTACGGTAGCGTCATTGGCCAAAATTCTACTTTTTTCTATCGTAACAGGCGTCCATATTCGACAGTTCCCTCTATTTCACGGCGAACGAATTAAAACGACCAACGATTTACGCGGGATACATTTCGTGCTCTGACCACAGGACGGATGGGGTATGTGTTCCGATTGCTCGAAATTATAACTAGGAAAACACAATAGCCACTGATTCGTCATTCTACTTTACTCTTAATACCTGTAGTTTGTGAGTACTATCTTATAATGAATGAGTGTCATTGGTCGGGGAAGAAGCCAAGCTACGGATCGGAGAGACGGTAAAGTACACAGTTATACCGTGCTTTATTTAAAAGATAAGAGCAAGGAAAGAGAATGAAAGAGTAAATTATATGGATATGATATTTAGGGATATAACCGCCAATTTTCGACTATTAACGTATGTACAGACAAGGCAAATAAAGAAAATGGGCAGGGCCGGTTATCAGCTATTTGCAGACGGAAAAGATAAAATCGTTTGGTATCTTTTTCTCTTCGAAACCGGCACTGGCCATTAAAAAAGGAGAGGGAAGACAAAAAAATGAAGATATCAAGTTTCAAGAAGTCGCAGTGGATGTATCGGTTCGAGGCTATCCTGACCTAATTTGCATAGCAACCACTAGAATCTTTAAGCCTTTCGTTGTACCGATGGAGACAATGTGTAAAAAGTATCGAATCGTGATAAGGCTTCACGACGATGCATTATTTGTCACAAGTGCCATTGGGAAGATACGTTAATGAATACACAATAAACCAGGTAGCAACAAATCCTACTGCCTCGACTCCTAATAGCACGCTTTACCTGTTGCTACCTCGCTAAATTCTAAACTCCGATGAAAACTACAATTTTACAGCGAGAAAAATGCAAAAACCCCGATGCACATCGCTCATCCATAACACAAAAGATAAGCAGCAATATCTGCGATATATTCTCAGTTGATAAATGATTTGCACGATCAATATCGAATTTATCCATAATCGTACACACACACAAACACGGTATATGTCATAAATAAGAAATTGCTAAGGTGTGGCCAAAGGGTTTCGTCTGTCCAATAGGTTAGTTTATCTCAGCTGTACTTTCTACACATTTCTCATGTATAATTAAAAGAAATACAGAGATAAACGTTGTGTCTAAAGCACGACTAGTACAATTGAAAGAAAAAACTTTGTTACAAGAATATACAGTTATCTCTATTGACGTTTTTATTTTAATAACCTGAAGGAGTGGGTGGAGGATGGCGAAGCGGGGTTATTCGATAGCAAGTTGCAGTTTTTGGAAAAAAAAAGAATGGTTATAGGGAGAGTCGTAAGGTGGAGGTAGAAAACCTGTCACACGAGAGCTTGGATATACACGAGAAGCAAATAGCAACGCGGACGGGGTAGAAAGGATGGTATGGTAGAGACACAGAGTGAAGGTATTATTTCATCGCTCGACTGCGAACTAATCGTGCACGAATCTCACCTTTCTAAAGGCAAAAAGATCTTTTTGCAGTTTCTGTCGTTCGGCCGTGGGTTGTTGGCCCTTCCCTCTGATAAACTTCAGCATCTTCGTGCGATGCGTCCGTCACGGAAGATTATCCTGCCAAAAGTACACTGTGTTGGTTGTTGTATCTGTGAGTGGCAACACTCCTGCAGCCTCAACGCACGACAGATCCGATGCCTCTCTCTCTCCTCCCGGAGCCCTCTTTCTTCACACTCGCGGAATCTATCTCCGTTTATCTCACTGCTCTCACACGGATTCGCGAACGCCGTAATTAAAACATTCTTGAATGAACGGTAAAACTGGCGCGTGTACCGTAATAGTCAGTTTTAGTCGGTGCGTTTGAGCGCACACGTCTGTCGGACGTATAAGAGTGCAGGAGACACGGTCGGTTACGAACACACGCGCACAAGCAGAATGACATATATGTATATACACAGAAATACGACAGCACACGTCAGTCGTGTCTCTCCGGCGCACGCTGTGTCCTTATCCAGCGAATCGCTTGCTTTTCTCTCTCTTCTTTCTATCACTTTTACTACTACTACTACTACTACTCTACTACCAAGCACCAACGAGGCCTGATCCTGATGTGTCAGCCGCTTCAGCTTTCGCGCCGAAAATTCGAGAAAATCCACGCGGACGATCACTTGATCAATGCAGATCTGGCCGTGCTGATATTTTCCGGCATTACGTGCGAACCGTGACGTCACAAAACGTACAAAAGCATCGGAATACTTGTATGCACAGAGACGTGAAGCTACTCCACGTCCATCGTCCGCGTCTCTCTCGTGTCTTTCACCGTTCGTTGGTTGATGCTTGCCTGCGTCGGCCTTCCAGTTTCCACCAATCAACGCGTTCGATCATCTTCGCTAAAGCTCGGCTCAAATCGCCATCCCTCGCTGTCGGGCGCGCCCGTACGAACAATGACCTCCCAACTCATTGTTGCCAACTCTACCAACAGCCTATACCTATACTATTGCATTATGATTTCTCTCTTTCTCTCTCTTCTTTGTTCAAACTCTACTTTGCTTATAAATACTTTATAACTCACGCTTAACCATTATTTTTCTCAACTTTGATGGTAGCCGATTTACTTTCTCTTCCCATAATACTCAAACTTATATTTAGTTTTCTAGCATCACTGTCGTGTTTCCACCAAATTATCCTAGCTAGCAAGAAGAATCCTTTTGGAGTTATATTTTATGAGACAAAAAATAAGTTGTTTTGAACTGTCGTGGTATCAGCAAATGTCTTTAGAATTCTTAAAGAGTTTAAGAGAGAATACTTTTTTTGTTTTGTAAAAATAGTTCTACAACTGTTTTTAAATAATTATGTTTGCTAACTGACATACTTATCCTTTTCTTTGGTATATTTTTAAATCAGTGTATATACATACAGCTGATGGTTGTTCACATTTCAGAAAATAATAATTATTACAGATTCCCGTACAATTATCCTGTAATTATAACGCGCTGAGCGTTTATTTGCAGTCCAAGCATGTCCTGTCAGGAAGTCACGCGCCGAACAGTTTCTATTTCCTTTACTGCCCGTTCATCATTTTACGGTCGAGTCATATAATATGCGTATGCGGAAATATTTTGTTGAAGCAGTACAAATGAAAGTCTGTCTGATACGTAATAAAATTATTTTTATTTCCTTGCAAATTTGTTTCTTTGCATATCGATGGACGTATAACAATCTGTAATAAATTAAAATTTGTATTTCAACATATAACAATATATCACCATGTTTATAAAATATTGTACTATATTGGAATAAATACGTGCTATAAAACTTTATAAGTACGCTGCAGAAGCTTCGATAACGAAGAGCTACATATACATATATGTACAAAATATATTTTGACAATTTATTAAAAGCTTTGAGAATTTTTTCATTATCACTTTTTTTTATATTTTAGGCCATTGAATATTACTTTTAACCCGACCTAAAGACAGAAATCGGGATTATAGATGTAAGTACGATGCTACGAATACTCGTAGAATCTTATTTATATTTTCTGTAGTTTTTAAAGCTATATTGTTACGATTGTCCTCTGGTTCATGCCAGAATGACGGGAATGGATGCGGAATTAAATGTAATACTGGCACATCTAAAAGAAATATACATATAAAGTAAACACAAATCGATTATTAGAGAGGAAAAAGCTTTGTTGAAACACATTATATTACTTTTATTTAAAAATGGTATGTGATCATCTTCTATGTATGCTCGTACAGAATACGGTTGAAAATATTTTGCTCTAGATCTTCCATTAGTATAGTTCTCAAATTTGTTTAGGTTAGCTAGTTTGGACTCTGCATTTACTAGTAATGAATACCAGTTGGCAGTTTCTTCAAAGTAATTGTAAAATTTAGGATCAGGAGCCCCTATTAAGTCTAAAAGAACTAAAATATCCTAAAACAAAGACATGATTTAAAAGATATATTAATGGAATTATGGAAAAATTTGCAATACATACTAGTTTATCAAGTGCTGTAATGGGAGTTTGTCCTTCATAAAAATGAATTGTATTATGCCACCTTGCAGCTAAATGTTTGGCACCATAAATGGAATCTTTAGGACCCCATTGTTTAAAAGCTTCCTCTCCATCAAAAAATATGAACATTAAGCTAAGGTCTTGCTGCAAATTTAAATGACATTAGAAGATTTTATGTATTAAAAAATTACTTTAAATGACAAAACTGACTTGTTTAATAGTTTTTAATTTATTATTCATCACTGTTGCTAAATTAATTAGCTGTGCGCAAGGTACTGCACTGTCTGTAGCACCAACAAAATTATTCTCTCTAAAATACTTTGAATCATAGTGGCATGCCAATGCAAGAAACCTTCTTGCATTTGGATTTAGTGTTGTAATAATATTCTCAAACTCTAATCTTCCAAATATGGGAACATTCTCTTGAAAAGTATCAGTTTTCACATCCCAATTGAGATCTCTCATAGTTTTTTTGATATACTGTAAAAAAAAAAAGAAATTATATAAAACAGTACTTTGTCCACCAACACAAGTCAATACTTTTGTGAAACACTTATTTTTAATTCTTAATGTGAGTGTTATAATACATACATTTTTTACTAACGTATGGCCAGGGCTTCCTACAACCCTAACTATACATATGTTATCTAAAACCTCATTGACGTGCGTGATATTTGACAGATCAGACAACTCACGTATTTTGTTATTACTTAGAGAAATTGGTTGATGCAAGTACTAAAAATATATATAAAAAAAGATCAATTTCTTTAACGTAGTTAAACGTCAAACTGTCAATTAATTTTAAATTGCAAAAATAGGTTTATTGGACCTAATACATTTTTCGTCCTTACTTTTTCATTTCGAAAAGTAACTGATTTTTCATTGAATTCTGCCGCAACAAATAGCACTATGATTACTATAGTAACAAGGAAAATAATTTTCATTACAGTACACCGTTGCATTGTTATTTTCATGAAGTTGCACTAGCAAGAATTGAGATTAGTGGCAAACTATTAAATTTTGATTATTATCGTGGTCTAAAGTTTGGTATAAAGGAATGTAGTGTATGTATGTTGTACACTGGGGTGTACATTGGTCACATAAGGTTAGGTACCTTCCGCCATTTTAAGAATCATGCGCAATGGATTTAGAAAATATTGCGGCACGTAAAGCGATCTAGCTGAATCTGCGAGATCCATCCAGGGGATCCAAGATCCAAGAACTATTAGGAAATCCAGTAGCAATCAACAACAAACCAGAAAAATACTTGTAATAAAAGTAACATTCAGCTTTGTTGATAGTAGTTAAGACACAAGTATATAGAGGTAAAGTAAAAATGCGATGTTTGAAAAATTCCTTTCTTATTGTAAATATATTTCAAAAATATAAAAGACCATTCCAATTTTTTGCTTTAATGACTATAATTAAAAAAGAAAAATATATATGTGTGTGTTTATATATATTTATCCATCGCGCAAAAAGTTGGACTCGGAAACTAATATAATTGGCGCGAATCGGCTTGGGCGATTAAATATAGGGAGACATATTTGTACAAATCTCAACAAATAACAAAATTTATGCAAATTTTCTTTCCTGGGCATAACGTACTTTTTTTTGAGCTTTGCGTTTTGCACCAAATTATTTGAGTACCGAAGTTCCCTTTTCAAGGCCCTATAAATGAATTCGCTTATTCTAAATTGGGTATTTATTAATTATTTTTAGTTTACTAACGGTAAAAAGACTTAAGATGTGAGCTAGTAGATGAATTAATGGTTTGAAAATCTCAATATAATTAGGTGACAATGAGCATGATAAAAATTATGACTATTTCTAGGATGAAACAAAATGTACTATGCATCACGCTTGCGCATCTATACAAAACTTACAGTACAAGTAATTGTTACTTTTAGCAGCCTGACATGTAATCTACAAAGATTTAACTAAAACGCGTGTTATAGTCCTGAAAAAATAATAAAGCAAAAGTCTGACTGTGTTTTCATTGTTTCTAATCATGGATTTTACAAGAGCTTATTGAGAAGTTGCAGTCTTTTATTAATACAAATAATATATTCTCAATTGCGTTGATCATAAATAATATAGACTTTTACATGATAATAAAAGGAAGTGTAGCATTAGTTTTCATTGTGTACACGTTGAAATTAAATCTTACTGACCTGGCCGAGCTGTACAATCATACATTATTGCACACACTTGGGAGAATTTTGAATAATGACGCTTCATGAACACTTGCGACAAGGGTCTGTTTGTGCGGTGAACGGAAAGCTTCAGGAAGTGTCATTACATAGCGAAAATCTCCCTCAATATTCAAGTTAAAACAAAATCGATATAATGATGTAAAAAAAATCGAACGGTGCGATAATATCACGCCAAAAGCGAAAACTTTCTCTCATTGTTGCACTGATCAGTGCATAATCAGAGGTAAAAAAAAGATATCGAGATATCACTGGACATTCTTCTTAACTAATTTAACGCTAGCGTTACTTTGATCAACTGTTTCTTAAATTTTTTTCTACAGTTTCAATTTAGAATTTTTTTTATTACATAAAATCGTCAAGAGAGCTTGTGAAAGGCAATTATCTTTTTGGAAGATTGCGGGTCCCCAGAAAGGATCGAACTGGTAATAAAGAAAATTAGATGGTATAAAACTACAGAGGACCTGGAATTGGCATTTCTATCGTGCCTGATGCAGGATTCGCCATTTGATTGGATACAAACGGTCGTTGAGTTTGATTTTTACAGTTTCTCGGTAAGAGAAAAAGAGGATAATAAACAGAAGGAAATCCGAAGTTTTCGAGAATGATTCTTGCAGCTGCATAGCGCAGATTCCAGCGGTATTCAGCTTCTTCTTTCATTCATGATCGTCTCAAGCTGTTCAGTAGTTGTAAGGCGCATACTGAGACCCATGATAATATGGCCCTGGATATGCGGCTGGTGCTGGATAACTCGCGTATGCGTACTGTTGCTTCTGAGGATACACTGAAAAATTCAAAACCAATTAAAACTACAATTCCACTTAAAACCCAAAATAATCATATTAATATCAAACTAAACTGTTCAAAAGAGCTTCAAAAAGAATGCAAAACCACTGAAAATTTTGCACTCTTATTTGTTACTTTTTGAAACTTAACTCACGTTATTCCTTCGACCGCACTTTGACCAATCGTCAAAGCAGAGTCGAATAAAATACACAGAGCTTGAAAATAGTTTTAGTGCTAAATTATTAACCAATTGATCGAATTCATTTCTTCTCAAGGAGTCAGTGAACGGAGAAAATGGAACGATTGAGCGAGACGTTTCTATTGAGAGTCTCGTTTAGAATCAGTGCAGAAATGATGAAAACAAAAGGAAGGACGAAAAAAAGAGAAGGGAAAAATTCTGCACGGTTCATACACATGTAAAAAGTCTATCACTGGAAAAACCCAATGATTCGTTATACGAGAAAACTGTTGGTAGAAAGCTATCCACGGATTATAAGCGTGACAAAATAGTTCTAATACTCTGTGGTGGAAACAGAGCGTGAGAGGAAGAAGTAAAAGTTTTACAAAAGATGAATATCGAGTACTCGTCTCCTGACTATTTAAGCGTTGCAGTTCTTCCTCCACCATTTCAATCTCATCTTTACTCCAACGTTACGTTTCACCGTGAGACCACAATTGATTTGTCTCATTTCATTACACTCTACAATGAATACTCCACTCCCTTCTTATCAAATCTAAAAATAAATATTCCCAATATTTCTCACAATTCATCAATATACCAATGTTAAACTTCTGTACAGTTAACAAAAAGTTAATGGGATTTGGTTAACGTTTGGTTAAAGATTCAAGCATCTTCCTCTCTCGTTGCAGCCACCTGGTTAAAATCGATGCAAATCTTCATCCTCCGCGCTTAATCCTGTCGACTGGGTATCTTTCCACAACTCGTTAGGTCCTGACAGTTAAGAAATACCACTCGGTTACATCCACGGTTAGTGAGGGAACGTACGTTGGTTAGGTTTAGAAATTATTTCATGGAACGTTGACCCTTGAGAAGAATGCAAACGATTATTAACGAAATGGTAGTCATGCATGGTCTTCATGCGTTACGTTATAGGGGAGAGGCAAAGAGGTAGGATGATAATTTGTTGCGAAAGGAGGATTATTCTCGATGAGAAGCAATTATTGGTGGTTGGTAAGGCGTTAGTGGAGGATTGGTGGGTGGATGTCGAAGGTTGCTTGGAGCTGGAAGGTACTGTGTGGGTATATATGGGAGTGAGTGCTCGAGAGCTAAAGCAAAAGGTGTTACTAATGAAATGTGTACCAGGCATGAGGTACTGCATGTTCATCGCCTCCTCGCGCATTCTCTCTCCCCGCAAGCAAATCGCAGCAGCGCTAAACAAGATCGCGCTGACCAACGACCAACCGACGCCGACCCAAGCCACCACGTACGACCAGTCGTATGAGATTAGTGAGTTATCCTTCAGGACCTAGAGCCGCGTGCCAAACAAAAATACGCAGTGTTAGTCGATTCTCTTATCACCTGGCATGATGTATTGAATATTCTGGGCCTGCTCGCGTGCTCGCTCTCTCCTCAAGCAAGACGCCGCGATCAGGAAAAGTGTCATAGCTGCTAAACAAGTTGCCACTCCGAGCCACGCCAAGTAAAATGACCAATCGTACCATTGAGCTGCGTTGTCTTTCAACACCTGTGGGCAAATCTCTCTGTAAAACTCCACCTTTTCTTACATTCGGCTTCTTCATCCTTGTACCTCACACGAGGTTCTCCTGAATTCTTTTTTTCTTCCACCTTTTTGATGAATGTATAAAAATCCTTATAGTGTTAATAATTAGGGACCATTCAAGCTAATACGATAACGGACCATGACGACACTGATAGTTGCATTAATTGGTAGAGAGTAGATGATATGTTTTCATTCTTGTAATTAATGTGATTAACGGTGTAGTGATGGTTCATTATTGTATGGTGTGAATTGGTCTTAAATTACGTTTCAAAATTTGTGATCGGGATTGGAGAAATCGGTTCAAGTTTTGGTTCAGAGAAATATTTTGCAAATCTATTTATGGTTTTAAAGAAAATGTTATAAATCTATTGGTATACGTTTCTCAGAACTAGAACTCGGAACGATTTTTCGGATCATGGACACAGAGCTTTAGGTCTGGTAACATTTTAAATCAAGAAAGACTCATTTCTAACATAATAAAGTTATAATTTAAAGAGACGAATTTTGCTTGGCTAGTTTTAAGATTTTTGCCCTTTATTTTAAGTATGAAATTTGCTTAATTTAAAAATTTACCAGGTTCTAATATTCACACAGGGTTACACAGAAGTCCCAAGATTATTTAGTAAAAAACGCCTAGATCGATCGTCAATATTTTGTAAAAAAACCTCGTTAGATGCTTTTAAAATTTAACAAATTTGCCACAAAAATATTTCAAATATTTTTCTGAATAAACGAATACAGTTAAAAAGATATTGTAAGTTGATATTTATATGTGGGGTGAATTTGTAATAATTTGCTACAGAGTCTGTATATTGCGAGTAATTAAATCGTTACATTCATGCTATAAGGCATTTTCACTTCAGGCCCAAAATATTCATAACGTAATAATTCGCTTGATGTGTATTATATATTGCGAGTATTTTTCTCTTAGGTAAAAAATGCCCATAGTGTAGTAAATAGATTTTGCCTAGAAAGTATAGAGTGAATTTAGCTGAAATGTTAATGAATCATTTCACTCAGTGCACAATCAAGACTATATATATAGCTACACGAACAAATCCCCAGCATTTAAAGTTGCTTTGCATACAATTAAAGTGTAAACTGTATTACGTTTATTCACTATGGCTTTTCTTATTACAGCTCACTCCAGTGGAGGCTATCAATTAAGCTAATTAAGTTTCATAAATGCTGGATCTTAACGACAGCGCCATTAGTGATACCGTTATCGCGCTGATTTTATCTTGGAAGATTGAAAAGTTGGAAAATCTTAAAAATGGACAAATCCCGCTTTCCAACGAATCTCAGTTATTGATCGGGTAGTAGAAAAAAAGCTGGACGAGTTTTTCTTACATTGGACCACTGTTGGTAGTACTCCTCGCCAACTATTTTCTCTTTCTCGTAATATTCCACGCCGTGCCAAAGACCCATAGCCCCGGCGCTTAATAGACCTATTTTTAAGAAATTATGATTATAATAGTTTTACAAATAATGTAAATTTTTATAGACAATAATAAGAAAGGTTTTATACTGACAGGCGAATAGCATCAAAATCGCCGTGGCTGTGATGTTTCCGGGTGACCTTCGCCAACATCCAACAATTCCTGTCCAGAATGCAGAAAATATGGCGACAAATGCCACGATGAACAAGGCTATCACCGATCTTCCCATATCTGTGAAAAGGTAAACATTTCACCAGTCAATATAGCGTCGTCATTCTCACTTCTACAATAAGCAACTTTCTCTCTCTCTCTCTCTTTCTTTCTCTCACTCATTAACCCTTTTAACATCGAAGTTTCACATTCATTCCAAACTCGTATTTTGCGAAACGTGAAAACTGCTACGAGTTTAACCTATAAACACTTCATACTTTACGACTCTAATTTACTCACAATTGAGAATCACTGGAAATTTCACATTATATTATATTTTAGTAAAAAGCATTGTGCAGTTTTACGGGAATTCCTGGAAATTTTCACTTACGCAGTCGAGCCATGGAATCTTCGGAGAAGCCTCTGGTTTGATTCTCCTCATCGGGAATGAAATAGTCAATATTCATACAGTAAGTCTCTACGGGGCTTAGGTACGTCTCCACTGAAAAGAAAACAAAACATTTTAACTAGCATTCTAAATAAAGTTTATTCGATTTAAGCTTAGTTTGGCCGAGATGGCAGCTGTACGCGTGAGGGAATCGAAACGTACGTGCCGGATACGACGAGTGCATTGGAGCAAGGTGTACACGTGTCACGTAAAACACGTGACCCAGAATGCAGGAGTATGCTATCACAGGCTGGGAGTAGCGCCACTTTTCACCCGGAATACCTGCATACTCTCTTAATACTGCTAGCATTGATTAGCGGTACCTCATAACCTATTCTGACGAGTCGTTGTATCATTTTCAAAAGTCCCTTTTGCCTCATACGGTTTGGGACAACGGAGCTTCTAGCTTTCAATTAAATTTCATCGCACGAAGAAAAATACGATAGAAGGTTATGTTGACGGATTCATCGAACGACGAATGCCTTATCGGATTGAGATTCCGTTGGTTTCCGGTTAGAGTCACAGAGCTAAGCTTCCGGCGTGTCTTTATCAACAGCGCTGCGCGCCCATAACCTAAAATCACTTGGCTTCCAAAAAGGCCGATATTTACCGCTACATGTTTGTTACTTTTGTTCCTGGATAGGTGTACGATTATCAAGGAATTTTCGAGGAAATCTACAGTAGACGGTGATGTGGAACTAAGAGTATTGATGGCGTAGCTATGGGAAATATTGGAACGTTATTCGCGAAGTTCCGTTATGAAAAATTGATGATCGTTGGTGGCACTATCGCAAATGGCGTGACATAAGCTTGTTACGTGCGAGGTGTTATTGAAAGATTCGATGATATGCATTACGTGTTTTGAATAGCCAGGACTCCTACGCATTCTAATATCTACATAAAATGGCTGACTTTCCTATCCTATTAATTTCCTCTAGGCTGGACATCCTCTAATTTTGCAAGTTAAACGTCTAATTTTATATAACACATCGTTCTATCCTGTATTATTCTTTGCCAATGATCTTTTTCCTCTTTTCATTTTTATTAACAATTTTATCTCCATTCTAGCGAAGCACTGAGCTTCCGGTTACGAATGACCGAGGGGTGCTTATAATTTCACGTCGATCAGATGGATGCACAAACCTAGCGGGCCTGAGTTTGCCGGAAATTACGAAAAGATTGAGGAAAATTGTAAAATAGCGCAAATCTTATCTAGAATCCGAATTATTATCCATTGGAATATTCTAGTGATTCTTGCAATTTTGTGTTTAGTAAACACTGTATTATTCCACGAAAATGCGGTCTAATTTGGCATAAAAGTAGGTATTCTCTAGCAAGCGTGAAGACATCTTTTAAAAACAATCATGGAGTTATATTTTGAGGTGAAAAAAGAATGTTTGCTTGAGCTCTTTAAGAACTTTAAGACATTTTCTAATACATTAAGATTTCTGAAAGAACTTATTTGTGGTCTCATAAAATGAAACTCCAAAAGGATTATTCGTGCTAACTGAGATGTTAAGGGGACCAATCATAATCTTTTAGAAAGTTTTGTTTCTCTTTTTTGTAAAACGTTGTCTTACTAAAATCTTTTAACTAGTTGTCTTCTTTTTATTTTTTTTTACTATCATTCTTGTTTGTATAAAGCAAAAAACAGATTTTATTAAAATTATTTAATTATGCATCACTTTTAAAAACCGTTAGATATGATAGAAATGATTTGTTCATAGGATAATAAGCTGTTCAAATATTGATATTATATAGCTAAGATAGGTGCCCTATGTAGTAGACAAATGCAGTCATAGAATTAATTTGAACGTTATCGCAAAAATATACAGTTAAAAGACCCTAATAGCACAAAAGTCCTAAGAACTTTCTATCCACATGTCCTTTGGATCTTGTATGCTATTCAAATAGAAATTTTTTCTCAAAAACCTCAATTATTACGTTCAATGACAATTACACTATACTCCTTTTATATTATACAGATAGATCATTAATCGTCCTAGTACCGTCCCTCGCAAGGCATTTTTATTCTGTTAGCAATTTTGGAGTTCTATTTTCTGAAACAAAAAGTGGATTTCTTTAAAACTCCAAATATCTCAAAAAAATGTCTAAGTATTCTTAAAGAGTTTAAGAGAGAATTCCTGTTTAGTCTCATAAAGGTCTAAAACGCGTCTAAAGCAAGTCTTCGTGCTAATTGAGTTATTTGTCACTGCAATATAATGTTTGTTTCAGCATAAGCAAAAATCCTGAAAAAATAGTTTACGAAATGATTAAATTCCTGCGCCGTAGTTCAATTTCAGGGTTATTCTCAGCGGTTTTAATTCTTTGTTTATTTTGATGTATCAATGGACGCTATAGAACGAAGAGGAAATTGTAAACTCTTAACCTATTACGAGTTGTTAGATAAACAGTCTCTGGGGATCGTAACATAGAAAGTTTCTGAAATGCCACAGTTTATATGTATATGATCGAACGAGCAAGAAACGACGGTTCCTACACTTTCGAAATATCTGAAAATTCACGATGAATTCTAATTAAACACTATATATAGAGAATTTGGTTGCAGAGTTAAAAATAATGGGGGAATCTTACCCGTTGGTGGTCGTTCCTTTGGATAACATATCCTAAAGAGACCTTGGGTCCTCGTGTAGTAATAGAATTTTGTGTTCATCTGCTCCACTAAGTTATTCTGTTCCGCATTCTTGGCTGCATATTGCTGTAACAAAAAATCAAGCGAAACTTCTTCACATGTTCATGCAAACGGTCGTTGAAAGGTAAACGCAAGGATTTGTTGACTTTCGACATTGATACGTGCTGTATGATCAATTGTTTGGGATATTTCAGTGAAAAAGAAAAGCAACATGTCTCGCTTCTTCCCAGATTAACATGCAGAAAATAATTGCGAGAAAGGGAGCAGCTTACTTACGCCAACGAGAACAATAATTATTAGTCTGCGTTAGAAAGTAACGTGACCGATGAAGCAGATAGCAAATTGCATACCCATCTTCACTTTTAGCGATGAACGAGTTTTTTAATCAAGAAAAAACCTTTCAAATTGCCACACTTTGTAGCGTGTTGCCATCTCAGACCCCTTTGGCGTCGCGCGATAAACGTCGGGCAGCAAATTTTTAAGAAAAACTCACATTTAGACCGTTTCGTGCATAATAATTTTTCCAACGATAGTTCGAGATGCCTATCATGACCCGTGAGCAGAGTCTGCTTGTATGAAATCGTGAAGTTAGAAAGTACATGACCGGTACGGTTGTAACCTAACCTAGAAACGAAAACGTGAGATTGGCACTAAATGGGACGAAGTCGCATTAAAAAGTTCCAAAAAAAAAACAGAATCATTTTAGGCGTGAAGAAATACTTTCATTGAGCGATTATATTGTGGTACAAAAGAGAGTTCTTTCCATCTGTTTCCATCAAGATGTGAATTTTTCCCTTTCACCCATTTAAGAATTTTCATTAGATCGGATGAGTGCGATGAGTGGAGGGCTGCTGAATGGTTAAGTTTCTTGTTGGAAAATTAATGATATCGCTGAGTGGAGAGTGCTTACTGAAGCATTTCAAGCAAAGTTCCGCACTTTCCTACGATGTAGAATACGCTTTTGCATACCGTCCTCGAAATTAAAGATAATTTCAGGCGGTAACTGGCGTTCAGCCTACTGATCGCTTCGATGCTCCTCAGCTCCAATCATCATCGTCATCATCTTGTCCAATCACCTTTATAGGTGTCTTTTTGCGTCCACTTTCCGTTCCAGAAACCCACTACTCTCGCGTTTACCATAATAATACATACTATGCGTTCGGTTGCTTATAAATTATTAAATATTCATCCAAACCCTTCATTATTGCTCAACCATTGATATTCAAGTTTAATCTCTCCATTGTTCCTGGAGACGTTCTTAACATGATCCACCATAGATTAATCATCAATCGCCGTTTATCAATTCTTTAGAAACCCTGTATTGTTTGGTGACTAATGCTTCGAACATTTTTCTATCTACCCTCCCCCCCCCTTCTCCTGTTTATTTCTAGTTTTCAAGTGGAATGGCAAGTAGTGTGCCAATACGCCTTCGCTGCTAGAAAAACTGAGCATTTCCTGAACCCACGTTCGTTAGCGGTTGCTAATCGACAATCTGGTAGAGGTATGACACTTCCATTTTATTCTGAAACGTGATGCAAGTCTTCCCTAACCTTGCCAGCCGCGAGATAGGTTAAGTTCCTCCAAAGAAAACAATACGCTAGACTTACACTCGCACGCAAATAAACTCTTAGACTTCATTATCCAATTAAATTACTGGCAGATGATAATAACAAGGTAATTTAGAATTATCATAATAATCTTGGCGATCCTGATCAGGGTTTCATTGTTACATTATTCCTGTTTCAAGGAGGGATTTAATAATCGAGGTAAACCGTAAGAGAATCGTGCGTTTCAGATGGAAGGTGAGTGTGTTGAGAGTTGGGAGAGCAGAAATGAAAACGGGTAGGCATGCAAGGTAAAGTAAGCTGAGGTAAGGTAGGGTAAGGCAAGACAGGTAAACAGGTAGGCACTGTAGGCAGCAGGTCGGTGAGTGAACGAGTAAGCGAGAGAGCAAGGAAACAGGTAGGCAAGAACAGAGCCGCAGAGGGTGAACGAATCAACAAATAGCAGCAGACATAACGGGTATGCGTGTCGTTATCGTGTCGTGTCGTCACGTTGCGTCCCATTCCATTCCGTCTCGTCCGTCTCGTCCCATAACGTCGCGTAACGTCGTTCCATCACAAGCGAGAAAAGGAAAAGAGAGTTACCAACGTTTTATTCTGCTTTCACATCGCTGTTTCGCCATTGTGCGAGCGAGAATATCGTCAAGGATCGGTGATTTCTTTGACATAGAAAGGAAAACCCATCCAGACGTCTCGCGGATCCCCCATGAACCATCCAATCCCCTCTCTACAAATCTTTAAAGACTCCGAGAAACGCTCACAATGGCATATTTTTCTTCTGCTGCTTCATTCACAAATTTCATTCTATTTTATCGAATTTAAATTTTCAGAAGAATTTGTAATGCGAGTTTATAGGTACTTTAGTGGAATTTTACGACGAAACAACTGTTTATCGTTACACTTAAACCAATTCAATATTATCAGCGAAAATTAGCGAGAGAGAGAGAAATTAGCTTATAAAACAAACCAGCCACAAGATGTCCCTTCACCAGATGGCTTGTAGCTAAATACAAACTTCAAAGGGTAGGGAGAGATACTGTGCAAGTGCGAATGGGTGAATGCGACAGTCGACTGCAACTTTCGTTTAAAATTTCTCGTTTTTTGTAACAACTTGGATTGGTAAACGAATATTTATCGTTTTACAGGTGTCTACACTAGCTAGTCGACGTGTCTATTAGCGCTATTGCAGCTTTCCTTTTGAGTAATTACAAAAGAGGGAGGGGAGATGTTAGGTTTTATTGTATTTAACGGATCGCCGTTAAGTTTAACTCATCGTAGCGTAGTAAACGAGAAAGAAGCGAAAGAATCGCTATTCGCTGATATTCACACCAGTCTATACATATACAGGTATGTTCGTTCGCCAATCAAGTTACTTACCGTCTTCTCAAAGTGGTGCAAGTAACATAACTGTAAATTCAAGCGCGTTCTCTGCGCTCCTAGTAAACGCGCGGACTCTTCTATCTTCTCTCCTTTTCTCTCCTCTCCGCTTTAATGCTTTTCTCGAGAGGAGTACAGGGAGCTTTACTGGAATGCCTCGCATCGTTATCTGCACTGGCCAAAGCAAGTCGTCTCCTCGTGTGAAAAAGAGACCGGCTACGCCAGATGAACACTGTTATTATTTTTATACCAGTCAAACAAACGAGCAACGAGGTTTCAACAGCTGCTAGCGGCACTTTCCACACTAACGAACCGGACCGCCATCTATTCCCCGGGAATTCTTCTGGACCGAGCTTGATCCATTCGAGATTCTCGTCCTTCTCGTTATTTATTACATTTGTCCCGTTGTCTCATTAGAAAGTGCACACAAATCTCAATGATTCTTGGTGCTGGCAAATGGACCAGACTTGGAAATGTAGTAGGAAAGCGTTGAGTGAAACTTGTTTAGAGGTTAGAACGACCGAGGCTGGGCCGAGATGGCTGACGGCTGTCTATTGGTTGTTTGAAATCGCAAGATTTATCGAAGATACTCCACTCACTCGGTTGGTGACGTTCGGCTCCCGGAAAGGTACTAGGCTGCACGTTTGCTACATACATTACCGCTGTGGTTGCACCAAGCAAGCGTTAAACGCAAAACTCGTCGAGTCAACGCGCTGAAAATGGGTGCGGCTCGGAATGTCGATCGTTTCGAAGGCTTCAGAGGACATCAAGAGGAACTTGCCAAACCTATGCCGAAAAGGAATTCATTATCCTTCCCCATTCATTCACAACAACTCAAATTTCGCCGATTAAAGTTACCGTGAAAGGACGCATATATCTCTCTCCTCACAAAAATCTCCTTATTCTCTTCCAGGTTTAAAAATGAAAATAATCGAATATTTAAACATCTTTATGCAATTATAGCCATTTTTTTCTTTCTTCCTCCTTTTACTTAGCATATCCTAACCACAACTCTTCTCCACTAAACCCTCAACGAGCGAGAGACGAAGAAAATTTGTTTAAAGATCCATGGTGGGAAAAGCAGAATTTTGGGTATACGAATAACCTATGACCCGGACATTAACCCTTGGCAAGGACGCCGGAAGCCACAGATGAGAAGACTGTGCTTCCTGTTGGTTCTCACGAAGGGGAATGAAATTCCTCGGCTATTCTTTGGCTTTTATTCTCTCAGCCTTCCTCGAGTGGAATTTCACTCGAAAGATCATCAGGAGATAAAAAGATATTTCTTCTTCTCGATTGACCTTTGCTATTTCCAAGAGTAATTCTTGTATTAAAGATATTTTTGTGGGGCAAAAGCATTAAATTAAGAAGATAGATAGATAGATAGAAAGAGAGAGAGAGAGAAGCAGAAGACTTGATGTGAAGTAGAGTGGAAAAAGGGAGTGAGAGAAAGAGAGGGTAATACCGGGCGGGAAATAGAGTAGAGATTGGTTTACGTACTTGAATTTGGGCACGTTTGACCTCGGTGTATAGCCAGTTGTCAGTTGTGAAGGCAATGGACAAGAGGGCAGTGGCAATGATACCGGTTATGGTCGCAAGGGACAGCGTCACCGCCGAGCAGGGCATCTTGCTTTGGTGGCTTCTTTTTTCTTCCTTTCAAATTATCCAAAGAGAATCGATCCTCCCTGCACTCTTCACCAACGTTATCACTATATACTGCTATCCAATTCTCCTTCAAGGACACTCCTTTCGAGCATCCGTGAAATCCGGAAATCGGCACGAAACAAGTCACCAACCGGTCAAGAACTGGTCTAGCTCCAGGAATTCGTAGCGCGACTACGGAGATTCGAGCGTCGCAGTCGCCACGAGAGAAAGAGAGAAAAAGAGAGAGAGAGAGAGAGAGAGTGGAAAAAGGGAGAAAAAGGAGAGAATCGTGCTCGAGTTTTCGAAAGACGCCTCCGAAAAAGGAGGATTAGGAACTCGGGATGTATTGGACTATAAATTGGCTAATGGAAAAAGCTAGTTGTTGATATTTGGAGAGCGAGGATGGGTGAACGATGAATTTTCACGATGATCGTTGTTGCACGTCCTTCACCGTATAAGATACACTGTAGAGCACATTATCACCATTCTCTCTCTTACAGGTACGACCAGCTACGACACTAACGGCCCGACTCAACTCAGAGAAAAGCCAGTCGAGCCAAGTCCCAACTCCCAAGAGCGACCAAGGAGAGAGAACCGAACCTGACCAAGTGGGGATGAATAGCCTTAGGCAGGTATATTACCTGTGTTTTACCTACAGCGGTGCTCAACACGTCTCGCACGGCCACCTTTCCTCAACCATACTGCCGTTTCTTACCATGCCTTCTGTTGCCTTTACCTTATGTCTTCCCTTTTCCCTATCACTCACTTATTCCTTGCCAGAATAACCAGTTTTCCTCATATTCTCCCTACCTTACTTACGCTCATTTCACTCTATTCCTCACCTCGTAAGCATCACGCATTTCATTCCTTTTTCTCTTTTCCATTGCTCGCCCTCAATTAATTTATATAGATCACGCAATAAATATATCTATATCTCCGTGGTCTTCCTTATTTACTCATCTATTACCAATCGTCGAGCCATCCAATCATTGACTCAAATCAGCCTTCATAGGATTTACATTATTATTGTAACTAATGTTAAAAGATTCTATTTTTTGCGACCTTTTTTCCTCTTTTCATCGCCGCTGATTGAGAACAGTTTAAACGTGGCTATGTACCTGCTCTTTCGAATCGCCGCCGCCTCCATATCCTTTTCTCAAACAATCTCCACGCAGCAAGGTGATATTGAAGCAAGCATTTAAAAACCACACCGGATTCCTCGATAGACGAGATTTTCTTTTAGAAATGCTGCAAGATGCAAGGAATTATATCTGCTTCCTATTTAATGAAATTGCTTCATTTCTATATATTAAACTTTTTATATAGCTATAATATCAGGTAAAAATGCCTGAAACATATTTCACGTCAGCTTTCTGTCAATCACATTTTATTAAAAAATGTCGCTAAATAACTTATTTGTTCATAGAAAAAAATTTATTATCCATTAATATAACATGAAAATTACAATTGTTGAAATGCCGTTAATTGAATTTTAATACCGATGGATCATATGGCGTACCTTTAAAGGGTGACCCATCCTTGTCCCATGCTTTTTTCAATACTTGCTCCATTCTCTGCAAATAAAATCATTTTATTTTTTTTTTACCCAAATTTTTTTTATCTTATTTGTTTAATTTGAAAAATTATTTTGCAACTTACAATTTGTTCAGAAGTTGCTTTACCCATAAGCTTTTGTTGATGATTCCACATTAATTCTTGTACTTTCATTTGTTCTGCAGGATCCATTTCATCCAAATTTCTTGTACAGTTAATTTTGTTAAGTTCAATCTTGTCTTCTCCTACTATCAGGGCATCCCACCATCTTTCAGTAACTTTTTCTAGATGAATCTGGTTAAAAATAGAGATTGATAAAATTATTGCACTTTTATAGTTATCATTGATTAATAAAAGTAAACTTTTACATACTGTCACTGATTTGCCAGGTATTAAGCTCCATACTGATTCGTCTTTCCTAACAGTGTGACTTAAAACTCCATGAAATATAATAGAAGATTCATTATCATTCTGTTCTGCATTTGCAATTGTTCTAGCATATATTTTAATTTCGTGAGAAGATAAATTGACTTTTAAATCTTTTCCTGTTTTAACGTACTCAGGAACTTTGATAACTACATCTATATCTGTTATTGTTTGGGACCAGGAATAATTGTCTCTCACAGCACCATTGTAACTATCAGAACTTTGAAACACAAACTTTGTATCCTTTCTGTCACTTGGAGCAGCAGACGCTGTATCAATGTTTAATTTAAGCTTATCTAATGTTGAGATTTGAGCTTCTAAAGACGAGGTAGAAAAAGTGCTTTCTCCCATTTGTTCACTTTTTTCTGCAAAACTTCTTCTGTCATCAGAAGTACATGTTGTGATTGCATATTGTTTTTTCCATTTATGAAAAGTATTTATTACAAGTTTTTCTGCCAAGCCTGGAGGAAATCCTAAATTTTGTTGACCGTCTGACTCAATATAAAAATCTGTACTGTTAAAAAAGAAACTTATGTATATATAAATAAAATAATATGAGTTAAATCCTAATCTTCTCGAAAAATTTTTATTATTTGAATGGATATGCTTACCATCTACTTAAAAATCCAAAGAAGGCATCTAAAAAATTGGATACATTTTTCTCTTCGCGCAATATTTCTAAAAACATTCCATCTCTCTCCAAAGTCATAATGCGCAATTAAAAAGAAATATAAAAACAAAAAACACGTGTAATATCCCAAAAAGTTAATCAGTTATAACTGGTACAGTAATTTAAGTTTGAACAGATTTGAGCGATCGGATCAGCTGCTGTGGAGCTGGAGTGTGGTGGTTGTTGATTAGCTCTGTCCTTATGTCAGGGGTCAGACGCTCTACAGTCTGTTTTGTTGTCATTTGTTACTAAATGCAAAGAATGTTGAAAATACTAACACTGTTATAATTTGTATAAGTTTGTATTTCTTCATTAACAAATCATTTTTCGTATAACGAATATTCTTTCAAAATACATACTGTTAAAAAATGTTTAAACTTACGTCGTTTTTAGGTTATGTTGGTTTATATTCTTTTACGCTATTTATCTAACAAATATATTCAAAATGAAATAGTTGAATGCATGGCAGTATTATAATTGCAGTGTTAAATGGTATTGAGCGAAAAATGACATCTCACGATAATTTTACATCAGAGACTATAAAAGGTAAATTATTTTTACTTGCAAATGAATGAAAACTTCAAATTTCATATATCTAAATTTGAATATTTTCAGCTGCTCTTACAGAAATTTTGGCAGCTTTGAATACTCCAGAAAATGTTAAGAAACTAACAGAAGCAAAGGAAAATTCAGGGAATGAAATGCTAAAAACTATGCTCTTTCTATTTCCATTTGTTACACAGGTTCAAATGGAAATCATAAAAAATTATGGTTTTCCAGAAGGGCGTGAAGGTCGGTATTCGATAATAAATATTAAAATATTGATTCAATTATATTTTATAAACTTCTTCTGTGCCATAGGTATTATTCAATTTGCACAGCTGATTAGAACTTTAGAAAAAGAAGACCCTGAAATAGAGCAAATGCATAGTAAAGTTCGCTCACATTTTCTTCCACCAATGATTACTAGTTCATCTACTGAGCCATCTTTGTAATTTTTAATACAATCTTTCTTATTAATCGCTATATGCTTGTATATATTTAGTATTTGTTTGTAAAGAGGAATTAATATTACATATGTCTGTATAATAATGTAAATTTATGTTTTGCTATTTATCTCAAAACATGTAGACTTTAAATTTGCTTCTTTTGTGTAAGAAAATTCCTTTTTCATCAATTTAAACATGCTGAGGTAGCATAAACAAAACATTTAATAAGATAAATTAAAAATTTTTACATTTATTTATATAATATAATTATATTAATAATAATAATCTTGTATTCTTTTATATCTATAGATTTCTGTAAACTAAACAAGTTTAATTAGCTTTCTCAACAAAATATAAAATTACATGCTTCATATAGTATACACAGTTTAGATTTTTTTACTGGAAAATATAAAGAAATAAAATATTAAAAATTCTATTGTGTGATACTCTTGTCTCTAACATCGTTAATAATATACAGTTACTACATAATTTACTGTAAAAACAGTGTTGCAGTTGCGATTAACTGTAGAAAGTTATTAAGAAATATTAACCAATTTTTATTTAAATTGTTTTAAAGCTTTTTCTCTTGCAAGAAAATATTTAAATAACATATTAAATATATAATATTTGAAACATAATTGGATTCATTCATTCCTTAATGAATAGTATGATATTAGTTAATAGTTACTGAAAGTGTTTAAATCGTGCAACCTATGACCAGACGTTAACCAAACAAATATAATTCCCGCCTACCGTTATCATTGTTACAATTAGTGAAAAAAATCACCTTTATATAAAACTGCAAAATGCATCGATGATTATTTTGAGAAAGAAATGCTGAGGTCATTATTTTATTAAATATTCGAAAGCTTAAACATTACTAATTTAATATATATATATATATATATAGTCTATTTTTGATTGGTGGAATTGACCAAAAAGAGTAATATTCGTACTTTGAAATATCACTCGCCCCTCTTTCTTTATTCCATTCCGAAAAAATAAACCTTATTACAAAAAGTAATACGGTTGAGTTTTCTCGGCTTATTCTTTTAAACAAATTATAATATTCTGTGTATGCATGACCAGTGCATTCTGTTGGTGCTAGGAGTTATTAATACATCTTGAGGAACAACATGCTACATTGTATATACAATTTGTTTTATGTAAATTAAGGTACAATTGTAAATTAATCGTATATGAATAAAATCAATGCACTTTACACTACAGTTCATCTGATTTCTTCTTTGAATAATAATTGAATTAATAGAATTTACGGAAAGAATTTCTTATATTTCATAAAATTAAATAATTTTCTCAAAGGCGTTGTTGGTACCATTTTACTAAAGATCAAAGTTTATAATTAAAACAGCAGTACAAGTAGTCATTATTGATCCACTTGGCCTACATTATCAATATTTCTACAGATTATCTTCCATCGGATGATTTCAGGCCCCCCAATATCGTCGTATAATTATTAATTACCAAATCATTAAAACTACAAGCTCATCAACCCGTGTATATTATGCACAACATTTCAATATGTATACTACTTTTATAATCATAATTTATGTGCATTTGTGCCAAATTATAAATGTTAAATACGGTACAAATTTATCACGTAAGAAAATAATGTTATCTGTTCTTATCCAGATTTTTTGATTTAATTCTATGCATGCATCTTTACAACTTTTGGCCGTATGTATCTCGAATTTATACATTACAAAAATTATATAATTATTACGAATTTTGTACAATCAACAAGTTGCATAATACACGCGTGTTATTTATAATAATTTCTATTTAACTTTTACATCTTTTTTAAATTCACGATTACAGTCTCAATCTCATTAATTGTTAAAAAAAAGCACATTTATTAGCGTTAAGCAAATTAAAATGATTTTAATCAATGGTTTTAACACTTCTTATATTAAATTCTCGCGCAATACCAGTGCACATGAAGCATCGGGCACCAGAATTAATACATACTTAAAAAATAAGTTTCATATGAAAAGAGCATGTATAAAATCTAGTATTACCTTGGATGCTGTTAAACGTTCAGTTAAAGTCTCTCTAACGCCACATATCTTGCATTCTTTCCGGTACCAAATGTTTAAAAGATTTTATTATTCTTACAAAGATGAACGTAATACGCAAAAAAATTTGCGCCGCAAGCAAAGAATCGTATTAAATATTATTGGAAACTCATAGCTCTTTCATTTACTGTATAATAATAATAGATATACTGTATTTTCAATTTAGGTCTTCAGGCTGCCTTCTTAACTGATGTATTCAAAACTATTTTACAATAAATCCAATCTTGCATTATGTTCGTATTATTTTAAATACTCCATAGATCTCATTTCACTGATTTGTATTGGACAGCTTAACAATTGCTAAGTAGCTACGATAAAAATGGATTAGCAGTAGTGACGGTGTTCGCCGCCCAAGGATCCTGTCGAATTTGATTGATCGAAGGACGGACCGGTGCTGCCGTTGTGGCAAATGGATTTGCTGCCAGTGATATAGTTGCTGTAAATTAAACAAAATAAACTTTATTTTTCATAATATTATACACTCATAAACCTTATAGTGATATTTAACGTAGCTAAAAACATAACAATTAAAATAGCCTAATGACAATAAATTGGAGAATATAAACATAATAAATGAAGGTATGACGCCGAAATATTTTCATAAAATCTAATAACTTCAATGTCTTCATTCATTATCAAATTAAGTACATGCGGTCATGCAATACTGTTTTTGATCCATTTCCTGATACTTACATATTTATTTCCAATGAAACGCTATTTTGTAGACATAACACATTACACAGTAGCTTAGTTTTTTCCCTTAATATATTATTTCGTTTCTATTGTTTTTTTAAATTCCATTCAATTTTAGATAATAATAAGCAATTTAATACTTGTTTCACTCAAGTCATATGAAGGGCTTACCTGCAGGTGCTGGTGCTGCTGTTTTTATTGCCGAAGCACTCACAAGATTGTCCAAATTAACTAGACCAGAATTTTCACCGAGGAACGATTGCGGTGTTTTCTTAACTGCTCCAGTACTCGAAGGTAGATTTTCTGTTATTGCTCCTAAATCAAATGGATCTGGTGACAATGTTCCTCCTAAAAACACAATAAGAAAAAAGAAATCAATAGAACTTTAGATACAATTATAAGTAAATATAGGCTTTTAAATATTTACCATTGTTAGTTATTTGTGGGCTTGCTGATAATTTTTTTCTATTGCTGATTACATCGAATTCGTCCAAATCGCCTAATGAACTTTCCGCGGGTCCACTATTATCATTTGAGAAGTTATTGAAGGCAGTTCCATTGTTCTTGAAACCATTGCTAGTTAAGTTAAAATTATTCCCCGATGGACCTGGTAATTTAAATCCGATATTTTGCGGAGATTGACCCGTGAAACCGAGGTTATGTGTTGAAGAAGCAGAATTGTTAAAAAGTGGAGATGACACTGTACCATCCCGCGCAGTCTGCATATACAGAATTTTATTTTTATTTACTTTTTACAGTTTCTTTAAACGTATGCGTTTGAGAACAAATGCTATATACCTGAAGCTTAGTCGAATCAGTTTCAATATTAGACGATGCTGGCGACCAAGGATCCGTTGTACGCGGAGAAACTGCAACAACGGAAGGTGCAGGTGCAGCAGTAGGAGCTCGCCACGGATCAACTGCAGCAGCTGAAAAAGTAATAATAATTTATGTAAACTCGAAGAGCATAAATGATTAACAAATCCTTTGGTATAATTTGTAATTAACGCACTGGCCATACAACATAATTTTTCTTTCGAATTACTAATATATCGTAAAACGATTGAAAAAGGTAAAAGCACAAAATATTTACCTAACGATTCTGCCCCTATCCAGTATTATTATAGTTGCATAGCGTGCAATAAGAATGTAAGGAGTTAAACTGTATTAGTATAAAAGCCACATAAAAAAATTATTACATTAACTATTGAAACCTACTTGGTCTTTGCGAGGTTACAGGTGCCCAAGGATCAATAGGTGGTGAAGTAGCGTTTGCCCCACCAGCTGATACGCTCCATGGATCACCTTGAGGCTGAAAATCAATTTTATACATTTTCGAATCTAATTTCTTATTGAATACACAGAAAATTTAGTTATAGCTTTATATAGTTTTATTTTCAACATTTTGTAGTACAATATCAAACTGCATACCTTATATTTATACAACAAAGACATGTCCAATGACTGTTGTGCGATTTATAAACAATTTATAAAAATGTGTCAGCATGCAGTATCAACCAAAATTAAACAGAACAAAGTCAATCAAATTCAATGTACCTGAGGCCGTGACGGTGGTGCAGTGATTGGGATTCCCCAAGGGTCAGTTTGCACAGAAGATCCAGATGCTCCTAAATTAACGTCTAATAAATCAAGCATATGACTCTTTTTCTCCGACTGTGGTGTTCTAAAATTGACATTGATCAATTATAACATATAAACAATTTTTACGATCTGTCGTTTACAGACAAAAGCGCTAGGCATACTTAAAGTCTTGTTGGCTCTGGCTGAGTGCTAACTGTAATCTAACGTCATCACTACGTCGTCTTTGTTCTTCCTGCTCTGCCTCCTCCCTTGACATTGCAAGAGCCAATTGCAGCTGTAACTCTTCTTCCCCCACTGTTTGAGGTCTTGCAGCTTCCAATTCAGCTAAGCAATAAAATTTACAAATCAATAACTGTATGATTAAAAAGTAATGTTGAAAGTTTTTTACAAAATTAATTTAAATACTAATGTATAAATTAAAGTTAAAAAGCATCATTAAATAAAAATGTAGTCATACGTCTAGACGCTGATTCAGCTAGATGACAAGGCTCCCAATCTTGAAACTGAAAGCATATATTTTAAATTTATGATAAAAACCAAAGGAAAATATTTGTTATTTTATATTCTTTTGTGAAACTTACATCGCTACTGACAGGTGACATTGTATCCAGGCCGTCGCTTCCAAACCCACTACCAGATTGAGCAAATCTTTCCTTCGCTTTCAATGCTCTAGCTCTTTCATTTCTTAACCTTTCATCATCTTTCAATAAGGCCACTAATTGTTTTGCTTTCTCTCGCACGTTAACTCCTTGGTCCTTATGCCCTTCCATATATTGGAAATCTAATTGCCCAAAGAGAAGTTACAGTATTATTAAGACTACTTAAGTTATACTATGTTATAACTGCAGTAAACAAGTAAAATTAGTTACCTTTTAAAGTCTGAATGGCAAAAATATTTTCTTTACATTGCTGTGCAACTTTCTCTGTGCCAGTTTTAATAAGATATTCTAAAAGGACCAGTGCTTTATAAACGTGTCTCCAATTTTTACCATGATCGTTTAATCTTTTCCATAGCATTTGCATAATTTCTGTAAAAGCCACAACATTGTAAGTCAAGTCAGCTATTTCTGCCATCAATGTACTGCTAGGACCCCATGGATCGTTGCTAGTGGCTTTTCTTACTGCTTTCTGTATAAAATTAGATTATATAAGAAGTCTGTCATCTAAGTTATGAAATTGTCATGATTAATGTGGCTCAATAAAATATAATAGTTTAATTACCTGAGCATTACTATAGTTATGGGCAAGATTCATAATATCTCTTCTGATGCCTGCTAAGTTCACCTGCATAACATCTTGTCCTTGTCTTCTCATCTAAAAATTCATTAGTAATATATAATACAAGAAAAAGCCTTCTAATTAACATACAAACCCATACTTGCTGCTGTTCTTAGTTAAAATTTTAACGATGCAACTAAGTAACTAATCATAATGTGAATGAGTTTTTATGATTATTCAAAGAATGTATTAAATTTCAGCAATAAATATGAGTGATGTGTTATTGATTAGTCAAACCACTAAACATTAACCTAATGATTATGTAAATAATATTATTAGCTGAAAGAATATATAGTATTTAGGTTAACAGAAATAACATTTTGGCTTATATATTACATTTGCAATACTGATTTGCATAATATGATAATGAATGAGAATTAATTGGAATAAAAATTTGACAGAATTTAATGAAAAATTTTTTCCTGGTACACATAAATTTTGGACACATTAAAATGGAGGGTTTTCCAAAGTGCAGAAACATATAATAGCCTTCGTTAAAACTTTACCTTCTCCATGGCCATTTTAAAAATGCTGTTCTTGTTCTTGCAATAAACTGCCAAATACTCCAATAGAAGAATTACGCCCAGCAATATAGCAAACTCCAAAATAGCCCAAATCAGGATTAAATCCAACACTATTAGATGAGTTGATAAATAAGCAGATATTTGAAAAAAATGAAACACCTATGTACTAAAAAATAATTTATTTAAATAAGCAAAGCTAATTATTGTTTCTACAATACTGAAATGTATTTAATTATGCAAATAAATATTGCAGTCATCATTAGGTAATTTTTAAAAAAACATGTTTTTTAATTATATTAGACGCAATAAGCATTTAAATTTTAAATGATACGTATGACCCCAATTTCTATTATAAAATATTATCGACTGCATGCTAGATAATATATAAAAATACTTACGTTGACTGATTTACTGAAATTTTACACCTTTTAGATTCTTCCTTTTTTCTGAAAGAAAAAAGAACCATTATCATATATAAATATCTTACAACTACTCATATACCTTATCTTATCATAAGAAGCTCTTTTAATATTTTTCAAGAAAAAGTATGACGGGACTATTAAAGTAAACAAACTTTTAATTATAAACCCTATAATCAAATTTTTCAGTGAAAAATTTATTCAAGTCAATACAGACAAAATATAATTTTTATAAAATTAAATCTAAATATCTTATTTTGCTAAAACAAAGAAAAAATGTCTATTTAATAAATATTTCAAATCAGCATTTATCTTGATACGAGACTTACAAATAATTCTAACAGAATACAGTTTATATCTAGATGGAATATTCTTTTATATTTTACAATTTCTTTTCCTGTTTTGTCATTCACTGTTCATTAACTATTATATCTGATGGATAAGATTTAAAAATCATTATTAGAATTGAAAATGGCCATCAAACAAGCTTGTGTAGCTATATGGATGGAACAATACACAGCAATCTGATTAAATTATTTAGTTCAAGAGAATCTTAATCTTTCAAATGTTAAGAAACGAATAAATCTGTTCCTTTACATAAGATAACCATTAATACAAAAATAAATAATTTATCACTTAAAATTAGAACAAACTAAACTTACAACTGCTTGTAATCCAAAAATTTTTGCATGTACTTTCTTGAAATTCCGAAGAAAAGAAGGTTCGTGCTACAAAGCAAAATAAAGAAACTATGACGAGACTATTCCGAAAGGTAAAAATTTCATGTGTATCTTTGAAATACTTAGATTTTTGTAGAATTAAATATTTAATATTTTTGATTTTATCGACAACAGAGTTCGGTAAATGATTGAAAAGTTAAATAAAATAGATATACAAGCATCATAATACTTTACAATTAGAAAACGATCGCTGAAGGAAATGCATTGAGCCCTGTAATCTTTCTTTCTCTACAATATACAGTTCGTTTCAACTACCATAGCAATATCCTCCATTTGGTACCGTTTTAGATCGCCATTGTTGGAAATAAATACTACAGTTCATCGAATCACTCACCTTGGCGTGTACTTGCTATTTGATACACGAATTTGTACAACCAAAACGAAAAGAATTAAATGTCACTTATCAACACTTATGACAACTTCATTCACAAGCTCTGCGAATTAGCAGTTACGAGGCAAGATGGCGCGCAAAAATATTTCCTCTTCCGTTCTCAATTTTTCATGATTCATTTGATTAGATGATTTCTTCTAAGTCATTTAGATTCAGAGCAATCAGACTCGTACTTAAAACTCCGTGGTCTTTAATTTTTTAATTATTCAGCGTGAAGTTCTTTAAACTTAACCGTAAATGTTACACGCTGGCTTATACTGGTGCGCAAAATCGTGAATGCACTGACGTTTATCTTGTTTTCGAAGCCATATATCTATCTAAGATGAACATTTCAAATTTCATTAAAACAATATTGAAGCTTTTTCACTCAATCCTTTTTACTATGATATAGTATAGATACAAAAAATATATTATGTACATTAATAAAAAAATGTAATGTGTTTATAGTATAAAATATATGAAAGTAGTTTATTTCATCCATTGATATTGGGGCATGTTTTCAATTATCACATTCATATGATTCATTTTATTCTGATAGTAAACATATACACATTTAAAGTTTAAAGTCTATTGAATTAAGGTTAAACTAATAATGAAGTTATCATAACCTGTATGTAAACTTAAAAGTGAACCATAAATCCAACAGGCTAGATATCATTTTTGTATTAATATTAACCTACTCAATGTTTTCCTAACAATCTATTCTAAAGCTACATGATTATCATATGAGCTAAAGAGATATCACAATTTGTAATTTAAAATAATTTAATGGTAAATTTGATTGTGCGTATTATATGAACAAGTGTAAATAGAAAATCTTGTAATGATTATTACAAAATTATTAAGAACTAATCTTATTAAAAATGCAACACATAACCTGCAAATTAAGGTGGAACAATCGGTATGGAATCCTTTTCAAACATTGCTGCCTTTCAAAAAAGTTAGAGCTCAACAATTTTCTAAAAAAGTTGATGCAGACACAGCATTAACTGAGATTTGTAATGTAGGAACCATAGGGCATGTAGACCATGGAAAAACTACATTAACTTCTGCCATAACTAAATATTTATCTGAAACAAACAAAAGCTGCACATATATGTCTTATGATGACATTGATAAAGCACCTGAAGAAAAAGAGAGAGGAATAACAATTAATATTGCCCATGTTGGATATGCAACTAAGTTAAGGCGATATGCTCATACAGATTGTCCAGGGCATTTGGATTTTATAAAAAATATGATTAGTGGTGCCTCACAAATGGATGGAGCAATTCTCTTGGTGTGTGCAAATGATGGTCCTATGCCTCAAACAGTAGAACATCTTTTATTAGCAAAGCAAGTAGGAATAGAGCATATAGTTGTTTTTGTTAACAAGGTAAACACATCATTATATAATTTTCAGTGATACAATTCTTTTCACAATTTATTTTATAAATAATGCCTTTCTTTTTATTTAGGCAGATTTATCAGACAAAGAGCTTTTAGAATTAGTTGAATTGGAAACAAGAGATTTATTATGTCAGTATGGTTTTGATGGAATTAATTGTCCTGTTGTATATGGCTCAGCACTTCTAGCATTGAAAGGAAATAATTCTGAATATGGTCTTCCTTCAATTGAAAAGTTATTGCATGCTTTAGATACTTACATACCAACACCAAAAAGAAACATTGATGTACCATTTCTCTTACCTATTGATACATATTTCAATATACCAGGAAGAGGTACAATAGTTGTTGGTACCTTGAAGAAAGGTAAAATTAAAAAAAATATGGGAGCACAATTGCTTGGCTTTGATACAAATCTGAGTACCAGTATTTCAGAAATTGAGGTATGTATTTTCCTTTAATACTATTCTAATTTGTCATACTAGTTGTTTTAATTTTGAATTGATTCCTTTTACAAAATAAATTACTTTAGATTTTTAGAAAAAAGGTTAAAGAGGCATATGCTGGGGAAAATTTAGGATTATTATTAAGAGGAATAAAGCATACTTCTGTGGAAAGAGGTATGATTCTTTGTGCAATTGGCTCACAACAATTTTCTAATCATTATGAAGCCCAAATATATCTTTTATCAAAACAAGAAGGTGGTCGTCATAAGCCGTTACAGGTAAGTAAAAAATTTGTTTCCATTGTTAATGAATTTCACTCTTAACTGGTTTTGTTAGGCCTCTGGGTACTGCACAATGCTGTACAGTGCAACATGGAGTCTTTATTGTAGGTTTGACTTATTGCTTGAACCTGAAAATAACATTTTAATGCCTGGAGAACATGCAAAAACCCTTATAACTTTGCAAGAATGTATGCCAATGGAAGTGGGTCAAGTATTTACAGTTCGAGAAAACAGAACAACTGTTGCTACTGGACGTATTACAAAAGTTCTAAACAAATTAAATTTCAATAAACGCAAAATGAATAAATTGATACTTCCCTCTTCAAAACAATAGAACTAGGTAAAAATTGTATAAGGTAATTTTTTAGAATAAATGTATTTTAAATTATATAAATAAAATTTATTTGAAAAAAAAAAAATGATAATAATGATAAGAAAAAGGATTTGTAATTCATTGTATTCTAAATTTCAATCAGCCTTAAACATACTTATTCAGGTAAAGTAAAAGTAACTGCAATTATCGAAACAGTATGTACTTCACTTTTATTAAAGATCAACTTTTAACTCGATAGCACAAATGTATCGCTACCTCATCGTTCAAATATGGAATAGTTTCATGACACCTTCGACGCTTATATGTCATTGACATTTCAGCATAATATATTGCAATAATGTATATATTAATTGTTCAGCGATTTTTATGTACTGTTTGTTTTATTACTTATCTAGACTGATACTTGATGATGGTATTTATACTTTACGAAAATGATGAAAGGAAATCAGTAACAACTTTCTTCATTTTTGCATCTGACGCTTCGCTAATAGTATTTTCTTTGGCAATGGTAGCCAAAAGATCTTTTTGTGTAGACCTAAAAGGAAAAAATATTTTAAAAAACCTTGCATTTAATTTATTCATATATTATTATAGGTTGTCTTTAATAGAGTACCTAATGTGTGCCAAGAATTCTTTTTCAAAAGCTGTGATTTTACTGGGGTCCATCTTATCTAAATAACCACGGACTCCGCAGTAGATAACAGCAACTTGCTCCTCAATAGCCATGGGGACTGTTTCAATAAAAAAAGAAAAAAATTCATTAAGAAATATAACATTACAATCTGAAGTAATATACGAAATGACATTACCATATTGACCCTGTTTCAACAATTCAGTCAACCTGACACCACGACTTAACAATTGCTGCGTGGCAGCATCCAAATCGGAACCAAATTGGGCGAAAGCAGCTACCTCACGATACTGAGCTAATTCCAATTTCATTGAACCAGCGACCTATGAAATAAAAAAAAATGTCCCGTACCATAAATGCGTTTTAAAGATATAATAAAAACATTTTTTATTCAAAATAAGAAAACGTACTTGTTTCATGGCCTTTGTTTGAGCAGCAGAGCCGACTCTGGAAACGGAGAGACCTACGTTGATAGCAGGTCGGATACCTTTATAGAACAACTCAGTTTCCAAGAAGATTTGACCATCAGTGATGGAAATGACATTGGTTGGAATATAGGCCGATACATCACCAGCCTGAGTTTCAATAATTGGTAAGGCAGTCAAAGAACCACCACCCATACTCTCATTCATTTTAGCAGCACGTTCGAGCAAACGAGAATGAAGATAAAATACATCACCAGGATAAGCTTCACGACCTGGAGGTCTTCTTAACAGCAGAGACATTTGACGGTAAGCTACGGCTTGTTTGGATAAATCATCATAGATGATAAGAGCGTGTTTGCCATTATCCCTATAAATACGAAGACGAGATATTAACATTATGTCAATTTTAAAATGACTCCTATACACGTTTTGATCCGCAATACCTAAAGAATTCTCCCATGGCACAGCCAGAGTAAGGTGCCAGATATTGAAGAGGGGCTGCATCAGATGCAGTGGCAGAAACAATGATAGTATAATTAATAGCTCCACTATCAGTCAATCGCTTTACGATTTGAGCAACGGTAGATCTCTTTTGACCAACAGCGACGTAGATGCAATACAGTTTCTTCTTTTCTTCTCCAGCATCATTGAATCGTTTTTGGTTTATAATTGTATCAATGGCAAGTGCAGTTTTACCAGTCTGACGATCTCCAATGATCAACTCACGCTGACCTCTACCAATAGGTACCAAGGAGTCTACAGCTTTAATTCCAGTTTGCATAGGCTCCCTAACTGATACTCTAATTTATGGCAAAAAATATATACAATAAATTTTAGTATGGCACAATCATATTTTAATAATGAAAACAAATAATTACCTTGGAATAATACCAGGAGCCTTAGTACCTATTCTGAACCTCAATTTGTTGTTAAGAGGTCCTTTTCCATCAATAGGATTACCTAAAGCATCAACTACACGGCCCAACAATTCATCACCAACTGGTACATCTACAATAGCTCCTGTACGTTTTACTATATCTCCTTCCTTAATATGTCTGTCATTACCAAATACGACAACACCAACATTGTCAGGTTCCAAATTCAAGGCCATACCCTTTAGCCCTGAACTAAATTCCACCATTTCATCAGCCTGAATATTTTTCAACCCATAAACACGAGCGATACCATCACCAATGCTGAGTACTCTGCCTGTTTCCTCAAGATTGGCCTATGAAATATATCGTTTTATTAGAAATTAATAAACAAAAATTTATTCTTTTGTATGGAGAAGATGAACTATGAGAGTTATGTCTTACTTTAGGGGCTGATCCAAGAATACGCTCCTCCAAGATGGCAGATATTTCAGCAGAACGCCGGCTGCAGGAGACATGGTATTTACGGGAGGCAATAGTTGCTGCAGGCCAATTCACCTTCAAATCCAAAAACAAATCATTATTTCAAAATGTACTCTCAAATAACATAACTTAAATAATCATTACATAACACAATGCTATTCTGTTTATGTAATATGGTAAGGTATCAATGTACTTGATATAATGTATTAATAGCAATGAGAGCTTGGGTTTTTCAAACAGTAGATTTTAAGGTAATAATAGTTTTTCAAGGAATTCATAAGACAAATAAGTTTAAACTTAATATTCGTTAAGAAACTAGGAAAAATGTCGGCATGTTCTATCGAATCCAGATTGATGTAACTAATCAATAAGTGTGTTATCATTTATGAAATTACCTGTAATGGAACACTAGGCACGTGTCTTGCCAAAGATGAGGCAAATCGTAAAGACAAAAGCGCCATTTCGAACTATTAATTGTCCGTCAAACGGACCACGAATTCAAAGGTGAAGAACGATTGAGGTACGGATCAGCAGAAGAACGTCCCGTTCAACCCCACTCCTTCATACATGCGCAGGAAATAGGTTTTCAACCATTTTCTTACCTATAGTCTCACTGTCTCAGTAGTTTCTTTCTCAAACTCTTATAAACTTTTCATTAAACTTAATCAACTTATTTACTCTTTTTTTCTCTTAATGCCAATTTTACACCTAAGAACATTTGTCTAATATTATATATCTTTTTAAAATACGTTGAAAAATAATTCTTTACCACTATCAAAGAAAGCTTCTGGGTTTGAGGTTACTTGTTGCTTTAGCGGAAATAACGCAGTAAAATGCGCCAAATTTGGTTTGAAATAACATCGAAAGTTCTCCAGTTTACAATTAAAATATTTTGTTTATAATACAAATATCTTTTCATGAAAAATGTATGAAAAATTACTTTTTTAAATAACGCAATTAATATATAACCTTAAAAAAAAAATGGCTTCAATTAGCATGCGTTAACCTTTACATACCTTATTTACGAATATTAATAATAGCTTGGCCTATAGACTGTGTATTATATAACTTTAACTGAATGAACTTTTTATCAGGGTGTTTAATGCGTTTATTAAATTTGAAGTACTTCTTGAGTTTAAATTCAACTTGATAATCTGTCTTGTATGAAGTTTTGAGTTTTTTTCTTTGAAAAACTTAAAATTATTAATAATTAAATATTGCCATCTAGTAATTGCAGAAAGAACTAATATAAATTCTGTATTCATTGCCGCATCGCCTATCGGCTATCGGTCGAAGTAGAGCTAAAGCGTCATTGCACCGGCGCCAAAGGTGCCGTGAGAAAACGCGAGATATGTATTGATTATTATGATTAAGTTTGTTTCAAACACCCAAAAGAATTAGTTTTTCGTGAAGTCAAATGAATAATTTAAAGAGAAGGCAGAAATATCATATTAGAGATTTATCAATGTATGCAGAAGTGAAATGTTTACACAATAATCACATATCAACTTTCTTAAATCTGCAAAGATGTCAGATGCTGGGTTTGGTGAATCACTGTTTATAGCCAATGGAATAAAGAGCTAATGAATAACATTTTACATAAAAAAAGTCTATTTAACATAATGACAGTGACCATAATAATCAATGCCAATTTACCTGAATATATCCTATAAATTAGTTACATTTCTCTTTGGTGAATTAGTCTACATGATTTATTAATTTAAGGAGGAAAATATGGATTCATCAACAGAATTGGAACACATTGAAAGGCTGGCTAAAGAGGCAGAGAGCTTAAAAGTTCGTCTGGAGGATGAAAGACAAAAGCTTAATGATGTTACACGTAAATATCTACAATCTTAGACAAAGTTTTTTTCAATAAAATACATATAGCATTCTCTAGTATATTATTTAATTTATTATTTTATTCTAAATTACTTTTTATAGTTGCTAGTGTTGCTGATAGGCTAGAAGTAATCAGTTGTATAAATGTTAAGCCACGGCGTGTATTAAAAGGACATCAAGCAAAAGTACTTTGTTCTGATTGGTCTCCAGATAAACGTCACATTGTATCCTCTTCTCAGGTAATACTAATTATTGTCTTTTAAGATAAATTACATTAAAAATTAGGATAGGATCAATACTATTAATCTTTAAATAAAAGACAGAAGCTTCTCAGTAGTATTTATTCTTAAGTTATTTACTACAATATCTCTTGATTTATTTTTAATACATCTTATATACACTTTATACTTTATTTAATATTTTTTAGGATGGGAAAATGATAATATGGGATGCTTTTACCACAAATAAGGAGCATGCTGTTACTATGCCAACAATCTGGGTAATGGCATGTGCGTATGCACCAAGTGGTGCCCTTGTAGCATGTGGGTATGTCATGTTTATATAACTATGGATGTTCTTTTTACTTCTTGTTTTCCTTTAATTTATTTATAAATTAAATATAGGGGTTTGGATAACAAAGTAACAGTTTACCCATTGAGTCTTGAAGATGATGTCTCAGCTAGCAAGAAGACTGTTGGTACACATACATCTTACATGTCATGCTGTGCTTTTCCCAATAGTGATCAGCAAATTTTGACTGGTAGTGGTGATAGCACATGTGCATTATGGGATGTTGAAAGTGGTCAATTACTACAAAGTTTTCATGGACATTCAAGTGATATTATGTCTATTGATTTGGCACCTAGTGAAGCAGGTAATACATTTGTATCAGGTAGTTGTGATAAAATGGTTCTAATATGGGACATGAGAAGTGGTCAATGCGTACAACGTTTTGAAGGACATTTGTCTGATGTAAACTCAGTATGTATTTTTTTATTCTACAATATTATTTCTTGTTTATTTAACTTATTAACTAAAACATTTCTTATTCTGCAAGGTGAGATTTCATCCAGGAGGAGATGCTGTGGCTACAGGCTCAGATGATGCTACTTGCCGCTTATTTGATTTGAGGGCAGATAAAGAAGTAGCAGTTTATGCAAAAGAAAGTATTATATTTGGAGCTAATGCTGTTGACCTCAGTGTGAGTGGTAGACTCCTTTTTGCTGGATATAATGACTATACAGTGAATGTATGGGACACCTTAAAATGCCAAAGAGTAGCTTTGCTTTATGGACATGAAAATCGAGTTTCATGTTTAAGAGTATCTCCAGATGGAACTGCACTTTCCACTGGAAGTTGGGATGCAACATTAAGAGTTTGGGCTTAGGATATACTCTCCTAGTAATTTGTGATATTATTTCATATAATAGATTATTTATGCAATATCTATAAATACTCAAAGATATATAGAACCAAAGATTTCACCTACATCCACATAAGTGATTATTAGATGCATGTACTGTATATTAAACACAGTAAATTTAAGACTAAAATTGTATTCATTATAGTATAGCCATACAGTATGTATTGTTGTGATCTAATATTATCAATAATATAGTATTGATTCTCACAACAGGGATCAATGAGAAAGAAAACTTTCTAGAAATATTAAACAAACTTGTTTTCATTTAAAGTTGTTTTCATATTTCTTTAAAAGAATCAAACATTATTTGACAGAACATCAAATATTAGGCTGGTCCTAAATTTTAGAAAATTTATAGAATGATTCCTTAAATTAATTTAAAAAATCAAATGTAATAAAGAATAAATGAGAAAACTGCAAATATTTTTACATATCAATGTTATTATTTCAATAGAGTTTTATTATTTTTGTATCTTTATGTAAAAATAATTTCTACAGCGAAGATTGTTGGCCACCTAGTAGCTGGAAGAGTAAGTATTGTCCAGTATTGTCTAAACTTGTGTGTATGGCGCCGGGTGTCAATGAATCTGACTTGCATTTTGGAATTTTATAGAAGTTACCATTTCCATGAGGAATAAGTGATTATACCTTATAATTAATTTTAATATATCAGGTATTTTTTAAAAAGTTTTTAAAAAAAAGAAATACAAAAATGCCGCAGTACACCAGTAAGTAATTTAGTAATTTTTTATGATTTGTGAAACTAACCTAAGAAAATGAAATGTTTATATTTGAAAAGATATGATTAATTAATGCTTTTGAATTCAATTGATTTTTCTTTAATATTTTAGTTAAAGTTAAATGGGGCAAGGAATTATTTCCAAATGTTGAAGTAAATACAGATGAAGAGCCAATGTTATTTAAAGCTCAACTATTTGCGTTAACAGGTGTACAACCTGAAAGACAAAAGGTTATGCTAAAAGGAACAACACTAAAAGATGACGACTGGGGCAACATTAAATTAAAGGATGTAAGACTACTTTTATTTAAGAATTATATTTTCTTATAATAAAAAAATTGACAATTTCATTAAAGGGTGTTATGGTACTAATGATGGGCTCTAAAGAAGAAGATATTCCAGTGCAGCCGATAGAAAAGTCTATATTTTTAGAAGATATGAATGAATCTGAATTAGCTACTGCTTTGGATTTACCAGCTGGTCTAACTAATTTAGGAAATACTTGTTACCTAAATGCTACTGTTCAATGTTTAAAAACTGTTCCTGAGTTAAGAGATGCTTTAAAAAGTTTTTCTGGCAATTTGGCAATTGCTGGTAATTCATCTCTTGTACCTGCTCAAAGCATTACTGCTGCTCTTAGGGACTTATATGAAAGTATGGATAAAGGCTCAACACTTCCCCCAGTTGTCCTTGTACAAGTGATGCACTTGGCATTCCCAAGGTTTGCTGAGAAATCAGAACTTGGTGGTTTTCAACAACAAGATGCTAATGAATGCTGGACTGAATTAATCAGAATGCTACAACAGAAATTACCAGCTAAGGTATAAATATTTTAATATATTTTGTTAATAAATCAGAAAAATTTTAATTTAAAAATGTTTTGTTAAAACAGGAGAATCCTAATGCAACTAGTGAGCAATCTAAACCACGCTCGATCATAGAGCAATATTTTGGAGGAACATTTGATACTGAATTAAAATGTATTGAATCTGAATCCGAGCCACCAACTAAGAGTAAAGAAGATTTTCTCCAACTTAGCTGCTTTATATCACAGGATGTGAAATATATGCATTCTGGGCTAAGAAATAAAATGCAAGAGCAATTGGTTAAAATGTCTCCAACTCTTAATAGAAATGCAAATTATTTAAAAATGGTAATTGTATAAACATACAAAATTACATATAATTTAATGAAAGTTTAATTTTTTCTAATCTTTATTTTTCAGTCAAAGATAAGTAGGCTTCCAGCATATCTAACCATTCAATTTGTTCGTTTCTTCTACAAAGAAAAAGGAGCAATAAACGCAAAAATATTAAAAGATGTAAAGTTCCCACTTGACTTTGATGCATTTGAATTGTGTAGCAGTGAGTTACAGAATAAACTTATTCCAATGCGTGAAAAATTCAAGGAACAAGAAGATAAATTAGTAGAGCAAGCTCATAATGTAAAGGATAAAAGAGATAAAGTGGAAAGTAAGAAAAAAGTAAAACAAGAGCCTTATTGGTTTGAAGATGGTAAGATATTGGGGTTTATCTTAGATGTTTTATATATATTTAGTAATATATATAAAGTTTGACCAATTTATTGCTGTACAGATCTAGGATCGAATAACAGTGGTTATTACACTTTACAAGCTGTATTAACCCATCGGGGTCGTTCGAGTAGTAGTGGTCACTATGTAGCATGGGTCCGTCAGAAAAGCGATGTGTGGTTAAAATGCGATGATGATACAGTAAGTGCTGTTACCAGTGAAGAAGTACTGAAGTTAAGCGGAGGTGGAGACTGGCATTGTGCATATGTTTTACTGTACGGCCCACGAATTCTAGAATTACCAGAAGAAGACTCCACTGAACCAAATGAGAACTAAATCATTTATAACTGAATTTCTGGAGCTTATCATCGCAGCGCTTCTATATAGGATGACTTTGAAGAAAAATGCATTTATTTTACCTTTTTAAATTAAATATAAATTTTGTAAAGTGTAGTAACACTTGAAATTTGTTTAAACTGCTGTAAGCCAAACTTTAAAGTTTTTTCACAAGTAAACAGATGCAGTATAATTTATAAATAAAAATCATTTTAAAGTTATATATTTATTTAAAAGTCGATGAAGGTGAATTTGGGTTTTAACCTTATACTATGTTAGACGATAAATATCGAAAATATGAATGCTTGAAATAATTCCCATAATATACGACCGAAGTGTGTTTTATTGCATATTTTTCAGTTTGAATGATTTTTCAATTCAAGGTTGTATATTTTTAATTATCCACTGTATTTTGTGTTTTATTTTAGAACACACTTTAGTATCATTTTGGGGCCTTGGGGATGGGGGCGGGGGTCAGCATTCAGCAATGGAGATGGAGAGTCGAATGAGTCGATTCGAGTGAAGAATGAAGACAGATGAATTGTCTTGAATTGTGGTCGTAGTTATTGAGGTTAGTCAAGTTAGTGAGGATTATAGTGTTTTGCCTTGCAGTAAAGTGTCTTATTTATTAGCATTGTTTGATATTAGCTTGTATTTAGGATTGATAGTAAAGTCATTGAAAGTGACGTGTTCTGAGTAATAAAGTCAGCTGCTCCTGCATCAAAGATTAAACAACAGAATAAGATTTTTTATAATGGCTAGTCAAAATTATTTAAGTAATACGAAAAATCCATTTTTTTCAATAGAGGATGACGTTGATGATGAAACTTTTTTAAAAAACGCTCCTCCTAGAACACCCGCCCCCTCGTCTTACAACAATCATAATTATATTAATTTCGATAATGAACTAGAAGAAAAGCATCAGGATCTGGTACAGCGTAAGAAAGAGATTGAAAATCGTACGATTCAATCATCGGAAAGATCCATTTCGCTTTTGCGAGATTCCGAGCAAATTGGAGCAGCAACTGCTGAAGTAATTATTATATCTTTTATTATTTTTCATACCTATACTAACTTTACAATACTTATAGAATGCACCTTTTTTAGGAACTGATTAGACAAAGAGAACAATTGGAGAGAACAGAGAAAAGACTAGATGATATTAATAGCTCTTTAAGATTTAGTCAGAAGCATATACAAGGAATAAAAAGTGTATTTGGAAGCTTAAAAAATTATTTAAGTGGCAGGTCAATAGATGCCCCAGCTCCATCAACAGTTTCTCCAAAATTATCAGAATCAACTAGTACAGGATCGATGTCCACCTCTCCAGCATTGTTGAATTCATTAGAGCGAAGTCCAAATGCCTTGTCGGCTTCCCATCCAGCTCTGAAGCAGCGTGGAATTTTTTATGAGGACAATGAGGATATTGATCAATATACAAATTCAAAAAGCAAAGACTTAACTGCGGTTTTGGGGAAAAACCTAGATGAAATGAGTGGATCCATAGCAAAATTAAAAAATTTAGCTATTGGTTTATCTGAAGAAATTGAATCTCAAAATGACTTAATTGATAATATTACTGACAAAACGGAAAAAGCTGATATAATGTTACAAAAGCAAAATAAAGATCTTACACACTTATTGAAAAAGTAAGCCAAATATTTTTTTAAAGTTTGAACATAAAAATTATGAATGAAAAAAAAATAGAAGCTAGAGTTTTATTATAACAAATATGTATGTAGCTTTAATTAAAAGTATAGTGTATATTTGGTTTAGCAAAATACATATCATTTATATTTAATTAGAGTAATATCTTTTAATCCATCTTAGTGGAAGTCATAATTCAGAAATAACTTTTATCAATTATTAATTAGTAATGTTATTTGTTCTTAATTTTTCCATAGTGATATTAGAAGAATGTATGTATATGTATATATTTTTCTTTTTATGCATATTTTTAATCTGTATATATTACATTTCTATATCAATATTTTGTTTGAAAATACCTGCTCAGAGAAATATGAAATAAAAATGAATAATCATAAATCCTGGTCTGAAGCTATTATATTAGTTACTATAGTAATATGTTAATAAGGATATTATTTAAGTGGAAACAATTATATAATTATATACAATGATATTAATAAATTATACAAATGCAATTTGTTTAATGCTTTATTGGAAAAACAATGAGATAAGACATTTTAAAGATTTTATAAAATAATATCAATATAGGAAGATAGCCATAACATTACGATGCATAGGAGATTATAATCATAATAAATCTGCCAATGTTGGTGAATAAAAATAATAAATATTACAAATATACATCTCATCTTAATTTTGTCTATACTTTTATATAATTCAATTGTTTTAACACTAAAGCTGTCATCAGCCATCACATAAGTAGCTGGTTTTAAAATGTAAAAACTGTGTAAAATGTGATGGATAGGTTTACTATTAAAAATCCTATCCACGAGACATTATTCTTTGAGCCATTTGCATTCTTAGACCATCAGCACTTTCAGTACCATTACTACCAGGAAACCCTGTCAATTGATAGAAATATATATTACAATAAATTAATCAAAATTTAATTCTCACCTCCAAAACCTGGTATCCCTCCGCAAGCAAAGCTTCTTCCATCAAAGCATAAGGATGATTTTAGTAATAAGGGTTTTGCGTTAGTCATCTAAAGAAAAAGACACGATATTCAAACGTAAATTACATTAATCTTATTTACATTCCAAAGCGTTCTTAAGCAAAATTAAATTACCATTATGAACACTACCAAAACGAAAGCAAAATAATGAAAACTTGGAAAATACATTTTTTTACAGCTGGCACATACAAATCACTGTTGTTTCTGCGCTCTTCCTCTTCTTTTATATTTGAAAAATTTTGCTTATCTTTTATCCAAATTGATTTTAGCTGTCACGGTGCATCCTGCTGTATTAAAAAAGCAATATAAAAATTACGTAATATACAATGTATTTAGTGAAGAATTAGGAACGTCGTAATCAAGGGGAAATCTTAATTATTTAATAAAGCAGGATAATAAATATTATCCAAACGAAATAATGACTGAAGCAGAGAGAGCCTAAGGAAAACGTGATTCTGCTCGATCAATGTGTACTTAGAATTATATACGTTATTATTTGTATAAAATAGAAAACAGTGATTTATTTAATTAAATATAAATTACATTTTAATCGAGAATAGCGTCGCTCCTAAAAATACCAACATTATTAAATGAACTATGTTAAAAAAAAGTGTGTGACATTTATAACGTATTTAAATTATTAATAACTATTTGAGGAAGGGGTATAATTCTTATTAAAATTTCATTGACATAAGAAAAAAATAAATAATTATCTGGGGTAGTGAAGAAAAATTGATAATTGTTGAAAATAGTATGTGATAAACTGGTAATCACGGATTATGTCAACTTTACAATTTTGATGATAACGGAAAATCGAGCTTTTCGGATTTTTTAATAAGTTTGATGACCAGTGACGTCATTAGCGATCGAAGTTGCTTCGTAGGCTTGACGGTCGGCTTCTCTTTGGGCAGCTATTAATGCGTGTTGTTCGGCGATTCTTTTGTACAGCTCGAAATGTCTGTCCTTAGCTCTCGCCACACTTGCAGAATCCTGAAATATTTTCGATTGTGATCAGTGAAAGTGTCTATCGTATATATTCTTTTATCCCTCCCCTCCTTCACAGCTATACTCCCTCTGTTATTATAAATTAGCTTAAACTATATATATATATATATATGTTAACATATTTTTATTTATTTTAATTAAAAATATTCGAGTCATTTTTAAAATTAATTTGTACCCTTGGTAAATAAGCTGACGTTCCTTGAGAGTTCATAGCAGCGATTCTGTCGTAAAGCCTAAAGTGTTTTTCCTTTGCTTGTTTCACAGCTTCGGAATCAACAGGCTGTGCAAGCGTGTCATCGTAATTTATCAATAATGGACGAAATCCATGCTCGTCAGCAACATATTGCACCGTACGGATTTTATGCTTTGGATCCACGAACGAGTAGCTTCCTACAAAAATATGACATTTATAATTTATTTACAATTTGTAGTTGTATATGGCTCCTTTGAGAGATTTAATTAATACGTAATGAAAAATGAGTAATACATTGCGAATTATTTATTTCTTTGTTGATTAATTACGAGAATTATAAGCCTGGACTGGATCATTGGTGGATCTCGTAGGGGTATTAAAATAAGCTAGGAATGTATTGTTACGTAAACAAATGAGTGAAATAATATAATGCGAGTTATTATCACTGTTTTAGTATTTTTAGACACATTTTTTTTATAATTAGTTAAAAAAATTGATGCACGTAAGCTAGCTGGACCGGATTCTTGGTAAATCATATACGATTAGCAAAATAAATTACTATTTCATTGTTATGTAAGCATATGAGTACAATAATAACACATTATCACTTTTTTTAATGCAATTTTTTGTTAATTAACAAAACAAAACTTAAAAACTATACCCTAGACAATTCCTGGATTCTTGGTAGTTCCTGTAGGAAAATCAAAATAAGCTGTGATTTCATTATTACATAAGCAAATTTGTACAATGATAATAGCAATTATTATCATTTTTTTTCTTCTATTTCAGATACAGTTTTTTTATATAAATAAGAAAAATCTTGCACAGTTACCCTGGACCATTGTCCAATCGTCTACGGATTCTTGGTGAATCCTGTATGAGCATTACAATAACCTGTACGATTTCATTGCATTATGTAAAACAGTGAGCGCAATATTAATGCAAATTATAATTCCTTTTTTCAGTTTTTTTTTAAATATATTTTTTTATTAATAAAAGATTCAGCACAATTATTCTGGACCGTTTCACAATCGTCCTCAGATTCTTGTTTCGTGTGTAGGAGTAACACATTAATAGCTATAGGATTTCATTATTACATAAGAAAATGTAATGGAATAATATTACGAATTATTATTACTTTTTTTTCAAATAAAGTTTTTTTTGTTAATAAAAAAATCTGGGTATATAGTTACCTTGAACAGTTCCAGAGCCATCTCCAGATTCTTGATGAATCCTGTCGGAGTGTCCTGGATACCTCCCAGCCTTATATTCGAAGCTGTATGGCCTTGGCGGGGGTGGAGGTGTAGTGGACGTGGGATATTCCGAAAAAAGATGGGAGACATCCCCTAGGCAAGGGCCAACCAGGACGAGTGCTATCTAATATTACAAAAAATATAATTTAATGTAAACATTGTCATACTCGAAATTAATATTAATTGCTTCAAACTTTCGATTAAGAGTATCTCTGTACGGAAAAAGTCTAGATGTATTTGCGAGACAAGAAAATTCCAATTCTATTACGAAACGATTATAATCGTGCTCACGTGGTATAGTATATATAATATACATATATACCGGGTGTGAAATTAATTCGCAGATAGATAGAGGGGGAAAAGGCTATGAATTTTGTTGACTCTATAGTTATATATAAACTTAATTAAAAATGCATTATATATTTGTCAGGGATTAAAAAGTAATTTCATTCGTGGCACCCTATAGGACATAGGTCAACGTTGGTGACTAATAGGATGCTTCGAATTTAAGAACATTAATATCTTTTTAATTAATTTCTGGATTTATATATTTAATTAATTTTTTATTCTTGGTGACTCATTCACTATTCATGGTTTTTAGGTGGACTCAAATTAATTTTACACCATATATAGTATTATATATGTACCTATACAAGCATTAAATATGAGAAAGCTTGTGAATTAATGGAAATTAAGGAATGAAAATTTTCTTTATAAATTGAGTAAGGATATTTTCGACATTGATTAACGATAATGAATATTAATTATTAAATAATTAATGATTTAACTTACGATGAAAGTCTCCATGGTCACACGCTGATACGAACTGGCGATACTCTTCATTTTACTGGTAGGCGTCAACTGAGAGAAGTTGTCTGGTGAAAGTAACATAAGAGACTAACGAAAAGGATTGAGGCAGTTTTGTTCTTGAATCATATACTTGGACTCACCGCTTTTCACTCCACCTTACGAGTTTCTTCTTTAAATTTAGTAGAAAGACAAAAGTTTTATTCTATTAACATTATAATTAAAAGAATAATTATATAATCAAGAAAATATTAGACGTTTGAAAACATTTTCACTAGGTTCATTTTTTTAACCAAATTATATACAACCTTTTAATTAATTTGTTTTATATTTTTTGCAGACAATAATATATTCCAAAAATACATCGTCTTTTATTATTAGTTTTACAAAATCATATCGCATTGCATTGATTTGCATTACTGTTTTTTGTTACTATTACAGAATTATATTATTGCATTGTACTGATTTGCGTTGCATTTATATTATATTCATAGCAGCATGAATTTAACAATCTGTTTCTTTCTACTGACAATGATCAGTTCATTCCAAGGTTTCCATTTAACAAAAAAGGTCTCGCTCACACGCTTATAAGGAAGCGTATAATTAGTGTAAATGCACAGTTATTCGTTAATCGACAGCAATTTACAGTATCAAAAAGAAAAGCTTGTTAGTCATTGTTAATTAAATTGATTGAAAAACTCAGTAAATTTATAATAAAATAAATTATAATTTAATGCAGTTTAAGTTAAAAGCATTATTCTTATTTGATATAAAACTTATAGGAACATATCTTTTTCTTAAAGGTGAAAACAAAACTCGCTTTTTAAATGTAGGCAAATCTTTAAAAATTAATATAATAATTGGGAGTTTTGCACTATAATATAGTAGTATAGTAGTATTGTACTATAAGTGTAATTACTATTCTATTTTATTTATATAATTAGAAATTTAAACAATAAAAATGGTTTTTCTTAAAAACATAGAAGAATAACTCTCTGGATCAGTAAAATTTGTCTTTTTTGAAAAGTTGCTTAAAAAACTGTGATTTCTTTTCAATCGATTTCCAATTTTTTGAAGCTTCCTTCCACGCCGAAAAGGTCAGTCGCATTTTTTCCCTTTCCAACGCGAAGAGCTTCATTCACGCGATTATTTTTCTCATCCTCCAAAAACCAAGCTCTGTGCTTTTCAAGTTTTTGAATTTCCACATCGTGCAGATCCTTCCAAGGTCCGGCTTTCCCACCAAATTCATTAGGAAGCACGTCCAATGGTATGAACTCCGACAGACTTTCCATAGTAGAATGCATGCGGAACTGAAAAAAAGTAATGGTGTGAAAATATGTTGGAAACAAAATAGACAAAGATACTAAAAATATATAAATTCTACACATGAAAAATGATTGATAACAAAACCAAAATGACTGAATTTATAAAAATGATCAACTGCCATTATAAACCGATGTGAAAATAAATTGGAATTGACAAAGATAAAACTACCGAAGAAAATAAATATGAAATTGGTGTTCTAATGACGTAAAAATGACCAAATTTAGTAGAATAAAAATTTAAGAAATTAAATTGGTTTCTTATAATTATATAGTTCTTATATACCATATCCATGAGCTCCTTCTTCATGAATGGTTTCATCATATTCAGGATTATATCCATAACTGGTGCTGTATTCATGAAGTGCATACCCTTCAACCTGACAGGCATACCTTCCTGAAGATAAAATAGGTATTTTTTCAACCCCATGGGACTAAGACGTCCCACGTGTCCCAGGGCGACGTCTTTTGTATCAAAAAGGATCACGTGACCTGGCATTGTGCCTTCCAAAATAACCCAGAGGTCAATGACCATGCAAAGGAACTTCATTCCATCATTATAAACATAATGAGATGGATCACCATCAGTTAATCTCCCCAAAATGATCTTGTAGCCCTCCTTCGTGGTTTGCTTCAATGGCAAAATTGTCCTATAAAATCAAAACACATTATATATATATAACACATATCTTTATCTATATATTTATACCTTTTAATTATAATACTACCAAAATAATCACCAATTATAATCACTTCTTCATTAATTCATTACATTACTTGATAAACTTTTACTGTAATAATGTTAATTATAGTTGATAAAATTTTAAACATTTATCAACCATACTTTCTGTGCTAAACAATACAGATTTTATTATAAAGTATTTTCAAGATGGAATATTTAGGAATCTAAAATGACTAAGATTGTTGAATACTTATTGTAGTATTATATGTTAGAATTTATAAGTGCAAGGGGAATTAATTTAGAAGGTAAGATACAAAATTATAAATAGTATATTTTTAATAAAAAAGTGTAGAGTGAAGAAATGGTATTTACATTACTGAAAAAATGCTACGCAATTCCTTACACCCCACGGGATCCCTGTTACTGAAAAATTCAGGCACGTGGGTTCTGACGGTATAATAGTTTTCAATGGTATTTTTAGTTGGCTCCAGACGATAATAATTGCTATGCAGAAACAATATCAGCTCGTTATCCGAAATTTTGGGCAAGTGTGCCTGTTTTCCACACCATTCTCTCAACATTTGAAGGTCAGACTCCTTCAATTCTGAATTTCGTTTGAATTCCTCCTCCACTGGTACCCAAGCTATCAATGCCATTTCTTGATGAACTTTGAACTATAATCAAATTTCAAATATTATCAATGATTATGTTATGTAACATTTATTTAGTATTTAATTCATTTTATTCTTGAATGTTTCCTTATTGATTGAAATTTTTTTCCTTAAAATTTCAATATCACTGATGCTGCAGCCTTTACCATTCGTCAATGGACTTTTAGCTATGATGAAGGATCGAAAACTATTTTAATCTTTTATTACTTAGTACTTTGATCTTTCTTGCTAATTTATTGCTCCGCGAAAAACCGGTTATTGAAAAAAATCTATTTAATCTTCGAGCAAACGTTGTATTAGAATTTCATATGTCTTCCTTATTTCTATTTCTTCCATAGCACAATTTTTTCTCTCACCAATTCACTTATAGAATCTATTTTTATAATAACACGTGGGTATACCAGTCTATACTCAACTAAAAAACTACCATTTCGCTGAAAATTAAACAAATTTCTTGTCGAGAGCAGTGCACTGGGGTAGAAAGCGTAAATTGATGGTTTAATTGTGAAAACCAAAAAAGAGTTTCGTGAACGAAAAAAATTGTATTTTTCTATTGGATAAATTCAGAGGAGAGTTTTTAAGTAATTATATATAATAATCATACGATTTATAAAATAATACTACAGAAATTCTTTCTTTTTTAAGCTAATATTATTCAACTACGAGACAGAATAAGCAAAAAAACCGTCTGGATAGCTGAGAAATTAAATAAATATTTATAAATTGAAATATATTTTTTTTAATAATATTTAATTGATTATAATAATCAAAGGAGTAATGTCTGATTATCTGAGAATTAAATGAACTATATGAATTACAAAGCTACGTTTGGTTTATAAAATATCAGATGAACTAATTATTTAGTATAATATTTGTAAACTAAATTACTTTTGGCAAAAAACAATGATTGATTTATTAAAAAATTCGGATAATTCCTCGAAGGCTCGTCCAGATTGCAGAAGAATTCCAGAGAAATTTATTAATCTTTTTTTTTTTAAAATTAATGAACTGCAGAAGAGTATTGGCAGAACAACGTCTGGATGATGGAAAATTTAATAACTTCCGTAAAGGCGCGTCTAGTTTATAGGAGAGTACTAAAGGAACTAATCGTTCAAGATGAAATTCGTAGACTGCGTCCTACCATTGGCAAAGCCCAGCTGACGCAAACCATGAATAGGCTGATTGACAAGATAATTCTAGTAGTACTCACAGCTGCAATTATTTAATAATTGCCGAATACAATAATGTTTTTTTAAAATACCTTGCAAGTTGTAGTATACTAGGCTCTTATTGACCACTGTGAGCGTGAATTCGCATTTCTCCCAATTCTTTCAAAATTGAAAAATGAAAAAATTAAGGTTTAAAATTTAAACAATATTTTCGTACATTTTTTGCAATATTCAATTATTTCATTTTTCTGGTAGCAAGGAATAAATTAGTCGAATTGTATTTTGGACAATTTGAGTAATTTATATAATTTATTCGTTTGGAGGTATTTTTACAATGGAAACGTCGTAATGATGAATTGATGATTGTGTAAAAGACAAAAAATGTTGCATAATTATTACTGGAGCATGGGTCAGGGTATATAAAAAGAGGAGTAGAAGTTGAAAACGGGAAGGAAGTGGTGATAAATAAAGAAATGTATAGTAAATCGAAATGGCCGTTAGAAAAAGGGAAGAAAGGAAAGAAAAATATAAAGAAATAGGAAAGTTTAGGAGAAAAACAGGTCAAGAGCAGGAGGGAAACACACCAACGTTTCATTTGGATGACTTGCTGCAAAGTGCAAATCATAGACTCGGATCGCGTGAGAGTCCTTGTGAACTATTAGCTTCGTTATGTAATCTTTAACCTTTAGGCTGCCGGAAAGCCACTATAGTGGCTTTAGACAAACCTCGATAGTTTGCTCACTAAATATGTCACTTTAAATGGATGAAGTTTTGAGAAAAGCTATCACTATTTAAACGTTTAGACTTCCAACATTTATGTATTAAAATTCTGGTCCTTTTTACTCAAAACTTTATTGATTTAAAGTAACATATTTAGTGAGTAAACTATAGAAGTTTGTCTAACGTCACTATAGTGGCTTTCTGACAACCTAAATGTTAAGTGTACTTACCACGATTGTCTATTTATTACACGTGTAACTCGACATTACGAATTCTTTAAAATTGAACCGTCTTTATTTTTACTATGACGTTTATTATTGATTCCGATGTTATTAATTATTGTACTATAATAACTGTGTCATAAAAAATTTTGATATTTCTACAAACCATTATTCATTTATTACAGATTTAATTCACCATTACGAATTTACATTTTTTTATTATATTTTTTAAAATTTATACACTCTTTGCTTTTACTGACACATTTATCATTCGCCCCCTTATTAGCAATCTTCATTTTGGTTGTAATATTTTATTATTTATCCCTTTGCTATTTTTGATGCAATATTATCTCTGTTACATTTTTAAATATTTTTACAAACGATCGTTCAATCATTACAGGTGCAATTCAACATTAAGAATTTTCATTTCGTTTATATATATATATATATTGTTTAAATTTGAATCCTTTTTATTTTGGCTGTAAAATGTCATTATCATATCCCCTCTCTAAATTATTATTTTTTTTCGTTTGTAAAATCACACTATAATTTACATAAAAATTAAAAGCTTAGAACACAATGACAAAGCACAACAACAGCACTTATGCAATGTCTTTAGTCAATTTCTAGTTTTTTGAAACTGCCCTCCACACCAAACAGTTCACCAGCGCTCAAGCTTTTTCCAATTCGCAAGGATTCCTTCGCGACTGCCATCTGATCGTATTCCAAAATGGCATTTCGATTATTCTCGATCTTCTTGACTTCCTCATTAGCAAGATCCTTCAGAAGTCCAGCTTTACCTCCGGACTCATTTGGCAGGAATTCAATTGGAATCCCAGCTTTTTCTAAGCTCTCCAGACTGCTGTGAAAGTGTATCTGTAATTTTTTAAAATAATAACTGGTTATAAAAAAATAATATATAAAGTAAAAATTTATTTATGTCATTCAATTTGACGTAACGAGCAAATAATTTCATAATTTAAATGAACCAATTGGAAACTGGACAAAGTGAACATATACACTATAAAATTCGATATAAACTTTTTAAAATATATCCAAACTATATCATCAACTTTCTTAACTTTCTAATTGGAAACGAGAAATGCATAGTTAAGTTCAACGTGAATCATGTAAAACAATTCTATTCACTTTCTACTTCGAGAAGTGAACAATTTAACGATTAAATTCAATGTAAATTGTATATAAAAAAAATACTAAAGAATATTATCAATTTAATTGACATTCTTGTTCGAAATGAACAATTGCTTTATCAAGCTTCAATGCGAACAGTGTAAAAACAATAAAAATATATTATCAAACTCATTCACTTGCCAGATCGAAGAAATTCTTATGCATGAACGGTTTGGCCATGTTGAAGACGAGCTCCATGGCATGGGACACGTTTATTATGTGAATGCCTTTGAGACGAACAGGTGCAGCTTCCTGGACATAAGTGAGCATTTTTTTCACCGACATTAAGGGTGTTCGGCTCACGTGACCGATCGAAACACCAATAGCATCAGCTACGTATACCAGCCCCTTTTTAGTGCCTTCGCTCAGGTAAAGCAAGTCCATCATTAAGAAGAAAAACTTTATCATATCGTTGTACACGAAACGCGTTGGATCAGCATCTACGAGCCTTCCATAAATCAACGAGTAACCCTCTTTGGTCTTCCCCTTTAAACACACGTTTCCTCTGTAAAGGAAAAAACCAATTAATTTTGTTATAAAATTGTTTAATGTAATTTTTTTATTCTAACAAATCTGATTCTCACCCAGTTTGAAATGCTTGACGAAGTCCTTTGTTGCCAAGAGGGTCTCTGTCACTGAAAAATTCTGGGACGTGAGTTCTGATGGTAAAATATTTTTCTATGTTGGTCTTCGTAGGTTCCAAGCGAAAATAATTGCTGTGCAGAACCATTGCAAGATCTATGTCGTCCAAATTCTGGGGCAAATGGGGCTGTTTCGACAACCATTCCCTCAATATCTTCAAATCTGACAATTTTAATTCAGGATTTCGCTTCATCTCGTCCTCGAGGCTTGGCTTCAACCTCGCCAGTGCCATTCTTTGCAATTTTCTAAAAAAAAAAATGAATTCTGTAGGAGGTAAATTTTGGGACTATTTGTATCATTCAAATTATTATGTCAGAAATGTATTCTTTTCCACAATATTGTTCTAGTGTTTAACAGAAATTTGGAAAATTGTCTGTAAGTAATAGAACAAAACAGAGGTAAACATTCGACGATTATATTTCTTGAAATTCTAACACTGCAGTTTTCAATGTATATTTGTTTTATCAAGGATAGACTCTTGGTGAAATTCTCCAAAATCTCCACTGAAAAGTAAAAAGTTACTGAGATATATTTTTCACGCTAGACATTATTGCACAGAGCGATTCGCTGCACGAGCAAAAAACCTTCGACTTTTTCCTTTTGCGTCACAAACTGGATTTCATTGCACGGTTATCCAATGAGCCAAGTATACACGCGTTTCATTATTTTGCAATGCATGGAAAATCTCACTGTCATAATTTTGACACGTAGTCATTTTCCATTTTCTAGTGAGAAGAATTCATTTAATGAACACTATGAAAACTTCCTACACTGCAACTTTACTTTTGTATATAGCGTGTATACTATACTTTATATAGGTATATATATATTGCAATAAAAAGGGTTTTTTGACAGAAAATTTTATATTGGAAAATAAATTGTTATTTTAGCCACAGCAAAAAATTAAATTCAACTTACTGTGAGATTTTACTATATATATATTCTATATATCTTTATCACAATTGCTGTTAGAGTACGAGCAACGAGACATAAAATCCCTGTGACCGGTCCAGTGCCTTGAAAACTACTGAAGAACCAGCTCACCTTTGGCTAAACACTGCTCTTCGCTTTAGAGATAGTTGTACATTATAGCTAAAGTGATTCAACCAGTTAAATACTATCTATAATCTGTGCTCGTATTTGCCATTAAAGTTACACGGATACACCGATATACTTACAAACCATCATACTATTTACAACCATTAATGATCCACCGAATGATATAATCATCGATCGAGCAGAGTTCGTGTTTCTTTACATATTTTTTTATTTATTAAATAAAAATCTATAAACAAAAAATTAGTCGAAACACACAAGAAAAGTAGTTTACTTTGTAAGACTTGCAATAAAATGAATATTACAAAAATTCAATGTAAAATAACAAAGAAGATTTGGAGAAAAATAATAAGTTGGTAGTTTGTGTAGAATCACGGATTTTGCGATTGGAGAGGTAAAAAGGCATAATTATAGTTTTGCTTGCAGAGTGACACAGCGTTACCGTTTATTAATTAATACCTGGTTCACACGAACCAAGAGATTTTTGCAAAATAAGCGTATCTGTACGAAACGATGCATTAATTAGATAACAGAATTTATAGTGAAGTAATTGAAGTGATTTTCGATTGTTAATTAAAAAATTAATAACAACGAATCTAATCAATTTCAAGTTTCTTAAAACTTCCTTCGACCCCAAAAATGTCAGTGGCAGTCTTTCCTTTTCCTGGTCTCATCGCCTCGTCGACACGAGCAGTGGCCTCTTCCTTTTGGAACCAAGCACGATGTTTTTCTAGATTCTTCAATTGAGCCTCTTTCAATTCTTCCACTGTACCAGCCTTCCCCCCCAACTCGTTTGGTAACGCTTCCCGTGGAATGTACTTGTCCAACGAATCCAAAGTTTGATGCAAATGAAGCTGAGAAATTAGTTTTTATTAAAAAAATTAAAAAGAAAACACTAAAAAAATAATATTGACTTACAACATCCATCAGCTCCTTTTTCATAAAAGGCTTCATCATATTAAGAATAATATCCATAACGGCAGAAGTGTGAACGAAATGGAGCCCCTTCAGACGAACCGGAAGTCCTTCTTGCAAGTAGTACAAGAACTTTTTCAGTCCCAAAGGATTCAATCTTCCAGCATGGCCGAGTGTGACTCCTTGCATATCGACGAGAATAATGTGACCCTCGACCGTACCTTCTTCGTACAGCCACAAATCCAGCACCATGTTGAAATATTTCATACAGTCGTTATAAACATAATGGGATGCATCGAAATCGATCAATTTTCCAAATATAATCCTGTGCCCTTCCTTAGTCGGCATCCGCAAAGGTGTGTGAATGCTGGATTTTAACAAAAGAACCGACGAATATACATATTTTCAAATTTCCCGCAAAAATTATTATTATTATTATTTGGTTTTAGTCTGAAGGTTATTGATAGGGATGGAAAATTTAAGAAGAAAAGTTTTATAGTATTTTTTAAACAAAGTATTGGTTCAAAAGTTACAACGTTTTTCTTTTAGGATCTCATTTCTAGCTTGTACTTACGCAACATTTAAAGCTTGACGAAGACCTTTGTGACCCAAGGGGTCACGACCAGAGAAAAATTCAGGAACGTGACTCCTCACGGTGTAATACGTATCGATAGTAGTTTTCGTAGGCTCCATTAAATAATAATTACTATGTAAGAATAACGCTAGCTCGCTGTCCGTGATTTTAGGAAGATGCGGTTGTTTCTTGCACCATTCTTGCAGAGATTCGATATCAGCCTTCTTCAGCTCACGATTTTTCTTCAGCTCCTCCTCGAAAGAATTTCCATTCACATAACCCATTTCGATATCTACGGTTCCCCAATGAATCACGCGGGAATTTTTAAATTTAACCGACAAAATTCGAAAATTAATTAAATTTGAAGAACTCGGGTTGGCAAAAAAGATCCGATTCGTTTGACGACCTGAAAGATACTGTAAAAAATATTAGTAGGTCACTTTCAGGATGAATAAGCTGTAAGAATTGGCGTGACAAAGAGTGTGATTAAATAATGTAAACAGTGTGGCGTAATATTTTGACAAGTATCTATTCTAGGGATGAAAATTATACGGTGAATTACCGTTAATATTGCAGTATTATCTTGTCAAAATAAGAGAATGTTGGAATGAACGATCATATATAACTACTTTATTTTTATAAGAATATTATTGTTTTGAATTAAGCGCGACGCGTAACTTAGTTTCGGTGATCGCCGCCAGGAGCGTTTAAATTACTGGATATATTTATAAAAGCTGCAATTATGTGTATTACGTTTTCGCAGTATTTATAAGCTCTTTATAAATACAATATTATTTTCCAAGAGTATTAATCTATATGATGGTATTATATGATTTGATTTAAAGATCCCATAATCATGTATTTATTTATATCTTATCAAGAGCAAAGCTCATCCAAATGAGTGGTTGCTTTATTCGGAAAAACCGCAGATTTTTTATATAGCCCTTCCCCCTCCCTCAATCATCAACTGTTGTTAGCGACATCTGCTTTTACAAAGCAGCGCCATCTGATTATCAATGTCAAATGCTTTGCTAAGCTAACCCCTCTTTAAAAGTCTTAACCTAACGAACCTAACCCCACCTAATCCTAACCAGCGGTAGCGATTAGCAGCTGGACTTCCTTTCTTTAGTTCCTTAGTTCTTATTATAATTCATAAAATTGGTTCTAGAAACAAGAAAGAGATTAGATAAGAAATGGAGTCTTTCAGAATTATGTATTTACGTTTGATCAGCTAAAAGACACTCAATTTATAAGTTTTTATTACTATCATCGAATGTAATCAATCGTATATGCATGAATATTAAATTTAAAGTAACCAATAAATATTTTTGTGATCGTTCTAGCTGAAGTTAAAATCTATTGGGTAAGAGTTTAATTTACTTTGCATAATAACGTTAAAAATTTAACATTAGCTTAAGTGACAATTCTTATAATTTAATGAAATAATTTTATAGAAATGTCGGAACACGTTGAGCTGCAGCATTTGGTGGATGGTGATACACATATTAATAGGAACATAAATAGAAAACGATTTTCATTATCGTTTTGTAAATCGTGCCCCTACCTTGGATTGGTACTCGCCACATTATCATCCTTATTCTTCTCACTATGCAGCGTTATTGTAAAGGGTTTAGTTGATATAAATCCTATGGAATTAGCTGCTTTCAGATTTGTTGGAGTGTTATTACCAGCAATACCTATTGTAATTTATAAGAAAGAGGATCCATTTCCTAAAGGACATAGATTAATGTTATTATTAAGAAGTTTTGTAGGTACCACAGGTCTGATGTTAAGCTTTTATGCATTCAGACATATGCCTTTAGCTGATGCATCAGTTGTTGTTTTTTCAGTCCCTGTGTTTGTAGCAATATTTGCTAGGATTTTTCTAAAAGAACCATGTGGTCTATTTAATGTTATTACGGTTTGTTTAACCTTAATAGGAGTTGTTCTTATAACAAGACCTCCACTCATATTTGGACATACAATTGAATCATTGAAAGATGATCATGTGGCCACTGAACATGCTGATTTATGGGGAGCAGTTGCTGCATTTTCTGCCACATTATTTGGTGCTAATGCATATGTTTTACTACGAGCATTAAAAGGTCTTCATTTTTCAGTAATAATGACAAATTTTGGTTCTTTTGCCTTGGTTCAAACCATAGCAGTTTCATGGGCTATTGGAGCCCTCTGTTTACCTCGATGTGGTACAGATAGACTTTTAGTAGTGGCCCTTGCTCTTTTTAGTTTCAGTGGTCAAATTTTACTAACTTTAGCTTTACAAATGGAACAGGCTGGACCCGTTGCTATAGCAAGATCAGCAGATATAGTATTTGCCTTTTTTTGGCAGGTCCTATTTTTCAATGAAATACCAAATAGATACTCTGTAGGTGGAGCTATTTTAGTTACAAGCTCTGTAATACTTACGGGTCTTAGAAAATGGGCCCTATCATTACCAGAAACTTCAGGGATTAAAAAATCTCTTGGTATTCTAGCAATATAAACTGTTTTTTTTAATATAATTGCATATAATATGACAAAAATTTTTGACATAATGTGCTTCATTCACATGTATAAGAAAATTATTGAATTAAGATGGACTATGACCACAGAAGGATTGCACTAAAGTTAGTGCTTTTTATATTTAAAAACCTTTGATTTTGAAATTGTAAATAATATTGTAATGTCATCCATTCTAGTCTGAAGAACAGTATTAAAAAGATTAAAAATATGTTTGATTGTATTTCAAAAAAAGAAATATAAAATAAAGTTTTGTTATAGCACATTTAAGAATATTGTAAAAGGAATATTGACATATGCATGCTTAGAGTTCTACCTACTCTTGTTACTTAGAAGAAAAAAAACTTTTTCAGAATTAAAAATATAAATTGTAGCAATTAAGTACTTACTGTGTAAGCTGTATAAACATTTTTAAAACCAAAATATATTTCTATTAAAATCCTGGTAAGCAAAGTTTTCTATAATATCATTAGAAAAGATATATTTTAACATCTCAGGTAAATTATAAATTATAAGGATGAATCAGATTATTAGTATCTTATTAACTTTTATTGTGATCAAATTTATTTTGTTTTTAATTTAACATATAGCTACAGTAACTTTTTTAAATGATTGATTATAATCAATTGTTCTATTGCAACTGAGCAGAATTCTTGATTTTTCAATTTAGTGATACTTGTAATTCCTGTGATGCTCTAAAATAGAAATGTACATTTATAATGAATAACTTGTCCATGATGAAACTTTTAACTATACCTGACATAGGGCAGTATCAATAAACAAAACTTAAGCATAGTACAGTCTTGGTTAAGATCAATTGTCTTACTTCAACATTCAATACAATGCTTAACTCAGTCTTCACCTTAAATATTTGCTAAGCTACAATTTAATTTTAGTTTGGTTTATTCATACAACCCAGTGTTTATGTTCAACTTACTTAATTTTTTGTAATTGAAACAGTAGAATAGAGCACTCAACCCAATTCCTAATTGCCAAACATAAGCCATGCCACTATTTCTTGGTTGTATATATTTGTGAGACCAACGCCAGTATGCTATAGAAGAAAGTTATTTTTCATAATTTACCAGTTTTTTGCCTATACCGTTTCTCAAACTGTTATATAATTTACTGTGTGTTGGAAAAAGGAGGTTATGCAATATTTAAAACATTATTTGATAATAAAAATATACCTCTTGAGAATAATCCAGCAACCGACGAAGGGCTCTTTTCACGACGACTAATCCATGAAAATAATTCTCCAAGTTTTACGTCGGCAAAAGGTGTATCGGCTGTATAAAAGTAAATTATTTTTACTTTGCATATTAATACTTAAATCAAAATTTGAAACAAAAGTAAAGCTTACGTTTGCCATAATAACGTGCTGGATCGTATGGACCGTGCACTTTACGGTCATATTGAATGGGATAATCCCCAATAGCCATTATTTTTATATCAAATCAACAATTTTCTTTAAATTTTCATCAATCGAACCAAACTGGAGGACCACCGCAACCACTGTAGAGTGTAGACTGTAGATAGATAGTGGTGCTTTATATACATAGTTAAGAGATCGTCCACTTTGGTACTCGTGTCTTATCTCCTCGTTGTGTGCGATCAGAAATCAGGTGTTTCGTGTGCAACATAAGTAATTTTCCTTTGGACAAAAATCTGTTACTGATGGGTTTTGGATTTCTGGCGAGCTAAAAAATTAAATGTGGGTAATTAGAATTTTTTAGATACATTTATAAATCAGATAAACCTGGCTTTTATATAAAAAAGAGAATATTAATTTATCATAAATCTTCGTAAATATACACGGCTAATTTAAAATCACAAATTTTTTTCACTTAGAAAAAAGTAATGCTATATTTATTATTATTATATATTATCAGTTTCGCGCAATTCGTGTAAGAACAAACTAAACCATGCAGTCTGCTTTATCCACAGCGCGGATAGCTGTCTGTGAAATGTCATTACATTATTTTCAATAGTTTAAACATAATATGTAGGTTTTTCAGTGATAATACTTTTCGGTCATTATCCGCTTCTATCAAAATACTTTTCGACCGTAATCCATTTCTGCGATAAATATATTTCTGCCTTTACGCTTTTACCCTCACTGACTACTACATAGGTTTGTTCGTTTTAGCGGAAAATTACTACACTTTTTTTACAATTGTGCACTTCTTACGATGTTATTTATACAACGGATGAAGACAGAAATAATAAAAAAAGTGTAAAATTGTAATTAAAACGAAAGAATGTTATGACTATCGAAGAATCCGGCGCGTTAATGCATAGTATTATAATATCCGCACACCGCGAGATAGATTCTACCTTTAGGGATTTGTTAAAACTATGTTTTTAATAGAATTTTAGTTTGTTTATTTTATACGAAATTTTTGTTGTTGTTTTACAAGAGCATCAAAAATAATATACACATATCTTTTAGTTTATCATTTGACTAGTAAGTATGTTTTTGCTGGTGCAATCACGTACGCATCCATAAGTCAGTGTTTATTTTTAGGAACCAGTTTGAGAGAGTTTTCCAATTCAGAAATATTTGTAAATAATACATACGACGTGTTATTCCGTATTCATAAAGCTGAAAATTTAGTTTCTCGTGACAAAAACTTCTGTGTTACTTCATATGACGCAAAAAAATTAAAAAGTGAACAATTTCTTAAGATAATATACATATACATATTCAGAGCAAAGGAGGCAAATTTATACTCACAAAAAAACATTTACTAAAACGTTCGCACGCAATCTAACAGAGTATTAATTACAGCAGATACTGGTTATTTTTATTCTAGAATATACGAACAATTAAGTTAAATGAACTGTTAAAAGTAAAAATGAAAATGGTGTTGTAAAATTTTAAGTATAGTTGACTCTTATAAGTTAATTGTAATAATTATTCTATGATAGAAGCCTTTTTAATAATCAAGTAGTCTTACAAAACATTCATGCTGAGCTGAAGAGAAAATAACCATTATCATTTTTTAAAATATAAATAGTATATAATTATATATATGTATGAGAAGTTGGATATCCTATTGCTTTTATGTAAAGCTTTATAACAATGTTGGGTTCTAAGAACTACAAAATAATTGGCATAACTTTAAGAATTTTTTGAGCTGTTTTTTTAATAACATAAGATCTCTTAATTAAAAATTCTATCTTAAATTAACAACTGGGTAAACAAATACTAACATTTTTGCACATTGAAGATTATTGTGCCCTTTATGTATAACATATTATTGACTGAATATCAGTGACATTCTCAATGCCAAAGGACTTATAATCAAGATAAAAAAATGTTTCTTACATGCAAGTGCTTAAATGTTTCCATCAAATCTCGTGGAGAACTACAAAAGGTTAATGTTGATGATTTTGACCTAACTACTAATGAACGATCCGATGGATTTTTTCAACAGGTAATTCTAAATAAAAGTTTGTACGAGTAAAACTAAATATTCAGAGATATGAATCTCATGAAAAATGTTATTATCACAATATTTTATTCAAACCAAACAAAAATATAACTAAGAAGAAATTTTCTTTATTTATTTAAATATAATTAGAGTGATTTGAATTAATGATAATTTAATGATTCTTAGAAGGATATTGCTACTATATCAGAATTGGAAGGAATCAATAAAGAGCAGCCTGGTTTGATTGAAATAAGAAATTTTGGTTCTTGGATAATTCATCGATGTAGGAATTGTGGCCTGTATACTCATGCAGTACACAAGGAGCATGGAGCTGCTTTAGTTCTAATCAATACTAACATGATTGTGAGTATTAAGAATGTTTAATATTTAAATACTTTAAAATATATTTTTTTCATTAAATATATATTTTGCAGTCATCATCTGAAGAGATAGAAAGATTAAAATTGAGTACTGATTATAGTACAATTTTTAGGATAATTATTGACCATAACTCTTTAGAGGATTTTGATCATTTACAACCAAGTAAATTTTCTGGTATGAAAGTAAAATTTATTATTATTTATTTAAACTTCATTTGATCACACAAAAATAGCTATATATCTCTATTTAGTATCACAGTTGTCAAGCTCTGTTCAAGTGGCTTTGGTTAGTCTTCAACAACAGCTTGAGCAAGCAGTACAAAGGCAAATCATAGAGGTTGAGGAAAAAATTCGTGCATTCACTCAAGAGCAATATCAGCTATTGGAAGAGTTTCGTGAAAAGGCACATGATGAACATAGATTATTGACAAGGTAATATTCATGTCAAACTGTTGCCCTATTAATAATTAACAAATCAATTCTGCTTTAGATTAATTTGTGGTAGGTCTGAAATAGATAAATTACCAAACAGTATTGAGACTACTCCAGTGAAGCCAGGGGGATTTAGAGAAGCTCCAAATACTACTGTTAGTAGTACTTGTAATGCAATGTCCAATCCTACTGCTGAGAAAAAAGTTAGTATTACCATTGTTAATAACAAAAATTGTTATAGCAAATATTTATATCCAAGAAAATGGTAAATATAGGAATAGGAAATATGCAATGGAACAGATTGATATAAATTTATTAAAATTAATTTTCATTTTGCAGAATGACAATGTTAAAAAAAAAGGACCATTATCGTTGCCCAAAAATGATTCGTATAGCTATGACACAGAAGCTTTATTTTCGTTAGAAGGAATGGATGATACAGCTGTAGATCATCACCAACCATCGGAAGAAGAATCAGATACTGATGACTCAGGACATGATGAGGGTATTCACATGCCTAGAGGACAACGCGGCGGACACCCTACATTAGCTAAATCATTACCTGTTAGTGTACCTACTTTTCCTTTACTCGTTCGTCGTACAATACAGGATCAAGATGGTGATCAGGTAAATATTAAAAAACTTTACAAATTTATAATATTAACAAAACCATAAAAATCTAAATTAATGTATTATGCGAACTTTACTAGCATCCGAGAGATCCTCTTGATCCTCATAATATACGGGCCTCGATTAAAGCATTGGCCAAAAGTGTTCATGGGGATACAGTCTTTGGAGATCTTCCCAGACCCCGTTTTTCCACTCAGATCTGACTTTTCTACGAGTACAGACGATTGAAAAAGAAGTAAAAAAAATTGTTTACTAATTTAATTGTCACATCATACTTATATATATATATATATCAGGTAAAATTTTCAAAAATGTTTATCCTGAATAAATGGAAGACCGAACTAAATATCGAATTTTAAAAAACGCGGCTATTTTTGTTTCAAAGAGACTATAAGGAAATTATATTAAAAATATTATAGGTGGAAGAATATAGAAGTGATGAAGATTACTTTTATTTTTTTAAATTGCTCTCCCATTTTTTATTGCATATATTTACAGCTTGGCTAAGAGCTATTAAAAAATTAATTAATTTACCATTTTATTTAGTAATGTAATAAATATTTAAATTTGAAATTGTATATAGGAGTGGGTTTGGTTAGAGTACTGAACGCTATTGTCTTGCGCACACCCATGCATAGTCGCTCATCAACGTATACTTTTAAATTGAAATATTTAATGAACAATTGAACGAAGTGAAATAATGTCATAAGGGTTTGGGTAAGCTATTCAGATAAGGTATAAGAATTTGAAATAAAAAATGGGGAGAGAAATTTAAAAAATTCAAGATGATATTCCTAGATTCAATATTCAACCACTTAGAATATTTGAAATTAGTTACTTTATAGCCTTTTCTGTTTGAAAGTAGATATTAACGCCTTTGAAATTTCGATATTTATTACAATTTTCCATTCATTAAGGGGGGATTTTTTTTTTAAATTCATCTAGTTTATTATATAAATATACTATCTACCAATTGCTATGTGTCATTCATTGAGTCAAATACGAAAAATAATAAAATATGAGAATAAAAAATTTTAAATGTATAGAGGGGATAGTCCGTCAACATTATATCCTTGAAAGTATGCCCTTTGATATTTTGTGGGCGTTTTTTAACTATTTTGTAAAGTAATTTTATGAATTATGTGTTGAGGCTATGTTTATAGATGCTACTATGAAATAGTATATAATTCTATTTGAAAATCAAAAAAATACCTTTAAATCACATGAAATTTCTTGTTTTGCTTATAGTATCTTGTGTGCATGCATACATACACATTAGAGCCTTTGAATTTCGAAACGATTGACATTGTTTTTATATATTATAGTTTAATAATAATATTGTCTCAGCTAACATTTTATACTGATCTGGATTAATAAGCCATATTATATAAAAACTAAGTTTTCTTATCAATTAAAGAAATTATAATTTTACATTTAAAAAATTTATCAATTATAAGTCAACATAAGCAGAAAATTATCATAAAATTGCTTTTGTTGGTGCATTAGCAGTGATGTCAATTATACAAGAATTATGTTCTGCTATATGTAAGACAAAAACCAGGTAATATCTAGATGAAAGGATATAAAATTTAAATAGTTTAAAATAAAAAATAAATACTATATTACTCAAAGAACTCTAATTTGGAAGAATATTTTCTTATGTTCTGGCATTTATTAATTTATCATTATAAGATGCACCAGTGACACTCATTGCTCAGAAAAATTAAATTGGTGTGAGCACTTATATTTTCCCGTATTTAAAGTATCCGATTGTTATAAAAAATATGTAATACTTTTATTTTACAAATTACATAAAAATATTACATTTTCGTGAAATTATTGTTTTGATTTCGGTGATTAATGTGCTTTGGTAATATTACGAATCAATGAAGCCATTTTAATTTTTAAGGGAAATGTTAACAAAAAAATAAAATTAAAGCCCATTTAGATAATATATTTTATAAGTTTATAGGAAATTAAACAAAAAAAACATTTCATTATACGCTTTTTGTATTTTTTTTAGTTTTAAGCGTATATACATACGTATGTCAGTTTTCTGCTAAGTGATCATAAACGTGATATTTAACAGTAATTACTATAAGTTTATAATGTGAGAGAAATCAATTATGACTCATATTCATTAGTATAGTTATTGTGTATTGATTTTTATAAAACACTTTCAATGACAAATAAATATTATATTAAATGCAAATATTTGTGGAATACCTTGTATATTTCATTATAAAATGATACAGTTTAATATTTAGATATTATACAACATTTCTTATGAAATTTTTAATATTTTGAAAGTTTGATATATGCAAATGCTAGATATTAGCTAGGCATCACAGAATATTGTGCGTTAAGTAATGTTAACTTTAATTTTATGTGCGACTGATAAAGTCTGAAAGATATAAATTTGTTGTGATACTGTTACCAATCTTACACAGGCGATAAAAATTAAGATAGCAAATAAATATAGGTGGGACGTTAAAGGACCGGGGTTAACAAATGGTTCTGGATGCTCCAACTAGGTAAGTCCGGACGACTCATCATAGCAATGCTATGGATGAGAATCTAAAGAGCTAAGGAATTTCCTGAGATTGCATGGGCTCTAACTGGAGCATGTCCTGGAATGATTCTTCACTAACACGAATTTATTCTTAGACATTTTCGATGCAGTAAAGCCTCTTATCTGAAATGTCAAGCTGGAGCATCCAGATTTGAATGAGCTAAGTATTCTTAAACAAAATTTGTCTTTACGATCTTGGAGCCGACTGGTAACGGCAAAAGTACTGAAAATCATTCATTCTCGCTTGAAACTTGAACCAGTACAAACCATAAAATAAAACTTACTCAGCATATTCAGTGTGTTTTATTAATTTTATATATTTTGAAATTAACATTCAGAATTAGCTCCAAATTTATAATATTATTTAATTTTTTGTCAGTGAGTTATCGTAGGTTTAGTTTTCCCTGCAAGCTCCAATTGTGCAGCTGCAACACTCTTCATTCCATCTTGTACTATCGATAGGTTTGATTTCCAAGAGATTAATAAATCTCGAAGTTGCAACCATTGCGGCCGACCAAAAGTTCTATGCATTGTACTAGAAATAAGAACTTTACGACCTGCTTGATCCATGCGAGCTCTCACTAGTTTTGTTTTCAATACTGTAAATGACAATTGTTTTAATTCATTTTCATTGATAAAACTTTGATCGATTGTTGGATACTTCGATAACTCAATGAAGAGGGTTTCATTGAGCCAGTACTGATCCATTTAATCTTCCCTTTCAAAATCAATTCCCATTAAAAAAAATGGAAAACAAATTTAAAGGGAAATTATTTACCAATTCATTACTTACCATCAATAATAAAACTTTCTACTTCTGCTTCAGTTATTTGCAATTCTTCTTGGATAGTATCAAATGACATCTCTGGATTGGTCTCTGCAAGCTGCATAAAAGTAAGGAGCCTCATTTTCTTCATATTTTGTTCATGATTCAAACCTAAATTGAGAGAGTAAAGAATTTTATATAAATGCAATATAACATTTAAAAAACCATTAATAATATTACCTACCAAGTTGATGTACAAATTCTTTATGATTTTGGTAAAAATGTAAGTAAGCTGGCAGTTTATCTTGGACAAATACTAGAAGTAAATCATGTATGAGCTCTCCTTCCAAAAATCTGACAGGCTTTAGTGCAAGTAAAGGATCCAACAAGAAAGTGTTTGGATCAGCTAATGCAGCTAAAATGCAACGTTGGGCATCTTCTCTAGCTGCTGATGCATTTTCTGTTGTATATGTTCCAAGAAGCTCTACCATGACCGCAGCAGCTTGCTCACTATATTAATTTTAATTTGTATATCATAAAATGTATCAAATAAATTAAGCCAACATTAGGAGGAAGCTCTTGATATGTAATATAGTACCCTTGTTTACAGCTAAGAAGAACTTCGTGTAATAAACGGAGTAATTTCTGCATCTGTTCATTGGATGGTGGACACGACGAAAATTGTTGTTTTAATTGATCAATTCCACCATAAACAGCTTTTACTTGGTCAACATTTTTGGCTATCTGAACTAAATGATAATAAACATGGTACCTCATTGGAGAATCATCTGAGAGTGATTGGAATAGTAGCCATAGACTAAAAAAAACATTAATATTAATGTATTCCTCTTATATAATATAAATTTTATAGAAAAAAAAAAAGAAAAAACTCACGCTTTAAGACATACAAGTCCCAGCTTGTAGCCTGGTGCTTTAGTTAATTTCTCGCAGAATACAAGTATTAAATTTTCAGCTCTCTCAGTTGGTACCTACAGCAGAGAAACAGCGTTACTCATTTTATTAACCAAACCTCTTGAATAATATTACTAACTTAAACTCACCAAAATCATTATAGACACAATGTCATTTAAAACAGTTTCTATCTCACTTTCGTTACCCTCTTTGAAGCATGCTTCACATACTCCAATAATTTTATGTAAATCATCTTCAATCCCTTTGGGAGATTTTTCCTCGCTGATTTCTGCTCCCAGACTTTTAAAGTATACTCTTAATTCTTGAGCCTAACAATAATGCAATAATAATCGTCATCAAATTTAACATACTTGGCACATAACCTACAACTTCAGGTACATTTGAAACGTGCAGTTAAAACTGCATGCTAACATTTTTATTAGGCACTACAATGATTTTAAGTATTTTAACTATGGCATTTACCTGATCATCCAAGGGCAATTCCATGAAAATAGGTGGGACCTGCATTTTGAAAATCAGTAACACGTTTCAAGTTTACGAATTAACACACAAAAAGAAAGCCGAGGCTCGAGCCCGAGCGGCGAGCAAACCGAGAAAGTGAGAAATCTAAAAGAAAAGATTGGGGACTGGGGTTTGGCATTGGATTTGGGTGCAGCAGCGAGAGATGCTCTTGTCACTTTGGGCTTGGAATGTTAGGGCTTGTTTACACCATCAAAGAAATGTGCAGAAGTGGGTAAGTTTTAGGACCATTAAATGTACATACAATGTATATAATATATTACTGCATTTTGTAAGTTGAATCTTGTAACAATATTCCCTAAAAGAATATTATTATTACGTATCATTGTGTGTAGAATGGAATTGATTAGTGATTAGTCAGAGATTGTAGAATGGATCAAATAGATCAAATGGACAAAAAGGTCAAAAACATGGAGACGCTGGTCTAGTAACTTTTGTTCTTGGGTGCTGGCAGACCCCTCAGAAGCTCATAACAGTGTCCACTTTCTAACATGGCAGATCAATTTGTGTTGTATTGTCATGTGACGGGGAGAAGCTCTTGTTAATAAAGTGGATTGTGCGTAAATTATCATATATTTTCCTCGCGAGGAAAAGATTAATCGATTAAGATCAAAATCGAGATGGCGGACATGAAGAGTCCCCCGTTCAGTGACATTAAAAGACCCGAAGAGGTGGTGGCGATGGCGATGAACGACAGCTTGAAATTCGCCGTCCTCATCGGCCTCATCGAAGTGGGCCAAGTGACCAATCGGGAAGTTGTCAACACCGTTCTACACTTGGTGAGCAGTTGAACATTTTCTTGTATAATTTTGTACAATCATCACTTGCAAGTTGACCCTTTTACTTCCCGCCGATTCGCACTGCGCGAAATCATCTGCTGACCTGTCAAATGTGACAGGATGTCCCCTTCCTCTACCTCCAACATTCGTCCTTTAATCCATAGCGATGTGAGTGTTCAAAAATACACAAAAATTTGAGATCAATGCTGAACAGGAAACGATACATACGTTGAATTTTCCGCCCGTGGAATCTCTCATTTTTCCATTTCGTTGGCTATCTTCTGTCTACCTGGCGAATGACAGTATAAAATTTTTACGAGCACTCTTATCTTGATTACATCTCGAAATGGAGGATTAGCGAGTAACTGAGAAATCGTGAATTATGATAAACTTCACGCGGCGACATTGATGGTCATATTGTCATTTGCGGCAGCTATCGTTGAAAATGGTAATGAGTTTGTTTTAAACAGAAGTTGACAAATTGCGGCTTATGGATTTCGCGAGGTCATTGTTAAACTTTACGAAAAGAAAATTTCTCTAGTATCCGTTAAATATTGACCGGTTTTATTTTCGACTTGTAAGAAATATCTTCAATAATATAACTTTCGTACATGTGAAGTTAGCAGTTAGCATTCATGTGGATGAGAGAGGGGGAATGGCAATCACTTAACGAAACAGTTTGTAACACAGTAATTATTTAAGTTTTGGCCTAAAATTATTTGACAAGAAAGCTTAAAGTATTGGTGAAACCGTGTTAGGGATCGAAGTAAATCAAATAATTACCAATGAAACAGCTTATAATAAAGCCAAATTATGCGTTTGAGAGAGGCATTCTCCTACTATTCGGATAACCCACTAATTTATCTTGCAATTTATATATATATATATATATATATTTATAGAATAAATTGTATTAAAAATATAATAATAAAATTGACAGTTCTTAAATGAAAAAATATATTTTTGATTATATTAAGATATATATTAAAAAAATGTAATATAAATTATTAAATCTATATACAAAAATTTAACAAAACTCACAAGTGTAATTTTCAGAGGTGTCCTAAATATTACACAATTTAAAGCTCCCATACATTTTATGTATCTGAGTCAAACCTCTCCACCCATTACCCTTTAATACATAATTTTTTTTTAGTATATGATTCAAGACAATTGAGAAATAAAAATTTCTAATATAACTGATAGATGAAATAGCATATTCGGACTGTACAAAAATGAGATGTAAAAAATAAATTTTGTAAGTAAAGGGAGAAAATAAAATCAGTAAAAAAATAGTGTCATATGTATACAACAGTATGTAACAATGGGATAACTCAAATGAAAGTAATAAAAACAATAATATTGTGAAGTGACCGTAATTACCTTAACAGCTTTTGATCGGTATTTCCTAAAAACTTTTGTTTACGAAAGATAACCTCAAAATAAAATTTCGTGAACATTCGAAATCACTAACGCGACATATCGTGTATGAAATACCCGTAAATAATACTGTATAGAGTATTCTGGAGGGGGGGGGGGAATTCGTAAATTCCTCAACTTACCTTCGTGCAAAATGAATAAAATACTAGAAAAATCAAGCCAGCTAAGATGACGCAGCCATTATTAATGGTACCTTTTGGCAATTTTGTTAAAATTTTCAGAACTACCTTCCGGCACTGCACATAGATGGGAGCAGTAGTTTGGAAAAAAATATTACTTCTATGTTTACGTTTGGACAGTGATCGATATTACTCACCGATCGGGATTACGTCTCTTCACCCTATAAAAATTCCGATAGTTTAGATAAATAGTTCTAATCGATTATATAGAAAAAATCGAAATAAAAAAAGTGTGTAATCGCTCGCAGTACCTTCACAATAAAACACATTCAACAGTTTTCAGATAATTTATAACTCTACAAAAATAGGAGCTCCTTATAATTTAAATAAATACTTTTAGAAATTTATTTTAAATAAACCAGATTTTAAAATTTGTATACTAATTTCCCTAGATATTACAAACCATGAGCTTCAATAATTCTGGCTAAAGTTCTGCATTTATCTTGATAGAATAGAAAAAATATTCTTATGGATGAAAACTGTAGAACTAATAAATACAAAGTTTTTCGATCTAGAAAATCAATTTTCAAACCAAATGCGAAGACCGAAAATCAACCAACCACACAGGTCGAATATCTTTTTACTATTTCATCACATAGCTTCCATCCATAAGAATGTTTTTCCAGCTTCGGTAAGAAAAATGCAGAACTGTATTCAGAACTCTTAAAGAAATAATCTTTTTACTTATAGAAATCACAAATTTCGTATAGTATTGATCCTTTCGTCTGAGAAAATTTATTCTCAATAGTTGCAGCTATTCTGATAGCAATTCTATACAGTCTTGTATGAAACAAAAAATATTGTAGTAGAAGATTGCTGTGGAACAACGTGTAAAAGTGATATTCGATCTGGAAGGTTGATAATTCGTTCCTGGTACGTTTTTCCTTATCTAAATCATAACACACTAATCTTGACCAAAACTGATCCGACTAAATGTGTTTCTCCTTGACTAAATCATAGTACAGCATGTCTTATTATAACTTATCCAGCTCGAATGCGTTTTACCTAATTGGATCCATTAAATTAAATGCATAATAAAACTTATCCTCTTTTAATTACGTTTTTAAAGGATTATCAAAATACAGCATGTCAGACTGAAATTGATCTTGTACTTTTTAACCTTTTTACGAAAAAATTATCTTTCTCTGCCATTTTTTAAGATATATAGACTTGCGAGAATTAAACGTCGTTGAAAAGTGCAGGAAACTGAGCAAAGAGCTTTTTGTTATGTAAAAATACTGGTAATAATTATGTTTATTTTTATGTTTTGTCAATTGACTGTACACATGTATATATATATATGATTTACTTCAAGAGTTCTTAAATTATTTCTTCGTGAACGTAAAATAAATATTTATTGCAACAATTGTACGAAATTGTTTTACTTAGGTTGAACATCTATACATCGTATGTAATTTGTGCTGCACGTAAGTTAAACCTTATTTATATATAAGATATCTAGGGTCCGTTATTGAAAATGGTCTAAAATGTGCATGTAAAAAAATATTTCTTCATTTCCTAATTACTAAAAATATTAAAAATTTCAATGCAATCTTCTTGAATACAAATGGTAAAAGGCTTTGGAAATGTCTTGAGGAAAAATTTAATACTTTTTATAGTTATGGAGATACATGCCTTTTCCATTCATCTTTTAGGGTCTTTTAAGTGACCGACCCTGTATATAGGGTGGTCGGCAATTCGTGCGAAGCCGGAAATCATGGATAGAAGGGTTAATTTTGAAGAAAAAAGTCTTGTGGATTTTTTAAACATTTTTAATATTTTCTCCGAACTGTATAATGGTATATTTAGGCTAGGAGTCTATATAAATTATTATGCAACTCGATGAATTTTCATGATATACAAAATTTGATCAGATTTATCGATATATATGATAATAAAGACAAAAAGTTCAATAACTGTTTTTCATATTGCCAATATTTTTCAGGTTACATCAAAATTCTTTTAGGTGTAAATTCGTTAGGTCGATAGCCCATAAACTTTATTACGTAACTCGTTAAATATGAACAATATTAAAAATTGTGCAGAGCAGCTTTTTATGAATATGGTAATAGGAAATATAAAAAACTGTAATGAATTTTTATCGTATTACTAATATTTATTGAGTTACATAGCCATATTTTTAGGCTATATATATTTTTATGTAACTCGATAAATATCAATAATAAAAAAAAAATATGTTAGAGTAATTTTATTTCCCATTAGAGAACATTATACTTTTCTTAAATTGGTTCATACACAACAAACTATATAATAATATTTCTAGGCTTTCGACCTAACAAATTTATAACTAGACTGACTTTTATATTACTGGAAAAATATTACTAATATGAGAAAAGGTTATTACAGTTTGTTTTACATCATTATTATTCTTACAAAAAATTCTTATATTTATTTTTAATATTATCAATATTTATCAAGATATAAAAAGTAGTTTATACACACTTTTGGGCTAAATATATTGTTACGTAACTTGGAAAATATTAAAAAATTATATCAGACTTTTCTTCCCAGAATTGCCACTGTTTTTTAGGGTCAACTTCACCGTCCTTCAAAATGACACACGTTTACCAGTTTTTGAACGAATTGAAATTGTTTTGTAATTTTTGACAGATGAATCTATAAAAAAGTCAGTCACATTGGTGACTCATTTTCATGCTGATATAGATATCGCCCATGCACAGGTAAGGGGTCAATATATACCATTACTCAGGTTCTTTAAATTCTGCAACACTTCTCTATACAGTATACTAAAAATGATCTTATTAACTCATAAATTTTTCGCAAAGTGGCTCGATAGAATCTTATTCCCTAAAATTATTGTCTTCATTGGCAACATTTGAAAGAGCCAGGGACTCTCAATCGTAGTTCCTATCCTCCACCTATTATTCGCGAGCATTCAATGTCATTTTCTTTCTCGAAAACGGCGGGCTGTGCCTCAGCTTTGCTCCACAGGACGTACTAATTTTGGAAAACGAACTTATTGGACATTTCGATCGTTGAGCGGCGAATGCCATTAACCTTTGGGCTTTGGAGCCTCCTACAATATTCAATAGAGCTTTTACCTTAGATCCTGTACCAGCAAATGCACCTGACTTTCATAGCCTGCAATATGCAAAGAAAGAGTGACCTGAAAAATTCCCATCAGCCTCCAATCTAACTCTCGATTCCAATTTGTTTTTTACACGACAATTATTAGTAAACTACAAGAAAATAATTTTCTAAATATTTCAACTTGTGTCTAACCCTCGTTATTGAATTTACGAGGTGTCAAAATTGTCATTCGACAATTATCTGATAAGCCTTGCATGTTAGTTTTTAAACGATCCACAGATTATTAGATTCGTCGTGTTCAAGTTGTATATCGTCAGGTTGATTCTTCGACTACTTGGAGTACGATATGTCATTTTCATTAGTGTCCATAAATTCAAGATCATTTAGAGTGGTTTTTGTACAGGATATCAAATACATTACAAATTATATATGCACTACTATTATATAATCTCGTCATTATTACTGTAACGTGACGTACGGAGCGAAATTTTTGTTTTGCAGCAGAGTCGTTCAAATAATATCTTTCCCTAAGCACAACGCACATAAACTGTTGAATCTTTATCGTATCTAAACTCGCATCGTATAGTACGGATTTTTCTGCACGCTCTGTACTTCCGTACGATTCTACCGGGTTATATACCGTAATAAGTACAGTACTGCAGCGCGCTACTAACAATCAAACCTTTATTACAACTGTCGAATCAACCTGGTGTTATACAACTTGTTGTAGGACAAATCTAATGGTTTGTGACGGCCTCTTTTAGGTAAATGGCTTCCGAGAAAAAGAAAAAATCAGATGAAACTTGTAAAGCGTGATATTGTGGAAAACAATGACCTTCGCTCTGACCTTTGAGTAGAAAAATTCCAAGGTCGTTCGAATGTCGATTGCGCATTTCTAATATCATTTGGAACTTTTCAGAGGAAACTATTATAGAATCTTGAATACATCCCTGATTTTGGTATTATTTTCAACGAAAAATAGACCTTCGAAATTACCTCAAAATCACAGCAAGGTCATTACTTTGTAATACGTACTTAAAAATTTTATCTCAGATATTTTCTCGTTAAATGATTTTTCAAAGAGTTAATACACAATTATACTACTTTACCACCAGAAGATTAAATAAAGTTTTCAAGGTTTCATAAACTGGTAACAAAGAGGAAGCTCAAATTGAAACTTGCATCAGGAAATTAGTGTCTCGTAATTTACAGTAAAATATCATTAACAAAAAATTGAATTAGCCAGGCTATAACACAGTGTATTTTTTATCTATTTTTGTACGTAGATTCTTTGCTATTTCTTTTCTCACACCTGATAGTTTATTATTTATTATACTTTAGCCCCAAATACAGTTCAAATGCAGCTTCTTATCAATGACCCTACAACGTGCTTTCTTTTCCACTACCCTTTTATTCGCCGACCCCACTTTCGACAGATTTTATCTATATACCCATTTCACCGCATTTCACTTACCCATGTATATATACAATCGAACCGTTTTCCGAATATATATATATATATATATATATACTGTGAAGATTTGATTGACTCACCCAGTGTGATTAATCGAAGGAATTTACGAAATGGTCTGGGGCTAGACTCAATGACACTTTTAGGCAAAGCTCGATCATACACGTTGCGCTGGATCGATAGCTCGAGTGTTGTCGAATGGTGGTATGCTTCTCAGAGCTAATACGTATTTTCCGCTCTCTTAAAATTTATGAGAGCACGAGAGCGAGCGCTCGTCAAACGCTTGACCCAGACGGAATCGATATTACTCGACAAACAATGCTGTGTGCCTAACCAACTGTATCCAAACGGCAGCCTCGAAATTTATTGTTGCGATCCTGTTTCGTTGTTCAGGACCAAAAGAGAGGACCTTCTAATATTTCGTTCGCGGAATCCATTTGAATATTTCAGCTTGGAGGGATTTATCCACAAAGCTGTTTTTAAAAGTTTTAATTTGGAAGAAGAATTTTTACTAAATTAAGGGTAGAACGTGAAAGCAATTAAATTATGAAATCTCGAGGAAATATTGAAATTTTATGAAGCGAGTTGATGTGGCAAATTTGGTATTATTCGACGAATAGTGTTGCTTATTATTGTGATCCTGTTGTATTGTTCAGGACCAGAAGCGAGGAGAGTCCAATGTTTTGCTCGAAAACCATTTGAAAATTTCATTCCAAAGGGTTTTATATGCACCACTGGCGTAAAAAGTCCAAATTCAGAAGAAGAATTTTTAATAAATAAAGAGTAGAAAATGAAAGCAATGAAATGATGAAATCTCGCGGAAATATTGAAATTTTATGAAGAAAGTTGTTGCGGCAAGCGAGTTACGGAGGTAAATTACTGGATTACGTTTGTGCAGAAAATGAGTGGTTTAATTTTGAAGTAGCAGAGAAGCTGCTCGCGAGGAAAGCGTCCGTGAAAATGCAAAGAAGAGGACCGAAGAGGTAGATTTTTCATGATGCTGAGGATGCCGGGGTGAAACGGGCAATTTTATATACTATTCCGAGTAATTTTTACTATATTTCATCAGAAAGTTCCGGTTGAACGACACTGCGAGATAAGACAGGACTTTGGCAGATTGGCAATGATCCAGCCAGCGAGGACTTGACCGAAATCATCTACGCGTCATCCGCAGCATGTATACTTGGAAATTCCTTCGGCCTCGTTCAGCAGCAGCTATATACCTTCCCTACACCGCACAAGAATTTCTTTCTTTCATTCTGCCATTCTCCCTATACGCCCCGCGCCCTTTTCTCATCACTTCTCTGCCTACTCGCGGCTCTCATCCTTTCCGTATATAAAAATTTATTTTCTCCGTTTTAAGCAATTCCGCCCGTAATGCAAACTTTGGATTTTTAACGTTTCTTCCGCCACTCGAGCTAGCTCGCTTTTACTATTTTCATCCTCGTCCGGAGTGAAACTTCTTCTTGGTAGTTCTTTAAGGATCTGATAAGGACCTTATCAATCGCGCTTCAGTGCGCATATCATTAAGGTGATAACGTGGGTTTTCATCGATGTTAATTAAAGGAATCAAAGGGGAATCTGTGGACAGTCCCAAGGTCCCAATAATTAACTGATCTCATTTTGATATGGAAGACCATGACGAGGGAAGATCTTTAGTTAGATCGTGTTCTTATAGATCGCACGTGGGTTTCTTTAAGATTTTTCTGCTTCCAATTCAGCCACTGAAATTCGATCGCGGAAAAATCCCCGCAAGCAGCGATGGTGTAGATATATATACATATATATGTATATAGAAAGCTGGGGATTCGTGAATTGCTCGCTGTAAACGATCAGCAGTGAAGCTCCGGCTCTTATTGTTCTTTAATTGAATTTTTTTAGGCTGGAAAGAGTATTACGGAAGCTGAATAAAATTGTAATTGGGCGATTATATAATAAAATCTGGTGAAATACAGCAGCCGACCAGGTTAAGCTCTCTCTGGTTCGGTGTTTTAAATTTTATTAATCCTCCGCTTCGTAGGGTAAAACGCGCTGCTAATAAATAATGGCTCTGGGCTAAAGGCTACGATCCAAGAAGTGAATCCTGTATCCGATTCGAATGTAATTACCAGACATTTTTTGTCAATTTCAACTGATATTTTTAATCCCTATAAATTCGACGTAGTATCTGAACTATGTTAAACGCTGATAAGTTAATTCACATTTTTAGAAAATATGATTTTGTATCTGTGTATACTCGCAGATTTTTAATCTATGATTAATAAAATTATTTGAAAGTTTATTTCGATCGTAGTGTCATTTATTGAAAAATTATTCGACCAAAAATCATACGTCTATGTATAGAAAATTATGTCAATTATTTGTTTATAATTATTTCAAAACCATAAAATTGTAGATTGACTCATTATTATGTAATATAATATCTATCTATAATAAGCGTTGGTAAGCGATAAAAAAAAAAATGAATAATCATTAATCTCCATTTTTTGTCTCATCTGATTTTCAATTCACGTGTTTCTGTTGGAAACAATTGTAGCTGCTGCATACCATCGTTCACAGTTTCCCAAGTTTATGATGTAATATCTAGCTTTTCCTCTGGAAGGAAAGCAGCAAATCTATTGTTTTCGATTACAGTGTCTTTTGCAAAAAACTTATTCGCACAAAAATCACACGTCAATGCATAGAAGGTGTGATCAACTATTTATTTATCTCTAAATACTACAATTATAGATCGATTCTCTATTGCGTAATATCGTTCTTTCAACAAACGTTGATAAGTGAACAAAAAGAAAAAAATGAACAAAAAGCAAAAAGTGAAACAAAAAGAAAAAAATGAACCAAAAGAAAATAATGAACAAAAAGAAAAAAATGAAAAATTTTAAATCTTTATTTTTTGTCTAATTTAATTTTCATTTCACGTGTTTCTGTTGGAAACAATTATAGCTGCTGCCTACCACAATTCACAGGCTCCCAAGTTTATGATGTAATATCTAGCTGTTTCTCTGGAAGGAAGACTGCAAAACTACCGCATGTCGCGTTGTTAATCTTCTTCCGAGGAGAGTCGTCGGACGGGAAAAAATTGTTGCCTCGGGCATTCCAAGATGATTCCTTTAACTTTTAAGATGGCCATCGAGGAAATTGCACGCTTTAACGTTATATCTCGGATTAAAGAAGATGAGTATATACATATAATAAACAATGTAGCATATACACAATGAGAGCTATTTATATTCATTTGTCCCAAAGCCGTTATTTGTCTCCACCTCTCGCACGAGGCTTCGTTCCAGAATGAATCTCGTGACCCAAAGGTCAAGGGCTGGTATATTTTTGCCATTGGAAAATACGTGTGCTTCGTTCGAGATAATTTCCAGCTTAATTATTAAAATTGCTGGAATTTCGTTTCTCTCGACATTGGATAGCTGATTGAATCTCGCCTCCGTTGCTTTAGCAGTGGCGTAATTATTTTGGAATTTTTTTAAGAGTGGAATTTGATAGGGCCGCCCGTGTTGGAAAGTAGAGTTTTCGGTTAGGAAAGCTCGTTAGTCGAGCTGGCTTGCTCATGGGGGGGCAGCCAGCATTAGCGTGTCTGGCTCAATAAGCGTCTTCTCCACTGGACTTTCGCTGATGCAGCTCTCGCTTCCCTTCCCACCACACTACCACTACCCTACCGCTACCACCACCTTCGTCTCTCTGCCAGTGTTATTGAGACGCCAGCACCATCAAAAGCAGCGCTGCTACCTCGAGTGGCAATTACACTCGAGAACCAACCAAGGAAATGTGTCACCATGTATATATACTATATAGGTAACAAGGGTATATATATCTCTGTGTTTTCTTCTTAATTATATACATTAGTAATTTTGTACCTCCGGACTTTGGTCCAGCTAACGCGAGCAATTGCTCTTTTGCTATACACGTGTCATAATATAGGCTAAAATATGCCTGCGAAGATATGAGGAGAGTAATGATTTTTTTAGGAGCTTTTTTTTTCGTCGTAATTGCGGTGTCTATCAGTCGGTAGTCGATAACGAAGAGACTAAAATCGAACGTTCCTCTGACTAATAATTTAATTAACATGGAAGCAGGGGAAAAGCATCCCGCGATTAACAGCGCTCAGTCAAAATTGAAGGGTTTCGACTTGGAAATAGCGTGTATTATAGATGAGAAACCTATAATGAAATAATACCCCAAGCATTACTATTAAATTTTCTTGCAAAGAAACTTAAATTCAAAGATTTCATCTTCTGGAATATTAGTTTCGTTTTCCGGTCTCTTGAAATTAAATTATTATATATATACATATATATTGAAAATTAGTGTTTAATTTTGGAACGCTTTTGAAACAAGCTACAGGAATATGCGAGATAAGAAAAGGTAGGTTTAATTTAAAAAATGCAAGATATCTTTCGTATCTCCTACATTCTGCCCAATCTTAAACCAAATACACTATCTTTTAGATTTTACAAAAGCTCTACTAATTATTCCTTAATATTTTTTAATCTAGAATACTTAGTTTTGCCAATATTTAAGAGTTCTGCAAATTTTGACACACCCTGTATATTTGCGAAAACCCCTAACTCTTTATAACGTTAATATAGTTCCTTAAAAAAAATCCATGAACTTCCTATACAAATAAATAAAAAGTAACTATATACAATAAGGGGATAAAAATCATTGATCAATATTTTCCAAGTGTGAAAATCATGAAAAATGGTTGAAATTGCACGAGCTACCATTTCGCGAATGTAAATCCTGCTGAAATGTTGTGACATGATCGTTAAGCAGGGGTTTCCAGTGAGAAGATGGATTTTATTTCCGATCTATATAACTGTGCATGTAGCTACAATTACCATTCATCATCACTTGGATGATTTCGTTACAATCGTCGGATCGTTTCACAGCATAAATTCATACAAACGATATTACACTATGATATGACATTATATATATATATATATATAGGAGAATATTGCATCGCGCGGCTTACAATCTATAATAAAATTACTTTAATACTTTACGTTGGTGTTACGTAAAGCCTTATGCGTTACGTCACACGTAAGAATGATTGGCGTACGACAAAATTCTCAAAGTTCTATGCAACGCAGCGTTCCAGCGTTACGTTTTCGAGCTCGATACTCTTTATGCGCGTCGCTTAACATTAATGCGAGGTTCGTTCAATGATTATGTATATGTATATATATATATATATATAGCTTAAGAGTAGTTAGACTGTTATTGAAGTTTTAATTGTTCATTTTAATAGGCTACATGAAGCTAAAAACGCAGTATAGCAAACTAATAAGCAACGATGTGAATGTGTGTAGAGAGAGAAGCGATCCCTTTGCAAAACTTTGTGGTATTTCCATAACATTATATATATATGTATATATAAACACAAACAAAACATTATTACTATACGAATTATTCGGACTTTTAATTGCATTGATTAATATACTATCAAATTTAACCCGTTTCGACACAAAACGACACAAATTTTATCATCTTTTTGGATTACTGGGATTGATGGAAAATATATAGACAGATCATTTTGTTGCTTCTGTTCTTATGGTTTTGAAGTATGGTCTATTAGATTATGTCATTATTCTTTATCTATCTCAACGTATTTTATAAGTATAATCATTTAAATTTTGAAAAATGCGAAAATTTTCTTATTATTTTTTAACTAACTGTAATTTTAGTTTGAAAAAGCTGTTTTTTTTTGTACTGAAGTTTAGAAACGAGCGGTATATATAAATATTTACTTTAAGGTCCACAAGGCCAAATAGAAAAATTCAATATGGCGGATCTAATATGGCGACGGTATTGTAAGGTAATGTTATTTTCGCTTTTTTTCGATCTTCTCTATTATTTCAAGTTTGATACTGGCAAATATTATTTAAAAATCAGTATGCTTTGTTGAAAAGTGTTGTTTTCAATTTAAAGGTCTGGACCTAAATCAAACTTATTTTTGTTTTTAAATTTTAACTTTTTTGAGGCAGTTCTAGCATATTTTATCAAAGAAAATGATTGTTATTTATTTTTCACATATTCTTGGATATATGTTAATTACTAATCTGAACTAAAAATGGCAAAATTAAAAGTGGTGGATGTAACATGGTGGGATGTTATTTGAGATATACAAAAGATGTTTCAAGACATTTAAAATTTAAAAACAAAAATAAGCTTTATATTTAGCTGTAAGCCTTCATAATTCAAAGCAACACTTTTCAACAACAGATATACTGATTTCTTAATAATATTTGCCAGTATCTAACTTGACATAATAGAAATGATCGGAAAAAAGCGAAAATTACCATTACCTTGCAACATCGTCGCCATATTGGATCCGCCATATTGAATTTTTCTATTTGGCCTTGTGGACTATAATGTAAATATTTATATGCTGCACGTTTCTAAATTTCAGTACAAAACAAACCGTATTTTTCAAATTAAAATTTCAGCTGTTTGAAAAATAATATAGAAAATTTTACGTTTGTAAAAATTTAATCGGTCATATTGTTAAAATATATATTTGTTAAGATTAATAAAGAATAAAGAAGGAATTTAAAAGAGCAAATTTCAAAACCGTAAAAACGTTATGGGACAAAAAGATCTGTCAATGTTTTCCATGATTTCCATTCATCCAAAAAGAAGATAAAATTTGTATCGTTTTGTATCGAAACGGGTTAAATTTGATAGTATATTAAGCTTTAAGATAAAATTATTGAAACTTGCAGGCTATGAGAGTCCTTGACACGTTTGCCTTTGGCCGTTGCAAGTTCAAAAATAACCCATGCACGACACAAAATGGCACACGCATTTTGCACTAACAACATTTACAATAATTTCATTTATCATATTGCAGGAATTTTTACGCGAATATAAACGCTTGCAGCTTCACCAAACACTGCACTTGAATATTCTATCCAATTGTTAAAAATTTAAATGCTTTTGATATCGCCACGCACGCACTACACTCGAATATTATGCAAAATTTTTGCAAATTTAAACGCGTTTAATTTCACCGAATACTCTGCTCGAATATTCTATACAAATTTGACAAATTCGAAAGCTTTTGATATGACCAAGCACACACACGCTGCACTTTGATATTATGTCAAATTTAACCGGTTTTAATTACACTATATACACTGCACTCGAAAATTCTGTCAAATTTTTAGAAATTCAAAAGCTCTTTCTATATCACCACGCACCTCGCTTCCATGTTAGGTCAGATTGCTAGACTCTTTAGGGCATCAGTACGCACTTCACCTCGATATCTTATCGAATTTTAAGCGATCTTTGAGTTAAAATTGAGGAGAAGCGCGAATTCCGGCGAAATGATCGAAGAAAAGCGATGAAAATGCACTCGCGCGTGAAAGGAAGTGAGAAAAGCGAAAAGTCCGGTCACTCTCGCTCGCGGTTGAAGATTGAAAAATTTCGCCGCGGTCGCCATGTTGGAGAAAAAGATGGCGCCGGAGCGGGGAGAGGGTAGAACCTGCTAGCACAAATCCGAAAACTGGTATCAGTTCAGTTTTCGGATTTGTGCGAGCAGGTTCTACCCTCTCCCCGCTCCGGCGCCATCTTTTTCTCCAACATGGCGACCGCGGCGAAATTTTTCAATCTTCAACCGCGAGCGAGAGTGACCGGACTTTTCGCTTTTCTCACTTCCTTTCACGCGCGAGTGCATTTTCATCGCTTTTCTTCGATCATTTCGCCGGAATTCGCGCTTCTCCTCAATTTTAACTCAAAGATCGCTTAAAATTCGATAAGATATCGAGGTGAAGTGCGTACTGATGCCCTAAAGAGTCTAGCAATCTGACCTAACATGGAAGCGAGGTGCGTGGTGATATAGAAAGAGCTTTTGAATTTCTAAAAATTTGACAGAATTTTCGAGTGCAGTGTATATAGTGTAATTAAAACCGGTTAAATTTGACATAATATCAAAGTGCAGCGTGTGTGTGCTTGGTCATATCAAAAGCTTTCGAATTTGTCAAATTTGTATAGAATATTCGAGCAGAGTATTCGGTGAAATTAAACGCGTTTAAATTTGCAAAAATTTTGCATAATATTCGAGTGTAGTGCGTGCGTGGCGATATCAAAAGCATTTAAATTTTTAACAATTGGATAGAATATTCAAGTGCAGTGTTTGGTGAAGCTGCAAGCGTTTATATTCGCGTAAAAATTCCTGCAATATGATAAATGAAATTATTGTAAATGTTGTTAGTGCAAAATGCGTGTGCCATTTTGTGTCGTGCATGGGTTATTTTTGAACTTGCAACGTACGGCCAAAGGCAAACGTGTCAAGGACTCTCATAGCCTGCAAGTTTCAATAATTTTATCTTAAAGCTTAAATGGAACAACAGAAGGGAAGAATTATTACGACCAAACTACCCTGATTTGATTAAGGCAGGTAATGCTCGCTTTTCGTTTCATTTTATTGGAATAATATTATCTCTCGTATATATCGATTTTTCTATCATCCTCGACGTCTCTCTTACGTGTTTCAATGTGTATGTGCGATAGAGAGAGAGAGAGAGAGAGAGAGACGCGAGAGGTAAATCCGGATATAAATCGGACTGATCCGAATAGTAATTTTTGAGATAATAAGGAGATGGGGTGTTGGGGTCCGGTTCACTTCGGAGAACGAAGAGCACGTACCGTGATTATTTATAGTTTGCCCATGCACCAACTGGTTGGAAATGAGCTAATAATAAATTGCGGAGAGCGTTAAATGTCGATATTCGAATGCACGAGTAGCAGGCAATATTTATTAGTTTGCAATCCTTATCTGGTTCTGATTTTCTTCTCACGTGTGATTATTTCCCACTTACCAGTGGTCATCCTAATGTAAAAAAATCAGGCACTGCGTATACATGCATGTTTTATAAATTAGGTACGCGTGAAGACCAAAACAACCACATGCCTTTTCTCGCATGCACTTGTGTTTCGCGTCAACTTTTTTGCTTGCCACAAGATGCCACCGCGATAGACTCGTTTCTTTCAGACTTTACGACCACCCGCACATGCTGATAAAAATCAACTTTCGCTTTGCCATTTTTCTTCCCCTCCCCCCTTCTCATCAGATTCAATGAAGCCACCAATATGAACGAAAAGTCGTATTTGTCAGTTTTCTCAATTGAAATATATTGTGCTTGTACAAATAGCTCTCGAACGATTTGATCTCTTCTATTATAACCCAAAAGCTGACTCGAGCGCAGTTACTTGTAATACTCTATCAAATTTATTTTTCATCTTGACAATAAATTCGTCTTTAAGATGACATATATTTTCTTTTAATGTTTCTCCAGTCTACGGTGTAAAGAGCGTGGAACTATAAAGTAAGGTTATACATATATATATATATATATATATATATATAAGTTTTTCGCAGAATTCCGACTTTAAGATTCAAGTGAAAAACACTGGGAAGAAAGCTTCTCAATTCGAAGCCGCGGATCTTAAAAAAAGCCTTTCGCGTTCTGACAAATCCTGCAATATAAGATATGGGATAAAAATGCGAGAAATAAATATCTTTTTATTATATTTCCTTCAAATATATTTCGTTAACTTTGAACAGTAGATTAAATTCTTGGTTCAGAAGGAACGATGTGTTTTTTTTATTCGATCACCAGTCTTAACTCATTTTTCTTGCATTAATGGTTCATAAATTGGGCTAAAATTTTTCACTGAACCATGATTTAACATTTTCTTGGAGAATTCTCGTGAGAATGTACTTCGGTCCTATGAGCTTATCGATTTTTATTTCTCAGTGCATCTATATATATATATATATATATATATATTGTAACCTGTAGATTTTACTATAGAAATAATCTTAATATAGAGGCGTAGAATTTCCGTAGTATAATTAAAAGCAGGTGATTGTCAATTGGAGGGAGAATCAGGAAGAGGAAAGAACGGTAAGTAAGGCTGACCAACATATTTCCGGACGTCCAGTAGCTCTATCCTAGGCACAGGTGGACTGGAAAAAAATGGAATTCTCTCGACGCGAATTCTTTATAAAATTATTTATTAAAATACACTATTATAAAAATACAGGAATTCTTGAAAGTATGGAAGAAATCTGCTATTTAAAACATTAAATAATTTGCGTTTGTAGGATTTTGGATTCTTCCGGTGTCCACGCACACTCGTTATACGAGGACTACGTTAATTAATTAGAAATTGTGGGAAGAAATTAAAATTAAAAGATAAGATCGATAAGAAGATTCCTATTTTCACTCTTTTTGGGAGGGATTAAAGAGGAACGAATTCGGGGGGAGAAAAGGGGGGGGGGAGAAACGCGAGGCTGGAAAAGCTGTTGTTGACGGTTGGTTCCAAAGGAGAAACTTTGCGCAATTCCGCACTCGCTCGAAATTATAACTTTCTCTACACGCGATTAACTAGGCCACTTTGGCCAATTCTCCAGAACTTAGCGCTCGGTGCACTAATAAACTGAGAACTAACGCTCCTTAGAAAATTCATAAATTCTGAAATAGATCCTTGTCACTACAATCTCTCGCATGAAGCAAAAGAGAGTTTTGCAAACCTTACGAGGTTCTGATTTTCTGCAAGGCTTTCTACTTCGTCCTTGATTGTTATTCGTTGATTTTGGGGGCAATTTTTAAGCTTTTAAAACGGATACTGTAAAACTTTTAATCCTTTTTATCGATTTCATGGAATGTGATTTCTTTTTTGCTATTTTTTATGGTACTTCCTCAACTTTATTGATTTTCCAATAACACTAAAAATTTAATTAAGCATAATTTTTGTATTTGTGTATTAATTGTATATATAGAATTTTATCTTTCATTGGCTAACTAATCGAACCAATAAAATCCTCCTACCAATTGCAACAAATAAAAAACCTTATCAATAAAGAATTTTTAATAGCTATATTTATTTCTAAATTAGAGGTGTTAACAAGAAATTTTATTAGAGTTTTTTTCTTAGAATTTCATCCCCCATTCAAAAGTCTCGTCATGGACATCATTCGTGGGACACCCTGTATACACGTAGCTTGATGGCCCGTAAAAAGTTCTCCACTTTGAAGAAACTTGCAGGCCAATATTACGCGAAGACGAGTAAATTGGACATTATGCTCTGTGCTTATTAACTTAAGCAAAGTCGTAATTTTCTTTAACTTTAATTTTACACCGCGACGTTAAACGCATAAACGAACAGCGTTCGCGCGAAGAGGTAATTGCAGGCGCTAGCTCCACCTGGGAGATGGAGGAAACTCAGCTGCCAAAATTCATGGCAATTAGCTTGACCGGAAATATTGTGGCAAAATTCAAGCAAAATTGCGACTGGAATTATTATATTAGATATTTAATTCCCACTACACACGGTTCCCCTAATTTTCGCTCGAGGTGATTCAAAGCTGTGTGAAGTTAGCAGCACACGATCTTTATAACGACCATGTTTTTCCTCGTGTTTTTATCTTTTTTAACAAATATTTCTACGACTTTTTATATAATTTTTAAAAAGAGTCCCAGTTATTAAGCAGAAACATAATTTTTGATACAAAAGACTGTGTAGTTTCGATGAATTTCAAGCAAGAGCTTTGAATATTTTTTTCATAGGCATCTTTCTATTTCTTTCCGTTGGTCAAATAGTTTTATATTTTACAATTGCGTCACGGTACGGTCGACAAATTCAACGGCAGAACAAACTTTTCTGGTTAAGTAATTATAATCTGACGAATAAACGCGGTGAGAGAGAGAAAGAGAGAGAATAAAATATTTTATGCATACATCGCTAAAAATAGATTTACTCGGTAGTAAAATATTTCATGCAAATCAAAAGAGATTTGAAGACATTTTTAATATCTATATATACAATTCATCTACCCCCTATAGCAAATTCTCGAATCGATATGTTAATGAATGCGGACTTTTCCCGATAAGAGAACTTACCGCAATATCCGCTACGACCAGAATCTAATCTTTGACCATAACTTCCGTTCAATTTTTCTTCATTTTCCACCAATTCAGTAATTTTTTATTCTATCAGAATTAAATCAATTAAGGGACAACGATTAAGCTTATTTTCTGGTTTCAAATTGTTGAATTAACAAGTTTTTGTATATAAGTGTGTTAACTCTTTCTAATTTATTATTTATTATTTGAAAAATGGTGATGTTTAAGTTTCGTGATTCTTCGGGATAGGGGGGGGGGGATAGAGAGAGTATATAAACTTTGAAATACTCAGGGAGATTACCAGTGTGCAATCTGAAAAAAAGGATTTTCAGGAATTTCTGAAACAAAAAGTAATAGGTACGTCGAATGTTTCAAAGCTTTTAGGATTTATTTATGTAGGATTAATCAATTTACTGTATTATTTTTCTTTGAAAAAAAGAACTGATTTCTAAGCGAGTTTTGTATTATTTTCTGCATCTCCAAAAAACAATTCTCCCACCGCTCTAGTGATCCTAGCTCTTTTAAAGAGATTGAAATTAAAAAAAAATATGCGTTAAACGAGATGACATTTTATGTACCATGAGCAGGATTTTGGAAAAATATTGAAATCCAGAAACGTGGATGGGTTTTGAACAAAAATCCAAGTTTAATTTAAAAATATAGCTGTTTCGTCTATGAAAAATTGAAACTTTTTATCGAGTGAAATAAATCGACATTTATGGTATCTTTATATATATGCTAAACATGCTCGAAAAGATTCAAGTCGATCAAATATTTTTTATTAGAGTTAGATTTGGAGTAAATTTGAAAAATATTATTTGAGGAAAAACGCTTTCAAAGCTAAGAATAGTCACTTGATTGTTGTAATTCGATAGTTATTATACCTTTAGCAACAAGCATTCTCCCTCGTATGATTTTAGAGATCTATTTGTCTATATACGTACACTTGAGTACCTTTTAAACTAAAATAGTGTCCCTTTTGATAAGGACAGAGCTCGAATAACAAACATTGGTGTAGAAATCCACCCGAGCCTTTCGCTTCAGTGCTTTTATGACCCACAAGTAGTTGCTCTTTAAAAGGATACGTTCAAAAACTCACTTAGATTTAATCTTATAATTTTAGCATTTTATTGCAACAACTATAAACCATCGAATAATGCAAAAAATCGATTTTCAAAAAACGACAAACTAGTGATCCCCTTTAAAGCTTTGTTAGTTGGATGATCCGATCGATGCCTGAATACGGTAATCGAGCACCGGTTGTGAAACGACTATCACAGTTCACAGTGTCATATTCGAAAAAACGAGCTAATTGTATTTTTTATGTAGAAAGTATCGCATGCACCAATAGAATTTTTTTTTATGAACGATGCACTATTGAAAAATACAAAAAGAAAACTTTCTTGTATCAAAGTTGTATATTTATTTAACATCCGATTAAAAAGAGTATGCATAAAAATAAACAAAACAAAAAATTGTTCACACTATGTTATATTTTTAATAGTCCAGGACTGATCTGAAATCAATAATTCCAAAAGATTCTTAACGTGCAAATGTTTTGCTATTGCTAGGACCAGCCAGAAACATAATTATAATATTATGCATCATCTTTTCATCATTAATAAAAAGCGAAATATTTTAAACGATGAAGCTTGCTGGAACAGCCTATGATAAAAGGTTATCGATAATAATAAACTATTCTTGATAAAAACTGTTAATCAGTATTGCCAGCGATATTTTTGGAGCGTTGTCATTTATAAATCTTAGAAATTAAATAGTTTCTCGTTCTCTTTAGGAGAAGTTTTTGGTTCAGCAGAAAAATCTTGGCGATTAATGGATAGAGTCAGAAGGAAAGATAGTTGCAGTGCGGAATGGGATGAATTTAACTGTATAGGAGGCAATCTTGAGCAAGGCGGTATTGATTATTCGATAACTCGTTACGCTCTAATGGTGTATCGACCCGGGGCTTATGCGATTTTCCGAAATGGAAAAGGAAGAAAGGAAGGAGTGGCTCGTTATGGAGTCCCATGCAGAGCAATTTGTTTACCTTAGGGCGCACGTCCTTTGTAAAGGATATTAAAGGCCGCACCCCCGAACAATATCTGACTTGCAAAGACGCTTCCTAACAAAATGGCATTTGTGCAAAAATGAAATGAGTCGGTCCAGGGGAAACTATAATTTTCCAACATTTTTTCTCTTTTTATAGTCGCGGAAGCTCAGTGTGAAGTAAAAGTCACACACAATTTTATATTAATAGAAATATTCTAATACGTACAAAGAAATGATCGATCAAACTTATTAAATTTCATGTAAAAAATTGTAACATTGCACGTGCAGGGAAGAAGTAATTTATACTATACGAGAATAAAATTTTACTAACTTTGTATCAATACACCTTTGTTCTGTTAATTTGTAGGAATTTAGAAATTTACTCTGTAGATAAGAAACGATTTATAGTGCTTTTGTTAGTAATGTTATAATTGTGTATGCTTTAAGTATATTATTACTGTATTTGATTTATTTTTGTTTTATTTCAAGCATTGAAAGCCTTTAATCAGTTTATTTCTGCTCGTTTTATTTCAAATTTCGGAGCTTGTGTAAATTTACATTCATGTTTTAATCTCACAGGTGATTTTCACATTTCAACTATTTGGACGTTGTTACACAATAATCAGTCAAGCTATAAATGTAATGTTTTGAGATAATCAAACAATTAGTTGATCCATCAATGAAATTTAAGCTGAAAGCTTTAGCACAAATAAAATAGCAAATGGCTCTGTGGTCCAGATAAAGCTTGAAACATTTTTGTTCGCTGCAAGTCAAGATTCTGCGAGTTGTACATATGCAAAATTAATTTTTTTAAAAATTGGGGTTAACTCATTATTGCTCCATTCATACTAATAAAATTATTCCCTCTCTCACTTTTCTAAATTTCTGTAAAATTACGTAGCTTCCTTTCGGACAAATTTTTAATTGTGTAAATTTCAAATATTTCAATGGTGCAATTTTGTCTACATTTTTAACAGTATACATGTATCCATCTCGGGTTAATTAATACCAGCGATAAACCGCGAAAAGAATTCACAATTTCGCCGAGAGACGATGAATGCCCGTATATTCGTGCGAATGGCAAATATCGGGCGAGCGAGATGAAATATTTTTTTTTTAACTGAGATTCCGTTGTGAATGGAGCCAGCGTCGATTAATAATAGCCACCAAAAACGTTGAGAAATACTACTCATAATAAATAACGGAAGAAGAAGAAGAAAAAAAAAAAATAAAAAAGAATCAGGGTGAAATAAAGCGAAAGAAAGCTGCGGTTGAATTCTATATAGCAGTTTCCGCGGTGAAGACCAACGAAATACCGGTCGAATTGCCACCATTCCCCTCGTGCACCTCTTCTTACACTCACCACGTTCCTGCCTCTCTATCGAATTTAAAATGGTAACGCATTTTCTACCCCCCCCCCCTCCCTCCTCTTCAACAACTTCCACCACCACTCGGGCGAGGGAGGAAACCAACGCGAGTTTAGCGGAAAATCGAAAAGTTAAGAGACCCGGATATATAAATTGAAACGCAATCCCTGACTCCTCCAGCAGTTATTAATTCTTACAAATTTCCTTTCCTCTTTTTTGCACGTTTGATTATTCACAATAATAATTGGAGCTGCGAGATCGAAGAGAAATGATTGCGGATCGATGAAGATGAAGGAATGAACGAGTGAATAAAATAATGATTCTCTGTGTCTCTTTCACACCAGGTGTGTCGTTTAGGCAGGTGTATGACATATATTTTGATGGACGAGCAGCTGAAGCTAATTTTATCTTTTATTCGGAATATTAACGTGTCGATATTAATTCGGCACACGCCTATATAATTAGAGCGAGTGATGTCACGTTTATGAAAACTGCTACGAGACAAAATACCACTCGAAAAAACGCAAAAGCCAAATGCCTCGAGCCCTTTTAATTTATTCGCTGCTCATGAAAATTTGAATATGCAAAAGCTGGTAGAAATTATTCAGCCTGATTAGCTGCATTAGCAATATTCGTTTTGGCATTTTCGAGCATTAAGAAGGGCTTTGCAGTGTAAGATTTTCCAATCGAAGGGTTATTTCTTAGAATTCGTTTCTTCGCGAGCATTTAATTTTGCCAACTCGTAATAATTGCAATGTTTAGCTGGAGGATTCCCTTGCTTTTAAAGGTTATTCATCTGCTTTTGGTGGAGAAGGAAAGACAAGGGGAAGCTTGGAAATAATGAATGAGCGTCCGAATGTGGGTCAAGTGGAGAAACGGCGAATGTAGGAGGAAAAAGCTCGGGGAAACTAGCGGAGCTGCACAGAATCGAGTATGCTTGCAATGCTAGTCCTCCTGAAAGGGATACTCGCTTGCGGTGAAGATTGCTCCTATTGTTGCTCTAAACAACGTGATTCGTAAATATTACGAATGCTCTGTATATAAATGAAGGCAGTTATTGAAGCTCCCCTCTCACTGGCAACCCTTTACATTTCTTCGAAAACGGTGTATTTTGTATTAAAATAAAAAAGAAGCACGTTTTTCTATTTTTCTTAAATTGTGTTGAAGCTGTGATATTTGTTTGATTTTGGAAGCTAAAATTAAGGTAATGCGAAGATCAAATTGATTTTTCTTAATTTAATAATAAATTTTTTATATTGATTATTCAATTGTAGCTTTTCTGCAGAATTTTCCAAAAAGCTTTTAAATTTGTCATTTCTTATAGTCGTTTACCGTGCAGATATTTTGATTTAAAATTGCATATATAGGTGTATGGGTTTAGCTGAAGTGGTATGCTTGACCGGTACGCATTCACGCGCGTATTCGCTCGCTTACTTATAAATTTAAATTGAAATAACTCGTAAATACCTGGATGAAATGATAAATACTAAAAATTTTTTCAACAAACTCTTGTGCTAGCTATAAAAATATGTCATACGAAATAAGGAATTGTATTAACAAAAATGATTTTGATTTTAGTAAAATCTTTTAAGTTCAAATAAATGACACCATAGCATATAGTTTAAGAAACGTTAAAAACAATATTTTTTTATTCTTTTCTAAAAATTGCATCGCGTTTCCTATATAACATATTGGGGGGAAGGGAAGGAGGACTTTGTGAACATACCCTGCATAACGAGGATTGGTAGATTCTCGAAACATAAAAATTTGTTTTTCTTCCATTACTTTTCATCATCCCAGTTCTGTATACTTTCCCTTACCTATATAATACCATTGAAATAAATGATTTTTGAATAAAAATGAAGGTGACCTGCAAAAGTTCAATCTGTACGATATTGAATAAAATTTCATTGCTGTAAGGCATTTGGTTTTTTTATGAAATTGTTGGTTCCGATCAAATCACATTGCAGAGTACTACTTTGATTTTCCAATTGGTACAAAAAGTTTTCCCTGTCGATATTATCACTGGCTGTTCCTTTAAACTATTTTGAGATCAGCATAATTACTTATGTATTTGCCTAAACAGGAACAGATTTCTTAACTCAGATCACTCACTGTACAAAGACCTGAAAGTTTAATCGTTCTTCAAGTCCTGAAGGAATTTAGTCCTTACAAAATGCTAGTTCAAAGTTCAATCTATATAAGGTGAGACTCTTAAGAAAATGATCTCTACCTTATCAGGTTAAAATTTCAAATGATCTTTTTACAAAATTATACGAGATCGGTTCCAGTGTTTTAATTAATCGAATCGCCCACTCGCACTCATCACTCTTATCATTACTTTCTCATATTCTAAAATTTTAAAAATTGATCGAATCTCGAAGAGCAGAAAACTCGCATTGAAAATGGTAAAATAATAGGGTTTTCCCTAAGAGTTTGAAAGAACAAAAAAAAAATAAGATGCTCTTATTCCGAATTAACGCATCAGTCAGGATAGATATAAGGTAAGCTATCCCATGGTGATTTATAAGAAAGAAATGTGGCAAGTTATCAAAAGCCATGCATATATTATGTTTACGTATTTTCGATTAAAATGAAGTAAAAAAACTGCGAAAAAGCGCCATCGTGTCTTGGCTCTTTGCTCTCTCATAATGTAGCGGCTGTTCGCATTTTTATAACCCGACTGCCTCCGGCAGCCAACTATACTCTTGCACCATCCAACTTTGTAGAATTTTTTTCGCACCAGCTGTTCAAACGCATCACTTACCACGAGAAAATTCTCGCACAAACTATTACGCTTTAAGAATCGTCGAGTTCAGTCATTTTCGATGATTTTCTTTCGCTTTTATCCAATAAATCTTTGCTTGTCTTTTTGTCCTTGTATTTTCTAAGAAGAAATCCATTAGTGGGACATATTGCAAACTTCTAGTACATATTAATATATAAGTTTCTTATATCTAACCTGCTTTCTTATCAGCTTTACTTGCATGACTATCGATCGATACTATCTTTTTAAGAGAACAACACTTGGACTTTCGCAAACAATGTAACCCGATTGAATACATCAAACTAGATAAGACGCTGTTGCCACCTGTTTGTTCTCTGTCGAAAAGCTGTACCCAATTGAAAAATGCTGCAGATATTTTCTATCAAGATGAAGAGCGCCTTATTGTTTGTTGAAGATTTATATATAATTTTTCGAGGAAGACAATTAATTATTGCATTAAATGGAGTGGAATCAACATAGATAAATTATTGTATTGTTATATTGTTGGTACGAATAAAATTTGATTATATAGAATCCTATTATTGTATATCTTTGAGTGTTCAGAAAATACAATTCACAGGCTAACGATGGTATTTCGCAGTGGTATATATACTAATACATAGAAATAATCGTTTCATTACATTAAGAGAATGCTTGATTCTCGAATCGCGTCCCTTAAAAAGGATTTAATATTTCTCGTTTGCTAGAATTAAGTCGCGCAGAGCGAATTGAATTTTCGAAAATAGCAGACAAAACGGTAGGAGAGAAGGAAATCCGCTGTACAGTTGAACACAAGGATGAAAATTTTTAGCTTTTATAGGCTAACGTTCTCTAGAAAATTTAAAAGTCTGGATTATAATTACTTTATATGCGTTGTACTCCGCTGCAAAGCTGTTTTTACAACTTTAACGATATTTATTCATTACAAGCAGCAGCGGAACATTTCTGTGGAAATAAAGGATGCTGAATGATTTAATGTCTGATTCGATTATTCAAGAGGAGTTCTAAAAAAATTGTTGTAACGCGAATGGAGCATTTTTTATGGCACCACACACATACTAGTGTGCTAAAAATTTGGAAGTTGGTCTGTTAGTGACAGTCTGTAGTAGTAGAAACTGCGGGTTTGGGAAAGGCAAAGTAAACTGGAGGTGCGTATAATGATTAATAATGGATGATTGTCTATGTTCCTGATGTAGCTACTTCGTCGTTCGCCATCGTGGCCATGACTAATAGCTTTGCAGAAAATCATCTCATATTTGCACCTACCTGCTGTTACAGCGTCATGCTTTATCATTAATTTAAATATCAGAACATACCTCTAGACGAATTGCAAGCCCTGTTGCCAGACTAGAATGAGAAATTTGCCCTGGCGTTTCTTCTCATCCTGCTTGAATTCCTCAATTTTACATCGTGTCATCCTTACTATAATTAAATTTCTCCCCCAAATATCCCATTAAGCTTCTCCAATCGTATTTTTCACTTCAACGAGCATTATTTATGTATCGCTCGTACGATGGATATTTATGTTTTTTTTTATTTTGGGTAAGTATAAAATATAAAGATTTGCTTCTTTTTATATGGCCATTTACTATGGCCCAGTTTTTTTTAGCATTCGCCATTTCACTATAATTTTAACTTCGACTTTGAGCAGTTACAAAGTCTCTACATCGTCCAAGATCAAAGGTCACGTCGTATCAGTCTTGGGGCTTTTATTCTCATCCCTGGGCCAGTAGCTTTGATATCTACTTAAATTATGCAGGGTGTCCGATTTAAGGTTGTACGCTAAAACCTTGGACAGAGGATCCAATTCTGAGAAGATTATAATTTTATACAAGTTTTTAATATCGTCTATATTTTTCTGAATTATATAATAATATTTTTATATGCTAAGAGTCTGCATAATTTATTTGTGTAGTTTGATAAATGTTAGTAATATGAAAAAAATTACAAAGCTTTTTTTTATAAAATCTGTCATATCTACAAAAAACCTTGTACGATTTTTTTAATACTATTTATGTGTATCAAGTTGCATATATCAATTTACATATACACTTTTGATTTAAATATATTTTTTGGAAAGTCGGTATAAGAACATTGTATATATAACACAATAATAAAAAATGCTGTAAAAGTTTCTTATAACCATTCACGATATCTAAACGTTGGTTTCTGGTTGGTCATAGATAGTAACGTACCCTATATATTTGAGTAACCGTATAATAGTTATGTAAGAAGCTTACCATTACCAGCTGACCTGTATTAAGTACAGAAAACTTTTCTTGGTAGTAAAACTTTACTAACTGAGCCATCAGTTTTAATGTTGACATCGAATTTCACCGATATAATACAATATAGCTGTATACCACGTGGCTTTAATAAAGACATTTAATGACTAATGAGATATCATAACTACGTTTAATCTGCCCCCCCCCACCCCCTCCTCTTCCCCATCTGCATATTGAGTCGTTGCACACTCTCACCAATATCGACTCTACAACTATCGGTAGATTAAACATTATGAAAAATCAATATGGATGTGCTAACCGGGTCAAAAATAAGATGTCTCTCCTCTATTTAGCGAGTCATCGACATTTCTGCAACATTTCGCCTCGTTTCTTTGCTCGTTTTAGGAAATCCTTACTTCGTTGTAAAAAAACACCATATACGCGCATCTGTTTCTCTCAGAAACATATAATTTTATAGGACCACATAAAAATGAAATAAATAAATTTTGAAAATGTGCAGCTGCGACGTAAAAAAGCAAAAAGCAAAAAGAAAAAAGATGCAACTTCGTGCGGCAAAGGGATAAACAGAATCGATAGTAAAGAGTTTCATTCATTTCTGTTGGCCAAGTATAAGTATTTTGGAGCTTGGCTGCCGCTCAGAGTGACGAGTGGGATAGGTTGTGGAAAGGGGATGGGGGGGGGGGGGGGAGTAAATATTTGTCGGAGGTTTGAGGGATTTCATTCGTACGCTGGGGAGAAAAATGCAGTGGGTGTGAAATCGTAAGACGAGGGAATGCACGCATGAGCACGGCCGCGCGTCTCCGTCGCGTTAATAATAAATAAACAGACTGACAGCCGATATATACGGATTTCAATGCTCCGCGCGGAAATCGACTGCGGGATGTGGCACATTTGAAATGCAGCAGAAAAGCTGCTGCACCCAACTCCACCCTGCTTCGTATCGTCATCCACCGGATATCATAGGACTGAAATGCCTCGAGAGCCACTCCACCTCTCTTTCTTCACCATTTACATAATTTCCTTTATCTAATCCTTATTCAGCTAAATAAATCGATGTGTGAAAACTTGGTATTTTTTTGTTTAGCTATTGTTGAAAAAACAATAGAGTTCTTATTACATCTACAGTAATTGTAGAGTTTTATATAAAAAATTTCAAGGGTTCGTTTTGTCATATAAAAAAATAGCTGATGTTCTATAGAATTAATTTCTGATTTTCTGAAATCTATTTTCATACGACCTTTACAACTGTAATTAAGGTTAAACCAAATAAACCATCTGGTAGAATTTTAAATCTATTAAAAATTATTCTTGAACTCCTTTTTTCTACAATCTTTTGTTTTCAAGATATTTATCTATAACCAGACTTTTCCAGTATCTTGCATATATGCATAAGCAAATAATTTGTCGACCTTGTCAGTTGTTCAGGTAGTCCTCTATATGCACAAAATGTTTTGTAATGCTGAATAACTTATATAAATATCGCAATAATGCATCTGAAAAGGCGCCAAAAAACCACTATTAAACAAGACTCCCTCTTTAATAACTATTAAACTGTTTGTTTTACCGCATCAATAACTACTTAGTGCATCTATTAAAAATCAAAATTAAACAATACAAAATCAGTTATCCAGGAAATTAATATTATAATCTTTTCATAATAAACCATATTAATTAGAAGACTTTGAATAATTAAAGTACATTTGTTGTCGTCGCAACAAGAATTCCCTCGCTTTTTAGCGATGTCAACAAAAAGCAGACAATGTTCCCACACAAACACGTTAAATCTCTGGACACAATTATTATTCCATTGAAGAAACCACAGAATGGCTAGAATACATGTGAGTATGAAACAGCAAGGGTAGGTACATATAGTATATCATAATTTTCAGTCTTTGCTCGCTATGCTGGCGCAGAGAGACGTAGGAAAAATATTTAATGTTCGCAGGGGGCCTCTGAAGTCATCCCAACACGCGTCCTACACGACATTGTTCGCATCCTCCGGCGCATTCGGGCGACCGTGCTATTCATATAAAGTTACAAATTTAGAACGGTCAGTCAGGAGGGAGACTGTCCATGTGTGTACCTCCTCGTGTGTGTGCAAGCTTCCGGTACGAAACCTGAAATTCTTGTCCAGGCGAACCGCGCTCGTTAGGTTTGGACATGGTTGCATGGACGTCGGCGTCTTCAGGCCGGAAATTTAACACGGTACCCGTGAAACCCGTAATACGAAACTCGATTATTGTCAGCAACGAAGAGTCTTCCCCATCGCCTCTTTCCCCGGTCTACAGCCTCTTGAATCACGCGTCTCGCGAGCTTCATCACTCTTCAAGGTCCGTCACCGTTTATCAAGATTATTTTACCGTACACGGAGAGAAACGATGAAGCAAATATTAATGGAATTTTAAAGAATTTTACTAAATGGAACAGTATTTTGGTGTGAGATTGTAAAATGTCGTCTATTTACTGTCAATTTATAATAATTATTGTTTTATACTGTTTAGGAGAGTCTTCTATGCCTTATGAAATATATTACTGTATAAAATGAAGAGTTTTAAGATTTTTACTTTAGGGAATATTCATTTTTATAGAAAATGTTGTAATTTCATCCTAAATCTGCGAACGCTCGTTATTTTACAAAATTCGTGTGCAAGTTGCAATGATAATGAGGCTTCAGAGATCATGGGACTAAATGACATTTTGATATTTCACAATCAAAATTAACAAAAGTTTGCTCTTGATCATATAAGTAGAAAAATTCATTTAATTAATTAAGAAATCAATCTCGAGTGTAAATATGTTTGCTGCGAAATTATAATTTTTATAAAATAATGTTAATTATTTCGAGTTTAATTAAAATATTCAATAAAAATTCCTTTCAACAATCACATGCTCTACACGCGAGCTTTGTTTGTATATGTATATAGCGTCCAGCACACACACACACACACACACACACACACACACAAATTTTATCGTAAAAAGAAGAAAAATAAAATTTAATATAGAATTTTTCTTTATAAAAATATTCTATATTCATAGTCCGTGAATAAACCTAGTATAGAAAAAGGGTTTGTACCGGCTGCAAAACTGATTCGATCGGATGATATCAGATTCCCAGATGCTCTCTTTCTCTCTCCCTCTTACGTGGGTTCTCTACTTCACTTTGCTCCTTCGAGATTTCTGGCTTAAATTCTAGAGAAGAAGAAAAGACGAGGATTTGGCTAAGAAACTCGCCTTAATCTTGGCTAGAAACCTGCCTAACTTTGGTCGGACCAACTCTTTCGACTGGATTTCTTCTGCTTTTCATTCCACGGCCGGAATTAAGGACTGCCAACTTGGGATTTTCGCAGTTTGATTTTCCATCGTCGAGTTCTCGATCCAAAGGATATATGTGTTGGTGATGGTCGCGAGTTGCGAAATCTCTCTGATCAAAAACAATATATATAGCACAACAGTTTACTTTCCTTCTTACTGAAATCTATAATTTTATAATCTGCCGAATATCGAAGCTTGCATGGTTAGATAGAAAAAATTAATAAGCCAGGCACTCTTGGCATTTCGCCAGTAGTGTCGAGGGACCGTCAAAATTGACCAGGCAAATTGCTTTTGCTCGGAAAATCTATCTCGATCGATGAATAAAAGCCACTCTGCCGCAATGCCATGCAACCTTTACTCTGCATCAAATGTGTATCTCTACGAGTACAATTTCAATTTTATGGGGTTTTCGCTCTTTTTTATTGCTACAAGCACGGTAAATCAAGTCCGAAGGAATATTATTTACCTTCGTGTGACATTTAGCACGCTCATGGTGGTTGCTCGCGGGGGCAAAGGGGATTTTTGATCCAAGTCATAGAATCAAAGAGGAAAATGCACGTAGGTATGTCGAAACATTGCAGAAGGTTCGATATTTCTTGCTGCTCGTTGATTGGTAGCTCGATTTTTCCCCTTTGAATTAAATTACAAAATACGAGATTCTAAAATGCACGTTGAATAGAATCTTGCGGGGAAACGAGGAGGAGTTCAGAGATTTTTTTTGCGACCTTGTCAAGGTCAAGAAAAATGTATATATATCCTGGCGAAAAAGTGGATTTGCAAAGACAACTATGACAGTAGCACTGTGCTCCCAGCACTGGATTCAGGATCATATTCCTGACTTTTCCCTCTATCGTGGAAAACAATTTTCGCCTGAAATGCAGATCAGGTCCTAGATATCAAATCCGCTTTAGTCGCCGGAATGCTCGGCACATGCAAGCGATATACATATACAGGTATAGTACAGTGCACAGCCACACTGGCTGTGCAAAGTTACGTCAATTTTCTTCGGAACACCTGTTTGTTCATGGCTCTCCTCCTTGGCGGCAAGTAAATTTGGTTTGAGGAGACTCGAGCTCCAGTGGATTTCCTCTCTAAGACTCTTTGCTCTGCGTAAAAGTCTGCCTCAGTCATGCAAAATAGCTTCGGTCAATCGGCAGACTCGTCCGAAATTCCAATAGCTATATAGATTGCGTCGATAACATAATTATCGTCACTGACCAAAAATTATCGAGTCAGATTGCCAAGGTAATGGTCCTTGCAACGAGGTGAAATTAGGTCATCTCGACCAAGTTCGTGTTTGTTTTTCCATTATTTAATTTCTGGAAGACCCTGATGCAACGGCTGTTGTAACGTTGATGGATAAGTTGCTGGTTGGATAGTTTGATAATGGAGTTTGGACAAATTTTTCCAACGGCGTCAAACATGACAGTGATGGCAACTGGAAATAAATGAAACAAATAAAAAAATGGAAAAAAAGAAAACAGCTGAGGGACATTAAAATTTGGTGATTTTCAGGGGAAAGTGGTGGTGGTTGTGCACAGAAGAGTAGTGGTGGAGCGTTTGAAAATTGCCAGTTCGTGTGGCTTTTAAAGGGGAAGTTGTATTTGGTAAAAGTGAGGTTGTGGTGAGTGGAGGGGAGGGGGTAGGCAACGCTAGCGTCGCCCAAGGGGCACGTATCGACCCATTCCGTCCACCCCCTCGCCTTTCCCTGCATGGCTATCCATGATCGTTCATACGGACGGTCACAGTGTACATCCTAACCCTTTTATAGTCCCCGACGCACATACACGATACATATACGTGAGCCTCTGGTGCATGTCTAACCCAACCTACCCTTGCGACGATCCGCTGAAACTACAGCGTGGTCACGTGCATCGAGCGTCCGTCGCGAAATGTCGCGCATCTCCTGAAATTCCAAGGATCCTTCGCTGCATTACGAGTATAGTTGTAGGGTACGGTGTACGATGAATCTTCATTTCACTCGAAACATGGCCAATTTTCCTGTCTTTTTTAGTTTTTTTTTTCTGTTGCGTTTCATGCATGGTTGATTATTATATTTTAATCGAAGCTCCGTCGAAGCAAAGAATCTTAGGAGACAAATTGGGATCTCTTCACGTTAAAGGCTCTAAATCACTAAATATTGTTATTTATTGTTGATATTGGTACGATGCTTTATTTTTCGCCATATCGATTTTCACGTGGTTTCATTTACTTATTTAACGTACATACTTTTCAAAATATTATTGTTCTCTAGCAACAATGCAAGTATTATATGCTTGCAGTAACTGCATTAATTGCAGGTAGATATTGATCCGCCAAGCAATTGCTGCATTACGTTCATAATTTGGATTTTCAATTGCCCTTTTGTATTCAAAGGAACAGAACAAATATTTTCTTTAAAGACTCTCTGAAACAAAACAATATTATCCATACATGTCATGTATGCTGATCGAAGAAGCCAAAGCTTATTCGATGACCATCAATTCAAAAAAGTAACGAATGTGGAAACGATTTGTAAATGCTGTGCAGCAGGTGTTGATGGAGCAATATCTGCATGCAGAAAAATTGTTGTATTTTGAACTAAATGAATGATGTGAAATTTGACTTCAAAACTATTTTTTCAATACAGAAAAGAATCAGGTTACAAATTATGCTAGTAACCAACAGACTGTAGCTAAATTCACCGAAATGCTATAAATTTTATTAGTACTGATAATTATAAAATTATTAATATCATGTATTAAGATTATAAAGAAAACTACAGCTGCAAGTTATTTATTTATAACCATTAATTCTTTTCGTATACAAAATAATAGTATTGAATTTTTTTTAAATACGTTTAAATAGATTTATCAAAATAAATTACAAGTTCCCACAACTAGGCTCCACTTGCTATAACGTCAAACATTGCAGGCCACCTTAATATCAATTTCGATCGGTTGGTCGTTCAAATTCTCGATAATTTTATTGAATAAACGACGGTTCGTCCTAGATAATTTTAGAATTTCACCTTTCACTTTATTGTGTAGAATATCATGTGAGCTTATTCAATTTCTGGAGGCTAGTTTCGTGTAAATTCAATCACATCTGATCTTCCTTCACTCCTTTATCAGCTGAGCTATGAACTAGCCTATATATATATAGCATCCGAAGTCTTTGTTTGCTACAATTTATTTAAGGAAGAATTTGTGACAGATTTTTTCAGGTTTCATTTGGATTAGTCATGATGATCTCGCAGTGCCAAATTATTTTCGATATTTCGTATATAATTTCATATTTAGAGAGTCTTCATGTATTTTTATGAATCCATTATTTTTGTATCGATAATCCTTCGGTCATCGTCAATACAAAAAATCTTATCTTTTAACAAATTTTCCTAATTTGGTTTTACACGATTATTTGGTCGTTCAGCAACTCTTTCCCTGTGTACCAAATATTATCCTTATCTCATTCACCAATTATTTCAATCCTTTCGATCATGAATCTCAGTTGTCTAAAAGCAATAATCGCAACTCTGAAGTGAATCAAACAAATAGGTCGATTTAAGTCAAATAATTACAGGTCATTTCACCTTAAATTGTTTTTAAGAATTCAGGCCTTTCTCATCGCTGTAAAATGATATTCCCTAGGTTTTCCATCAGTTTCCTCGATCCTAGAACAGTGACAACGTCTCTGGCAACCAAACTAAAAGCATTTTCATTGCAGAGTTCATTAACGCTAGTTACGAAAGCTGCTGCCCTTCGTCGGCCATCGACCCGTCAACCATGTCAATTTAGGCAACTGTAATTTTCAACAATCCACCATGTCCCATAGCGCAGAACTAATACAATTTTCATCTCTCATTGCAAGACTCGGGAATAATTTCTATATTCTCGACTCAGTAGCTATATACAAAACAAATTTATACAGCGAATAAAGCGAAACGCTTGTTCGGTCGATAAGTCTGATGATAAGGAAATCCGGTTGCATGAAATATATATAGTACATTAGGGGAGAGGTGGATCAGGTGAAATAAACAAACAAAAAAATAGACTTAGAATGGAAAATAATTGCAACGAGACAAAATAAAAAAATGTCCAGATCTCCAATGATGAAGAATCCTGCGTAAGCAAAGTTAAATTATTTAACGAATATGATCAATCGATTAATCTCTTCATCATTCAATATCGGTAACAATTTCCCGTTCGTACGTCTGCTGTATGGAAAATAATCCAGCACACCGCGTGTCGAAGCGGTTTTGTGTAAGAAGAAAAGAAAGATAAAGAAAAACACGTTGGGCTTTGCCTAAAGTTATTTGAACGATGTCGAGCAAAAAATTTCAGCTTTTTCCATCGACGCGCATGATGAGTATTGACGGCTCAATAGTATTGACAACTTCATCCTCTCGTTTTCTATTCTGTTAACCGATTCCGTTGGCCACCCTTTCCAATCATCGAGGTCTGCCCGCATCGCGCATTGTGGCTCACATTGATAGTGCACGTCAATCAAATTTAACTTCGTTAACATTAATAATCAAAGGTTATTTCAATGTTCTCCTCTTCTCCAACCTGGACCGATTGTACGTCCGACCAATTTTACGGAGACTATCAAACGGTACCCCTTTCCTCTTTCATTCGTTCCACTCGCAGAGAGATATTATTGGATAACGAGCTACAGATTCGAATCACAAGCCACGAGCTTTGGGACTGAAAAGATTCTCGTAAATTTGGCACAACTGTGTTTAATTGTTGTTTTATTTTTTTAATAATTATAATTACTTTATTTTACATTACACGGATTAAACCTGAACATTTTATTCGCTCCGTGCGTTTGAATGCAAACATGATGAAGCGAGAGTATACGGTAGTGCATATGCATATACTATCAACGTTATCTGTAGTCATATTTTCTCATTTTTATTGAGTTTTTTTCGTATGCGTATACAGTTACGTATTCTCACTTGATTATATTTGTGTTCAAATGCACATGGCAAATAAAACTATCGTCAGTTTGCATAGTTTTGGAACAGAGTTAGTGCAATGATGATGATTGACGTATTCTCTTCTTGTGATACATTCATCGTTGTACCTTGTTACCTTATGTGAAGCTGAGGATATATCGTGTTTCAAGGTAAATTACCCATTATCTGTCTTATTATAACTATTATCAAACAGGATTATGTATACCTTGATGTAATAGCGTGGAAAATGTATATATATTTTATTAGTTCAGTACAGTGGAGTAAAACAACAATGAAATGGGATTGTGTAATTGTAGCATATATAAATAAGAAAAATATTTGGTCTAAATAAATTTAAAGGTGAAAAGTGTAGTAGTCCTGATATATTGTGTATATGCACTACTACACTTTATCATCTAATGTCACTGTATTTGTATTCAAGGAGCGGAAATGGGACGGAAATTTGGATTTCGAGTAATGGTATCTATGAAAATCATTTTGGCTAGTAACACTCTGTGGTCACTTGAAATAACTTGAAGAAATACGATACTCTTTCTACATTATCAGCTCTCTTATACGTGCTGAGCTTGGCCTCCGATTGTTGGAAATTAAATTAGGTTTTCATAGAACGTTGAATGAAATTAATAAATGAAGTTGAGGAGTTAACTAAAGCATTTAAATCACTAAACATTAAATAATTGAATTAAAACATTTATGGGTATTATTAAATTTCAAAGCTTTGAATAAGTGTACAGTATATACAGTATTGATTGATTTGTTTTTTTTTTCTTTAAATGTTGCATATGTGTTTGGTCGAGAGTACAAATTATGAACCGTTACAAGGATATTCATAGATAGGAATATTGATGCTAATTGGTATAAATACGCTTAATATTGGCGCAAGTAGCTTAATGGTTTAGTAGAGATATATCACTATTGTGAACGAACAAGTTGTACTTGGAGTTCCAAACCGGTTTAGTTGGCCAATGAAAGCATCGCGAAACCCGAAAGCCCACAACTTTCGGTTAGATAAAGTGGGCCCGACATTTCAATAAAATTATTTGCAGCTGCAATTTTCAGTAAAGTAGGAATAATTAAATTACACGTCTCACTCGGTATTAAAATAGTTCTGCATGAAAATAATTTCCGTAAGTTTTCATTTATTTGAATTGTCGATATTTTGGGATAGAGATTAAATTTTGCTTTATCTGCAAATTCAGGTTAAAAGAAATAAACCGAGCAGCTTATATATATTATTTTATAATGATAAATGCTTGGCTTTCTAAAAAATTCTGGAACTTTGGAATAAGAGATTGAAGAAGGGTGGTGGTGTGCCAAAGGCGGGGGTCGATAAGCATTTTCGCAACAGACGTGTTTCTGACGTTTTACGTGTACAACAACAAACTCCATGCAAATGGGAAACGGCCAAGTTTCGCTGTAAAAAAACTGGCTTGATTTACTTTATTTCTTTCTTTTTTTTTTAATAGTTTTATACTTCTCCAATTTTGTTTATATCGTCACTCATCTCTTCAATTAACGATTGCATCATTTTTATTTCCTTCCACGAGAATGTAATAAAAAGTCGAAACAAAAAGAAACGCAAAGACATAAAAAAGTATTCAGGAGAAACCAATCACCGGGCGTGTATGACGCAAATTTCTAATGAATAGCGTTCTATTCAACTCGCCACAGTTAGGCTCCACGTGCTTAAAAAATAGCGTTTTGATAGACTTTTACGACTTTTTCAACAGCAGTAATTATTTTGCATTTAAAAGTTAAAAAAAAAGAGTCGAAAACTTATAAAGATTTTTCTTAAAGTATACAAGTATTTATTTTAAATTAATTGTACAACTCGAAGGCACTTATCTTGAACTAAACAATTTTTGAGTTTCAAAAAGCAAAGAAATAAATAATTAATAATAACAGAGGAGAGCAAGTGAATTAACATAAATGCTCGTAGTCTTTTAACTTGTGTAAGTGTCGAGATATATATCAGGTGATTGTCACAGTAAACTACACGTATCTATCGTTTATTATCTTATATTGTTTTTCAACTATTTATTTATTTTCTTTTAAACTTAAACATTCTACAGTTAAAATACATCTTATCAAATGACACATAATTTATTTTAAACAATTATATATTTTTCAAGAAAACTTATCGAGAAATCAAATTCGTTTTTCGACTTTAAGCAACGTCTTAATTGCAAAATAATTGTCAATGTGTCAAAAAATCAAGAAAAATTCTAAATAAAATAGTACATATTATTTCTTAGCACATAATTGAACCAAACTATGCATTGTTTAAAAAAACGCTATTTATTAGAAAATTGCAGTTCGCACACTCGTTGATCGTTTTCCCATAAATACTCCTAGAGTCGCCAAAAACGTGTCATTTTCTTCCCCCACCACGTCACCTTTTTACTACATATAATACAAAGAACATGAATTTTAGCAGAAAAAAGAAATTACCCGTACCTGGCAATTATGGTTTACATAAGTAATTAAGAAAGAAATTTTTTTATGTATACTCCCCACTGACGAAACAGTTGTGTGCGTATGGCTTCTCCATGGAAAGCTCGCGGAAACAATAGTGCGGACTAAAGTGTGCTAATGGCAAGTTCCAGCTTAGACTGGTAATTGCATTCGCAGAAATCATAACATATCTGGATTGGGGTTATTTCGGTTTTGACAAAGTTCGAGTGAAATTTACGTCGAAAATGCATTATCTGCTGGACCGGTTCATTTCAAATAACGCTGAATTTCTACCTGATACGCATCTATGAAAGACGTGCTTAAAAAACATAATATTATGCGAAATTCACGTGGCTAAAACGTTAATTCAAGTAAAGATTTTCGCTTCGATCGCTTAATCGACACATTTACGATCATCGAATTCAAATGTTCTTCTCTCTTCCTTTTCCCCTAATCATTCTTGATATAGACACTCCACTTAATTTTTTGAGAGAAAAGTACATCTATGTATGTGTGCAGGTTGGAAGTAGAGGGAGATGCAATTTATTTAGGAAATCGCAAAAACTTTGGCCTACGAGAATTTCGTTTGGTGAAATTGATCGGAGCAGCTTCCTCAACTTCTACTTGACGTGTTTGTAATGCGCAGGTCGCGCCAGCAAGTTCCTACCCCCACCACTTCCGGACTGTTCTGCTTTTAATTTTCTCAGCTTTAATGCGCGCGAAAGAAAGCTTATTGTAGAAATGGAGGAAAAAGAATGAGAAAAATTAAAGGTTTTCTGGAGTAAAACATTGAATTAGTGAGAAGAGCAAAGTAAAGAAGGAGGGGGGGGGGGGGGAGGTGGAGGTTTCATCGTAACAATCGACTAATTAATTTTTCCTCACCCCTCCGGTATCGCGCAATCGGCTTCCTCTCCCTTTAAAGCGCAAAAGCCTGGCTTTCACGCGCTGCCCGGCCAGATTTATTACTCGCGATTATTTCAGCCTTTGGCTTCCCTACACCGTGCGGATTTAACGAGGACCGCGAAGGAAAGCCGGAATTTTAGTGGTGCGGTAGCAATTAGTAGCTGTCGAGTACCAAACCAATTGGAATTTTTTGATTGGGCTCGATCATGTGCTTTTAAGTACTTCGCTGATCGTTTGCTTTATTTAGCAAAACCAAAGAATTCCCGTCTTTTTTAAAAAGCTGTGATAAAAATGTGCAGTCGTATTTGCTGGGTTTTTCGATAGTTCATATATTTTTCTATAGGAATACACGTGGATGTAGTAAGAACGTTTTAGACAGTTTTTGTAGGAGTGATAGATTGAGAAGTATTTTTTTAAATTGAATAATTTATATGATAGTGTTATATCGATGGTTATGAGAGTAACGCGATTATAGTTGCATCGTTTTTCTAAATTTTAGATTATTATTATTCGAGAGACGTGGGTGGCTCTACGCTTTGAAACTCTTGAAAACTGAACGAAGAACTATTAAGAACGTAAGCCATCTCGGGCAACACCCAGAATCATTTTTTTAGGATCTTGACTTATTTTTAAAGTTGAAAGTTCATTTTTTAAATTTTTATGTTTTCAGGAAAATCAAAAGAACTCTATTTAATTTCCATTGGGAGTCCTGTAACTTTTTATAAAGAAGGAGAAATTCTTGAAACAGAAAGGCTTTGTTTAAAATGGTCTTGCATTACACACACCCTCATTTTATTCGTAAAGGTATACTCTACAAATTCACCGTTTCTGCATTTTCCCAAAATAAATACAGAAACCAATTTAGAAGTTAATCTCTTTTGATTAATTGACTACTTTAATGTAAGAAAGATGGATTTAAAAGCACATTTACCACATTTCAAAAAAGTTAAGACGATAAATTTGTAGAGTATACATTTACGGTTAAAGTGGCTCCTCATAAATTAAAATCGACTAAAAAATGAAAACTTTACATTAAAATAACTTATTGAACGAAATACATTTGGAACATAAATTATAGGATTGCATCCACTGCAAATATACCAATTAAATTTCTCTATTATTTTCCAAATATTTTGAATACTTCGTTATTAATAATTATTCACTCATACATAACAAAATTTACTCTTTATTCATTATCTGCTTAGAAAGAAATATCGTTAAAAAATATTTAACTTTGGCTTCAAATTTATATTTCCTGCATATTGGGGAAAACATAAGCTACGATAAGGTAGCAGTGCTGTAAGCAAACTTATAATTGATGAAAATATAAATTATGAAGCAAAAAAGTCAATCAACCCAAAGTTTTAGCTCACCACACCTAATGTTCCTTTATTAAAATTGAAAAATAATTGCAATTTACGTTGAAAATCATAGAGAATCACTTTAAATGCAGGCACCAATGATTTCTGTTTAAGTCCAAACACAAAAATGATTAAGTGGGTTAAAAAGCTTGGCAATTCGAAAACTATTGTTATTACCACAGTTTGGAACACAAAACGTCGCTGTTCAACTCTCGCTGGAATGTGCGCCAGCGAGAACGCGCGCATATCAAATTTTGCGAAATTAATTCATTGAGATCTCTCCGCAGACTTCTTTTCCTGAAACATATAACATTTATCTACCGGGAAAGCATTGTCGTACTTTTTTCATTTTTTTTCAATCTTTCATATCCCTGAAAAGTATATAGCAGGCACAATTTATGAACTCGTCTGATATATTACATCCCGTAATTCACGTACATGCAGATCTCACCCCCTGTTCCCTGAAATAATCTCTTGCGCGCTCGATTTATCTACTTTTCTATCTCCGACTATTTACTCCAGTTTTATTCCAAGGCGATCTCATAATTCAATTTACCAAGATATCGGCTAATATTGGTCTAATGCAAAAAATAAATCTGATGTAATGTGTTTTTAAGATTTTTCTTCTTAAAAGGACAAAATTAAAGAGGGATGAGATAGCCACTGGATTGTTAGTGAAATTTGGGAATAAATGAGGTGGGTTATAGGTATAAAATGTCTTAAATGAAAATCACATATTAAAAGGGTCGACGAGAATAAATATAAATAGATACAGTAATGAAAAAACTGTATACTTTATCTGGTATATTTATAAGTTGTGGAGACCAGGATTACATATTGCACGGGTAAAAAGTAGCAATTGCTTTTAATATTAGTGAACAGACTTTTTTAATAACGCGACTAAAAGTATAAATTGTCAACCAAAATTATTGCAAACTTTTATTCACTGTTCCTTTTCTCTACAATAAATGTCTTCAGTATTTTTTTAAAATCCTTTACAACTGTAAATTTTTACCTTTATAACGTCTAATCCCAGTGTCCTTTGTAGCTTATATTTATTGACATAAAGATATCGAAACCATATAATATCCTTTATACCAATAAAGTTACATCGCCACTTCCTTCAATTAAAAATAATTTTTCATCAACTCTGATTGCTCTTGATGCACATTTTACTCGATGAAGAACAACGAGAGAGGTTGCAGCTTGTTATGCTATTAGTGCATTTATGATATCCTTACTCTCAGGAGCGAAGTGAAAATTAAGGGGGAAAATATTAATATTTTAAAGGGGATGACCTATAAAAATATATAGTAAACGAGTTTCCTACGGATTACAGGTAGATCAAGCGAGGTAAGAAGTATTATGCTCAATGTCCAACGGTGTGTAATATCCATAAACCGTTGTTTTTTCAGTCTTGTGCAGCACACGTGTCGGAGCTTTTTACCTGACTGGCGCGCAACTTTATGAGGCCATCCCTCCTGAAGCCCCGAGTTGCTTTTTTCTCGCAATCTTCCGACACACTACTAATAGTGATACGCAAATAGGGACCCGCTTTTAACTCCGAGCTCAAAGATGAGTTTTACAATCTCCGCTGTAATTTAATGTAACACACACAATGCAAAAGATCTTATATAAATCTAATAAAATAAACCCAGTACACGTTTATCGTATCATCGTAGCTCCTTGAATTTCCTTGAATGTTTACCTAATAATTTAGAAATGCGACGAGGCTTTACTCGGAATCCTAGCAAAAGTTTCTCAGTGGATACAAAGTTGTATGTACATTTGGTTAAATTCATTTGTACAATATCAGTGCGGGACTTTGCATAAGTGGTAGTATTGTTTAAAATGTATTGCGAATCGCGAATAAAGTTACGTGGTGCTGCGTAATTCAATAAAAATGATGGAATAATGGCGGCTCGCAGAAGCCGCACGGCAGATGTGTTTGGCACACCACTCTTAGTCATGGCTCGTGATAACTTTCGCGATATTGAGTTTTACGAGTTGGCCGGCCTGTGAATCTAAAATGGAGCCAGAAGTGTCTTCGCGTTGTTACACTGTGCGAGCCAGCCAATTTTCTTTCGAGCGAGAATCGTCCTCCTCTTCTTCGGGCAGACAGAGCGCCTCGGCTGCTAAATGGCATCAAACTTCTTTTTTATCTCGCTATACTGTACCATACCCTTCCCATTCGCGTATCCGCTTCTCCTTCTTGTCTCCAACTTGACACGTAAATTTTTATCGCGATTTTCACTCCGACATTAAATATTTCCCATTAGGAAACGTCACTTTGCTATTCACCACGAACGTTAAAGAAAGTTTATCTCCTTTTAAAACTCCCCCCCCCCACCCACCCGCCATCTTCTTAGGCACCACGATTTATGCGTATGGCTGTACTTTGCCTTGAAAATCTTAATCAAAGTTCAATGATCGAAAAGTGTATAGGCGAGTTTTTGAGATGAAAGTTGAAGTGGAAAGTTTTCCAGGGTGGCGATTTAATTATTATCGAATTACGCATCGTCTGTTGAACACCTTGGGTGGAGAGCTCTAATGAAATTGATTGGAAAGGTAAAGCTGTAGTGGTAAAAGGATCGAATTGGTCAGTGGTATTGGTTATATGCAATAAAAGGTATTCTTGGTAAACCTGCATCAGCATCGATGCTTCAATTTACCCGATATATCGTGTCTTCCAAAAAAGAGTGAAGGATGGCGCGTGTTGGAGGAAAAGAACAGTTCTGACGGAACGAAAAATTTTTGTCATACATGTGATATATCCTGGGATTGCGCGAGGGAGCCGCGGTTGAAATGATAACATTTCATTAGAATAAAGAGAATTGTGCATTACAATAGCAGTTCACATATCTCATGATTTCAAACATTGTGTGCAGGGAGCGTAAGTCGTACCATTCTGCATTTACTTATTTAAATAATCATATAGAACGAACATTCATATGCAAAATTAAAGAATAAAAATTTCGTTGAGAAAAATGAAGCATTTCTCGATTTATTGCGATTTTAATGGACTACCAAATATCCGTGGCGAAATATGCTCGCGTACAGTTGTTAAAATGTGTATTAATTTTGCATTCACTGTATGAGAAATACGTACATGTGGTACAATGTATACGAAAATATCTATATGTGCATTTGAATGTACTTAACGTAGATTGTGTGCTATATAAATAAAATTGAATTTTTATTCATGGGATGCCCCTGAAAATTAATTTTTAACGACCATTCCACTTAAAATATGTATATATATATATATATTTTCGTGGTATATGGACATTGTCGATGATCTTTCTCGAAGGTTTTCATCGTTATTCCTCTCATGGTGATCCAAACGTTTTTCTAGAATATTTTCTATCCTGTACGATGATCGGATATAGCCAGCCCCAGCCGTTAGCCTCGTGAATAAAGGAGAAAAGATTTGAATGGGGGGACAAGAGATGAATCGAGATTGAAAAACCGCACGGAAATGGAAGAGATACTCTTTTTTTTGCTCCACTCGCGTACTATGTTCTTGAATTCAGCACATTTGTTCAGGACGCTCGCGATTTTTGAAAAAGCTATTTTATGCTGGGTGCACTCAATGAGCTACCTGAAGCAACGCGAAAGCTCCCCTCTGTATATATAAACCAACACAGCAACACGCTTGACTGTAACGTGGTGGGAAAAACGTGTGTTGCCAAGTGTTTCATTTAGCTGAAGTAATTTACTTAGGTTAAATAAATCGCCGGATTAACCAAATAATTATACGGTCTGCTAATTATGGCTAATGAGTGGAAAGTACGTGTATATATATAGTTTCTATGGCTGTGCAATGGGTAAAAAATAAACTTGAAAATTAATCTTTGCCTTTGATTGTTGAAGAGTGATTGCAGTTTTTTATTAACGCATGCTAGTTCGCGCTGGGGCAACAAGAGGGGGGGGGGGGGGCATAAATCGACTCGCGGTTGTAGCATCGTACAACGCATTTAATGCTTGTGGTGTACCGGGATCTCGCTCGTATATAGAACTGAAGGCTTTATGCGGATAAAAAGTTTGACAGGAGGGTAACTATGAAGAAGCTCGAGCTCTATCTTTATATTCTTTTATCTTGAAGAGAGAGAGGTTTAGTGCACTCGAGAAATTCGAAATAGAAATTTCATATAGAAACTCTGATAAACGAAGAAGAGATTTCTTCGAGTATTTAGAAATAACGCGATTTTTATACGCGATGGATAAACAGTTTTCTCTCGCAGAGAATTTAATTTCTCCAATTTACGAGTTTACGTACATGGGGAAAATATTAAACTAAATTTTACCTTGTCACCTCAGTTGTACTCGTGCATCTTCATTCTCTGGAAAAATTATTAAATTTAAACTTAACATTACCGAGAGACCATTAAAATGCATCCGAAAATCGATCGTTTTATGTGGGAATGAAAAGATAAAACGATACACAAAACCGAGGACACGCGGTAAAATTTACTTTAATATATTTTCCCAGTGTAAAATTTAATTAGATAAACTCATTTTTTACGGACGATCGCGCGAGCTATACATTTTGTTGGTACCAGCTTGGAAAATGAAAATTTCGAAATTAATGCAAGAATGCAGTGATTTATCGGTAAGGAAGATTAAATGAATTTCTGAATAGTAACTTTGCGCGAAGATTAATGGGCTTAGGTTAGACTGCATTAGAGTTCGAAGAGTCTACCACCCTGAAAAGTCTGCTGGTAGCGCTGAGGGAAAATGGAGTGAAAGGCCAGACAGTATATGCACAAGCTCTTGAATCTCTATTCATACATTTCCCCTTCCTATTTCTATATCGCAGACCATCCGCTGCCTCCCCCCCCCCCTCTCCCCCTGTCACCCTCTACACCCATAAGCAAGCTTCCATTTTTGTCATTCCCACTCTTTCCGGCTCGGGCTGCTGCTACATATTTCATTATCGCCACTCGCCACGATATAAACGACTCGTCTTCTTCCTCTTCATGGGAATATCCTTACGTTTCTTCCGTCTGTCTGCTGTGATCCGCTTCGATCTGCTCCTCTCAGGGTTTCGATCCTTCTCACGGAGCTTCGCCAACTTCTTTGCTATTTCACTTGCCATCCTCGACGGCTTATCTTGTAATTTTTTAATGGAACTATTCGCTCCACCGTGAAATTAATCAGAATAAATTCAGTTTATTATCCTCCGCTCGCTTCGCGAAACAGCGTAGTGTGTAATGCTGTTTTTTATCTCGTTATCCTTTGAAGCTCTTCTCGACTCCCACTTGTATAACCGAGTCTTAGTTTGGGTTCCTAACAGTTTTTTTTTGTGAAAAATGGAGATACTAGAAGAAATAAGTGAAAAGGGAAATGATTAAAAATGTTTTTAAGGACTATGTTCGTGTTTCTGGATATATCTACCTTGGTGATACTGTATTATGTTGATGATGTATTGAAATTCTTCTCCACTCACACTTGTATAACCGAGTCTTAGTTTGGGTTTCTAACAGTTATTTTTTGTGTGAAAAATGGAGATACTGAAAGAAATAAGTGAAAAGGGAAATGATTAAAAATGTTTTTAAGGATTATGTTCGTGTTTCTGGATATATCTACCTTGGTGATACTGTGTTATGTTGATGATGTATTGAAACTCTTCTCCACTCACACTCGTATAACCGAGTCTTAGTTTGGGTTTCTAACAGTTTTTTTTGTGTGAAAAGTGGAGATACTGAAGAAATAAGTGAAAAGGGAAATGATTAAAATTGTTTTTAAGGATAATGTTCATGTTCTGAATAGATCTACCTTGGTGATACTGTGTTATGTTGATGACATATTGATTACCTGCATTGGGCAATGAATATTTGAAGACTATTCCTGTTTTATCCTCCATTATACGGGGCGTTATTCAAGTTGACAAACTTGACGGGGATAAATGAGTGGAAGGGGCGCATACAAGATTTGGCGAAATGCTCAGCAGTTGCAGAAACTTCGCATCTGCATAAATCGAGAATTGTAATTTATGCGTATGTTCCCGTGGAGTTAATCTGGAATACACAATTTCGACGTCTTTCGAAGGACTTTACTCTTAAATAGTGTTTAGATAAAGCCTTGACACTTTGATGATAAATTGTTATAAATAATTGAAAAATACAGAATTATAATTTATGGTATGTTCTTGCGAAACTAAACTTAAATAAACAATTTCAACATATCCTTTTTAAGGACCTTACTCTTAAATAGCTTTTATATAAGTCTTTGCCACCTTGATAATAAATTTCATAAATAACATTGATTAAAAATTTGTTTTATTTGGTTAAAACATTTTTCCAATAATACTTTGAATATTATATTCTATTTATCCTTGAGGTATTTTATCGAAATTTACATATATATATATATACGCTATATAGAATAGTCTCAATTGCAACAAATACCTATTCCTGCAGAACCAGCACCGATGAAACAGGAGTAAAAATAATGGAGGAGATAGTCAGCCACATAAAAATTTTTAACCGTAAATATTTGCCGTACAATGTAGAAATTCTATTTTTTCCATTTATTTTTTTTTATCTTTATAGCTTTATTTGTTCAATTGTCCATAGAGGAGCAACAGAGGAATGCACATGCGAGCAATTCGGTAAGTGTCGAGAAATCGGCGTGGCAATACGGCCAATAAAAAGCCTCTCGTTCGTGGGTGGATTCGTAAGGGATAAATTGGTGAAAAGGGCGGGAAAGGGTGAAATGGAACTGCGAGATTTAACGAGAAACACGCGACGCGAGCTCGGCAGAGTTTGTGGCTTCGGTTCAATAAATTTTCCGCAATCCTCTCTATTCGCTGGGACCAAGCGCTGAAGCGCATCTGCTACCAAGGATATAATTCCCTTCTTCTCCTCCTGCTGCTCTGTTGGATATGCTTCTAGTGGCAAAACGACGCGTAAACTCGTAGAGATTCGCGATCCTCGAAATCGGGATAAATTGATATAAGTAGAAGAGGATGATGATGAGGTGGATCTCGAGATTGGAAATTGATATAACAAAAGCAAAAAAAAAAAGAAAATAAACTTATTATTAAGAAAATCTATGATAAATCCTGAAATACCTACTCTGCAATCGAGTCAGTTTTCAGTGAATATTTTCTGGTCAAATAGTGGAGAAAAAATTGAAATTAGACTCGTAATTTGGAGGGGAGAGAGAAGCATTTGATTTTGAGTCGAACGGAACGCAATTGAAATCTGAATGGGCCAATTAAAGTCGTGCCATTGTTGGGTCGTTAGCGTTTGAAACGCGGAAAGAATTGGGAAAGTTAATTCGTGGGAAGAATTTTCTAGAGGGGTCGGTGGTGCATGGTTGCGGGTCGTGCAAGGATTGTGCTCCTGAAAACGCGTTAGGCCGTTCAGGGACCCGCTTATTTTGGCCTTTTTACCCTCTCGTCTGGAATCGACTTTCCACCCAATTCTTTCCCATCCACCACACTTCCGTGTTCCTTGCGTTCGCCTACAGGATTATTTTACGGTTTTCGGCCCGTTCCATAGTCTCGCCACGCCGAGTGCCATTTGCTTTTGGCAAACTACCACGCAACTCTTACTCAATGCCCACTTGGCCTTTGCGAATGAACTCTTACTACTTTATTATGTTTTTTATCCTCTCATGCATTATTCGACTTTGCATTGTACAGATGACATTGCTGTTTAACTGTTTACATCTACTTGTATAGTTATTCTTCGTTTAATCGTGTGCAAATTGTCTTTTAATTATGGTATCAATATTTGTTACATTCATGACACAGGTGATATTCTTTAGTTAGTATGAATTTTTTCCTATTTTGAATTTTCATGCATGAATTACTTTTTTTTTGCTAATTTAAATTATTTTTAACTAGCTAGAGTTAAATGGACTGTGGGTACATCATCAGTATAATATTTTTTGCGTTTCTATGGTGGAATTCCGTCTGCTTGATTTGAAATGACTACTGAATTTCTTTGGGTATACGAATCGATTATCAAATGTGTCGAAACAGTTTGCAATTTTCTCGGTGCGTGATGTTTGTGCGAAACACGTTGTTATCTTGATAACCCCAATTCAGCAAATATCATGCTCTTCGATTTGTTTTTATTCACGATGGATGCAACATCCTTTAGTTGGCACGAATTTTTTCCTATTTTGAGCTTTCATGCATGAATGACTTGTTTTTCGCTAATCTGATTTATTTTTAAGTAGTTGGAATTAAATGGTCTATAGATATAGACCATCAGTACAATGTTTTCTTGTGATTTTATGGTAGAATTTCTTCTACTTCGATTGAAACTACTTTTGCAATTCTTCGGTTTCTCACGTCCATTGGCAAATGTGTCGAAACAGTTAGCAATTTGGTCGGTGCTTGATATTTGCCCGAAGTACGCTGTTATCCTGATAACCCCAATTTAGCAAATATCATGTTCTTAGCATCTCTCTACAATGTGTTTCTAGCAATACCGTATTATCAGACTCCATCAATAGCGTAAAATTATATGGGCACCCTCTTAAGAAATTTTATCGTCTGACCATAGCCAATGAAAATTGAGGTTTCCCTAGTAATTGACTAACTCTACTAGAAAGACCCTTGACATATATAGGCGTAATGTATTTCCAAGCTAATAATTCATAATTAGACTTTGTTTCTCTACTCAACAATTCTTTTAATAAATTTATAGAAAGGTAGAAGGAAAATTTCACTTTTATTTCAGTAGAAATCGAATCTGGAATTTTATAAAATGTATATGGGCAGTATGCCAGATTCTTGTATGTAACTTTCCAGTAGCTAATGACAAATTCGAGTGATGACTAATCAGGAAATAATTTCTCTAGGACAGTTTGATCCCCTTCCTCTAAAACAACTGCGTCATCTAATTGATGTAAAACTTAGTCATTCATAAAGTAATTATATATAGAATCGATAATTACATTAATTAATTATTTCAACACAATATATGCATAAAAATTAAATTCTATCTTTATAAACTAGACAATGTCAAATAAATTAATTACACTAATTACGTAGGAACAGTATAAACGCTTATACCTAATATAATTTCACAAAACATCTAAAACACTTTATTCTCCTCAAATTTGATTAATACAGACGCAGATACAAGCATTAAATTAGCAGAGTGAAGAAAGTGGCGTATTCGTTTGAGCAGGTCTTTAATTAGCTAATTAGCCTACAAAGTTGGCCCGCAGCCCAAAAACTCAGCAGCGTCTGGTAAGACTAAAACAATCTTTTATCCTGCCACGTTAACTGGTCATAATAAATAGAAATCGACACAATTGGAAGCCTCAAGAATAACCTGTACAGATCGATTTGTTTTAACGAAAGCTCCAGCCAGGCTCCCTTAGTATTTCCATTTCCGAATATGCCAGAGGATATACACATAACAAGCCGAAATCTATGAGCAAACACGATGGAGGCTGGAAACACTGCAATAATAAGTAAATATTCGTCAGGATCAATTAATCCTACCTGTATGCCTCCAGTGGTTAATTTCGAAACCTGACGTACTTTCCTGTGGTGAAAATCAAGAGGAGAACTTCGTTCCTTGTAGATTGGCAGAAACGTTAAGCTAATCAATTATTTCAGCTTTTCCAATCAGCAGTTTTCATTAGTTCGTTTAACGCTACACACATTTCCTTTATCCTATCCATCTCGAATTTTCTAGTTTTACCATACTCGAAGAATTAATTATTTTCTGCGGGAACTTTTCCCCTTAGTTTATTTATGCTCATCTCTATTGATCTAGCGTTGATCAAAAGCTTTTTTCCAGCCTTATTTGTTCTCTTTTACATGCACCACGTTCTCTCACACTTACGAGAAAGACCCCTTTTTATCACACTTAAGCTGATTAGAATTCCATTGTCTGAACAGGATAGGTACTACTTTCTCGTATGAGCTATATCTACGCTATACTGCGTTACAATCGGGAGCCATTCTCCTTCTTATTCTTTTCTTCTCCTGAGCGTTGTAACACTGACAGAGCTGTTTTTTAAAGACACTTAAATTGATTGGAATTTCATTGCATCCCAGCTGGATACTATTTCGTTCATTCACGTTCATCACTCGAGTACGTCGATTTCTGTTGCTTTGATAGTGAAATACTATTTACCGAGTGTTCGCGTTTTGATAATGGATATTTTAAACAAAAATTTCTTGATTCAACGATAAGAAAAAAATGGTCAAATCTTTTCTCCTTTTATTACACTTTTTTTTAAATATACTACTGTTTAATGAACTAATCAGGCGATGTAACGAGTGGAGTAAGAGATTGGGGGGGTTGGAGGCCGATGCTTGCCTGCTCTAAATCTTCTCGCTTATCTCATCGCCTGATTGGTTCGATAGAAAGTAGCATAATTCAAAAACGAAGGTCGATAGAAATAAATTTTACTAGAATTTTGTACTTATTATTATCGAAGGAATATATGGTTAAAATATTGAGACTCGAAACGATAACGCTCCGTATATTTCTGAAGCTTTTACATACGTATGTGTGCGCCAGCGTAAACCTTTCACGCATTTCACTCTCCACAATGAACCAAGTCGGTTCCATTTATATGTGTGAGTGCATATGGGAAGCCTCAGGGAACTTTTGTGGAAGAAAGTGTTTTTAAGCTTATATACCCTCGTGCAGATAATTTCCATCAGAGATTACCCATCCTCCCTCTCTTCTTCCTCATATTATTCTTTTATTTTCTTCCATTATTCGACCAAGCTGAATATCATCAGCATAAACCAATGAATCTTATACAAATCTATAATGCACGAGTTTTACCATTTTTGACAAACTGAAGTATGAAATCTTACGTCTTTTGAGAAAATATTATTAGATTAATCTCTCTCTCTCTCTCTCTCTCTCTCTAGTAGAATGAATTTTATCTTTGTTTATATTTATAATGGAAATAATTCAGAATTTCAATGAAATTATTTTTACTGTACTTGGCTTCTCCTTCAAGCGAAATTCAATCATATATATTATATATACCTACTCAATGAACTTAATAACTTCTTTCATAAGAAGGAAAATCTTTTGCGGGTCAAATGATTATTTTTGCTTTCGCTTTAGATGGCGTTCGGGCGGAAATGCGATAACCAAGTCGACAAAGTTACAATTATGACGGCCGCCTGCACAGTCGAGCTAATCTAAATGAGCTTGATTACATCAGAGTCCGGTGTGTACTAACTGGCATGAACTGAATTGTGCAAACACCTTTTTGATAGAATCCTTGACTCTCATTATAACAGTGAGGTCTAATTTAAAATGTCGTTTCGATATTTTATATGAAACTAATAATTACAACATTGTGCAATTTTTAATGAAAATTTAATGCAAATCTCTTTGCTGTGTTTTAATATTTTTAAATTCTCAAAGTGCAATAATTTATTTACATTACTCTCATACTACACACAGTTGTCAATAATAAAGCCACGAATTGACTGCTTTGGCTATTCCACTATCAAATTTACACAATGACTCGATCAATGGTATATAGGTATTGTTTACCATATTTGACTGACAATTACAACGTAGCCTAGGATACACTCGGTGGAGAAACTGTAGTTCGACACTCCAATAAGAGAGTTATGGCAAGTTAAAGGTTTCCACACGCTCGGGGAGGACCGATCTGTCGTGTGATACTACTACAGCACATTTCATCCCTTCGCAATATGTACACGCTCCTTAAGTGCATGTCGAGGCTCCCAGAAATTTCCTATACGACCAACAATCTACAAGCTATTACAAGCTCCATGGCCTATTACAAGCTTCCACCACTGATACTCTCTCACCCACACGACACCCTCACTCCCTTATTTATATATGTGTAATTACATATATGTCTATTCCAGCATCGATGCTCTTCTTCTCCACCAAAACCTTGAAGATATCACAAGGTAGAATTAATCTTTCTGAGACATTTACCGATCGAGTAATTTAAACGAAAAATAAACTTACTCTTTACGGCTAATTTTAAAGATTCGGTGATTTTTATGCACGAGATAAATTTTATCGTCGGACTCTCCCGAAGGAAAGCGGAGCTTTTCTATCGAGCGAGTCGGAAGGCTTTTGAGGACAAATGGTGGAAGTGGTTCCCGTTCCCCTGGATCAGTTAAGTGGAAAAATCACCTTTACCGACGCAGCATTGGCTAATTCCAATCCGCGTATCTCGCAATAGACCATGTTAGTTGGAGCGATTTCTTTACCACAATGTATTGCATTTCTCTCTCTCTCTCTCTCTCTCTCTCTCTCTCTTCGTCGAAACGTGTATACACATTGTATATGTATTTACTACAGATATCCTCATCGATTTTGCGTTTTCCAAATATTAATCTGCAAACATAGCTCGGATTGCACTATGTAAAAAATTAAAAAAGCTAATAATTATAGTCCAAGCTATATGACTAATCTTTTTGATTTTAAGATTTGGCAAAATTGAAGAGAATGATTTATTTATTAAATGTGTACTTTGAATAATAAAGAAAATTAAATCAGGCTGGAAAAAGAACTTATTATTCGTTCGAAAGGTAATTAGTGGGAACTATAATTTCGTTTAACAATAATTTCGTTTAACAATAATAATTAAATCATGTTGCGATAATACTAAATGATTCTGCTTGAAATTAGTTTTGGACAAAATCTATTTGCAATTGCAATTACGAGAACTTTTTAATTTCTATAATTTAAAATAGAATAAAAACAAATTAAAATTACATATCATCTTTATGTAATTTTAAAATAAATTTACATATAATTTACAAGTGACTGTAATTTTATTTTTTCATGTGAAAATTACAGTAATTGAAAATAGGTACGGGGTAATTGTAATTGCAATTACATTTTGCCTAACAATGCTTGAGACTTTAAACCACACTGTATGTATAGAGGCGCGCTTTATTTGTTTAGTGGAACGTGAAAGCGTTACGGTTGTTCGATCGCTCCCTATGCTCATTAGATAAAACAGAAAACAACGCGTCGCACCTCATCTAATTAGTAAATGTCTCGGCATAATAGAGTTTGGGTGTGTACTATACTCGGACTCTCTTAAATTTTCTTTAATTGCCTCCTAAGAACTTTTGCAACTTCTCCATTTTGCAATCGTGCTTTAACTTTTAAACGCAGCGTGGCAATAAGAAATCTTTAAAAAAATAATTCGGCCCAGCGAATATCGTAAATGTGACATCGAGTCATTTTAGTAACTTTAAAAAAATAAGAGAATTCCTCGCTTTATTTAACATTCGTGTCTTTTAAATTTCAACATTTTTAATTAACTTTGAACTTTAACCAAGGGTTGGAAAAAGTAGAAAGGGCATGAGGGTTTTTCCTGATTCATAGCTGGTAAATATAAGTACGTTATTGTCTGTTTTGTATCTCTCTGCTCTATTTAATTCTTTTATTAATATGCCTCGATTAATTGCTTCCAGGAATGAAATTGCTTCGAATAAAAAATGAGCTTGATACCTGGTATCCCTGCTGTTGCTGGTAGACCGAGAAATATTTTCGTATTTAACGTTCAAACTGCTTTTCAACGCTTAATTTCATTGCGTTTAATTATAGCGTTAATTACCGAGTTAAATGGTCCACCATGACTCTTGGCGTGTATCGGACGACGTGATTTGAGTAACAATGAGAATGCTCAATTTGAGCTACGAGAAAATCTCACCCCACAAAGTCCCTTATTATTTTTCAAGTCTTCGCTCAAAATTTGATTGTATTTGTGAGCAGAAAATTTTATGCAACAAATATAAAATTACATTTCTCTCTGAATAATTAATAAAAGATTTAATTAACAACGTGGGTCCAATAGGAAAATTCGCCAGCAGATGAGAAGCTTCGTGGAAATGGATCGTTTCTTGTTTTCATTGTGTAACTTCTTCGTCACTTGGTTGCATCATTAATTACGAAATTGAAAGATCTACCGGGACTTCCGTTAGCGCGTACCGCACTGTAGAACGTGATTTGGGTAACAATATGACGGCTCGATTTAACTGCTGCCGGATTTGACTTTCAAGTCGGCATAGATCGTTATGCACAAGCACCCTCGAGCAACGGAACGAGGATGTCCCCCCATCCACCTTTACCGCCCTTATTATATTACGTGACCGGCGCCGTCGACCCTGGAAAATGTCCCTCACTTCAATACACCTTCGCCGAGAAGAAAATAAATATACGCGATGTTTCCGGATTTCTGTGAAAACTGCAAGAACCATTCGAAATCAAATTTTATAAGCTATATATATATATATATATATATATATTGTGCAGACGTTCTATTTCTTTTGCGTTAAAAACTTCGATCAACGACAAAGTAGAATAAGTAAACTTAGGGTCAGTGACTTTTAGCGACAAGGAGCGACTTGGTAGCATAGGCGGATCTGTAATGAACAAATTTAGGAAAACAAAGCAGATATTATATATCCTATAAACAAATATTTCAAAGCATTTTCTGTATAAAAATGTCAATTTTTAACTCACTTTTTTGTTTCAGGTAAGTCATTGAAAATCTAGAGAAAAAAAACAGGCTTGATAAGCGGCAGACGACGGGTGAGTTTTATAAGTTATAGTATTTCGTAAAGGAAAGGCGAGAGAATTGATAAGGGTATAAAAAGGTACCTATGTCATAAATCACAGGGACTAAAATAAACGGTTAACACGCAGTGAGCCGGCAACAGCTTGCGTTTACAAATCGTGCAAATTGAAGAGTGAACATTTTTGCAGGTAAAAGAATAAATGGAAAGGTTTGGGAGTGGTTCTGGAAAAGAATTTTATAGAGGGGGATAGCGGACCAGGTAGGGCACTGGGTTTTATCGACTTTTAATTACTTCGCATCATTTCCCACGAAGAGAACCATGGTACATTCTCAATTCTCTACTTGCCCCTCTTGGCTGTCCCTACCCACCGCAACTCCTCGGGCTCAATCGGTGCTTTAAACTTTAAGCCGATACTCTCCAGAGTAGTCCGCTTATAACACACCGTTGCGACAAAAGCTAACTCTCATCTTTTTCTTCTCATGACAAGAACAAGCGATTTTACTCCCTCTGTTCTACCCTCTCACCCTTTCATATCCCTCATTAATTCTTTCTCCTCCTCTGCTACTCGTATTTTTCAATATACTGTGTACACGATGCGTCTCTCAACTCAACATTTGGTACCCACTTCTTAAATCTCAGGTTTTATTCAAACATGAAAAAAATGCTGAGAAAGGTCAATTTAAACTTGAAGGGGTAATTTTGAAACTGAGATAAGATTTGGTATTTCTTCAAGTTAAAATTAAACCTTTTCAGCATTTCTCTTCTTCATACTTGGACGAGATCAAAGATTCTAAAGGGTGCAGGTTTTAATTGAGATCCACTATATACAGGGTGTCCAATTTTCATTACTCCAGGAAATTATCTCGAGAGGTAAACAAAGCAGAGGAAAATGTTTCAGACAAAAGTTGTGTCTTACTTCGAGAGGGATAAGAGATGATAAATTTTGTCTCACTTTGGGAAACGTGTTGTGGAATATACAAAGGTCACCTTGAATTTTTTAAGTAGAGCTTCTTATTTTTTATTGGATAACCTTGTAGTTTATTCCCCTACAGCTTTCAAAGAACCTCTTCTTATTTTTTCATTTCATCCAGTAGTTTAAGAGATATTTGGATTTGAAAATTTACATAGGAGTGGGTTTAGTGAAAGTAGTGTACGTAACCTCTGTTCGTACAAACGCATAATCACTTAGCTATGAATTGTTTTAAATCAAATTATCTCGTAAATGACTAGATAAAATGAAAAAATCGAGGAAAAAATGATAAAAATTTTTTTAAACGCTGTTGAAATAAGCTTCAAGATTATCAAATAAAAAACGGAAGGTTCCACTTAAAAAATTGAAGATGATTTTTATATTTTCTTCGGCATGTATTCTAAGGTAAGACCAATTATATTCCATCTTTTGTTCCCCCTCGAAATCAGAGCCAGCTTTTGTCTACCCTTTTTCTGTATTTTTGGTTACTTTTCGAGATAATTGCCTTAGGTGATGAAAATAGGGCACTTTATATACATGGAGGAGAGATTAAGGTAAGTTTTACTGTATGTCCATAGATCTGGCGTCATATCTTTATATTGCAAGGAAAATTACTTCATTTCAATGGCACTTAAATGTACGTGTAAACGGATTAAGATGTAATTTGAAAGATACAGGTAGTATGAAAAAAAGTTATTAGACTCTTTTATTATTATTATCATATCTACAAAAACCTCCTATAAATCTTTTTAAAGCTATTAACGTTTATCGAGCAACATGACATTTTATGTAGACTATTGACCTTTAACTCGGTAAATATCGACCATGTTAAATAATTTTATAAGAATTTTCTTCTCAGACTCGACTGTTTTGTCCATAGTTTTCGGGTTCATAATAATAATTGAGTGCCCCTGCTGCATGTATATATAATTTTTGCAATACAATTAGAGGGTTTTCTGATTATTTTTAGATCTACAAATTAAGAAACCAAAGATTTAGTGTCATTTTACGTAATATCTGTATATTAATTAAGTAGCTGAATGTTTTTTACATAATAAGAGGAACATTTGCTAATGTAATTTGTTTTTAAACTTCTATTGTCTAACAGTAAACATTTTAGTAAATCTAAGAGCAATAACGTTAGACGTCGGAAATTTGGTACTCCAACTTTAACTCCACTATTACCTGTGTTACATAGGCACATTGGTAAGACTGAGGATATAAAATTCCAGTCGTTTACCATCACGATCTTCCAGTTGCCAAAAACGGGCAATTCCCCCCTTCCTCCTATCCCCTCCATCCTATTATACCTTTCATTCCTTTTGTTATTTAGGAATTGGGAATCTTACGATAGGGAACATAAATTTCCCATTTCTGGTAACTCTAGTAAATCTATTCTAAAGCTACCTTCAGCAATTTAAAAAACTAAATGAAAAATAGTATATTTTTTACTTTAGGGAAAACAGTAAAATTTCGTACATACTTTTATAATAATTAGTGTTTCATCTAGTAGACACACAGCCATTTTCATAGTATCCTTTATTTGCAGCCTACATTTTAAAATGAACTAAAGCGAAAAAATATGACGACAATATTGTAAAATACAGTAAAAATTCCTATTTTATACAGAATTTAAGTATAATATTCTCTCTGCGTGTATACATATCCTATCCTATCAATTCCTTCCGTTTTAATTTTACTCTCGTCCAATTTTCATTCTTTGTTTTATTCGTATTGTTTATTTAGACATGACTGCGATTTTTTTAATATTTCCATTTTGTATAACAATCGACATTGCGGAATAATATTCCATAGTTTACATATTCAGCAGGATAGGAGGGAGAGGATAGATAGTATGTGAATTTTCGAAGCACACGTTCACGTGGTCATCTGCCGTGTCGCTGTTATCGATTACGGCTTGGAAAACGTCCAAGGTCCTGCATGGATACGTCGATGCGAATATCGAGCGATGCCACGTCGATAAAAATGAAATCAATAAATGCACTCGTAAATATTTTCCCTTAAAGTAGCTTTAATTACTCGGGTAACGCACCCTCATCGATCGTTACTGAGTAAGAAAAAAGGGACGCTCTCGCTTGCATATTAAATGAAATATATATAAGGGTGGACTCCTTGAAAAGTAGATGTAGGAAGGCTCGTGTTATTCGACTGAAAAACTTGCAAAATTTTATAACAAATATCACCAAAGTACGTAATCCGATAAGTGATATAACTTTTCAAAAAATAAACGAAAATAATTGTTCTACTGGCAGCTGAGATAAAACGTCTGTTAAATCCTTGATCTGTACTACTGTTTTTCTATCGACTTTGTTTCTCTTGTCATAACAGCTAGAGTGAGCAAGATGACCTTTTTTGCGTCAATAAATACGCTTCTGTCTTGGTTTCAAAGAGCCACAGACTTTATTCATTACTTTACGATATACAATACGTACGTCTAATTGAAAATTAATGAATGAATGTGACAATTTTCTAATCTCAAATAAAAATTAATTCTAAACTTCATTTACTATAAATTCGATGCTCTTATTCCTAGAATTAAATTTATTTTATATTGCAACTCTTTTAAATTTGACTTTTGTCATTAATAAGCAATTCTAGATGTTATTCGTGTAACTGTTGAAGGCATTAAATCAATTATTAGGAATAAAGCATAAATTAATTTCTTCTTTCTTCTCTTAGTTCGAGATATCCAAGGATCTGTAGAAGATATTAAAGTGATTTTTATTTAAAATTTTCATTTCTCGAAGTTTGTCACAAGTTATTAATTACAAATATATCATTTTTACTACATTTTGTCTTTAATATTACAAAGATAATAAATTATTTTGCAAAGATTGAACAGGTCTAGAATTCAGGTTGTTGGTTGTTAACTGAACGAGGAAACGAATTGCACTATAGAATTCTGACGAATAGTCCCACGAAAGATTCTGAAGCAAATAGCTCGTTTCGGATGAGTAATTCGAAAATATGGCATCTTAGGTTGAACTTTCTTAGGAGATCTAGTAGCTCGAACAGAACGCATTCTTATAAAAGCAGGACCAGTGGTATAAGCTCAAAGAAAGAATATAAGCCCTGAACGAACAAAAATTTTTTCGTCGAGCCAGTCCTTGTGTCACCATCTAAACGACCTAGATTCTATATTCATTCTCCAACAACAAAATTCTACATCAACGAATAGGTACAATTTATTTCACAGAATTCCAACCTCGTTTGTTGCATTTTATCTTTAAATGCAATTACTTTCTTCTCAGGTTTCGTTATTTTGATCATTACAGTCTATGTTCGGTTTGGCTTACATTTTTCACTCACTAGTTTTTTCGCAACGACCTTATTGAACTTTTTAAATCAATTAGGTGCAATGCCTGGTAAGGGTTACTCGTCTCGGGTGATTCCATTTGCCATATATCAATTTTTATAAACACGTTTATGGCGTATGGGCTGTCTCTGTGGAGAAGTCATAACTCTACTGTAATATTGTGAGTCGTGGGTAGGGATTGATTTTCACTAGACCTTGGTAAAGCGTTCATTCGTGTGGATATACCTCTGAAACTGCCCTCGGAATCTCGTCGATGAGCAATCCTCTTCTACTTCCAGGATAAATCGTTTGACTTCTCTTTGAGCGTGATGTACTTATGAAGCTACATATATATAAGGAGGGATATTCCGATATCCTACAGGATCCCAAACTATCTTTGATTAAAATGTACCTTCTATAGCTCCTATATTATTCAATAATTTCAAACAGCTGAATTAAGCATTCCTTTCCTTCAATAATAGTGAAATTATATTAACAACCCCTGTAAGCATTCTTGGTCCGTAAAATTAATACACTAAGTACATTGATTTAAAAAAAGAACAGTTTTTATCATGAAATTAAATAACAAAATTATACAGTTTAGTAAGCACTAATAATGTGTTAATATTCATGTTGTATTTACGAATACATCTAATTAATTTTTTGAAATAGTATTTAACATTTAAGATTTTCAAACTATTAAATCCAGAAAATAAATTATTATTAAAAACAATATCACAAGTACTATTAGACAAGATAATCGTAAGTTGAAATACCATGAAGAATAGACACAGCTAGCATCTGTAATACTTTTTAAAAAAATTCATTATTTTCTGAATATAATTGTTATAAAAATTTGTACTAAACAGATGAGCAACTATGCCCGTTTATGCGTAATGGTTGCATACACTACTTCAGCCAAACTCACATACTTGTATGCAATTTCAAATCGAAACATTTAGTGAATAACTAAATGAAATGATAAGTTCACATAGTTGTTTAACAGCTCGCGGGATGTCAGGTTACAAGAGAATATAAAATACAGGATTCTATTTAAGAAAATTGTTTCAACTTTTTTATAACCTTTGGGTGACCTCTTAAGGTTATGCTAATTGAATAATTCAAAGTAAAATCAGTTTTGCAGTTTTAGTGGATAAACTTGCTGTATTTATAAGAGAATATTGCCTTTTGGAAATGAATTATTACCATTTCCACGTGTGGTATATATAACTTTCCCATAAGCGATGGTCGTTGGTTTCCCAATTTATCGCAATTCTAATCTTGATTATATGAAAAAAGGAAAATGGATAATATTATTGATGCAGTAGTGGTTTGCATGCATGAAGCTTTCGTTGGTAATGAAAATGGACGTAAGCGCGAAAGCACAAAGGTGACAGGAGCTTTATGCTTGACATTCATCTTCCGAAAGTAATTCCTGATGACATTATTACATAAGCTTTCCCACTTACACCCCTTCGTCATCCTTGCTTCAACCCTACACTTTAGAGTTGTTCTTTTATTAAAAGAATTCTATACCAAAACATTTCGTGCCAGTAAATTCCATGTTTTAGAAAAGTTCTCCCTTCACACATTTTTTTGTTTATTTTGTCGGTGTATAAGAGCTTTTATCCAAAGCGTTTTTAATAAATGACTGTGTGTCAAATGCAATCCTCATAAGCTAAAATTACTTGGGATCTATTAAGCTAATTAAATGAATTATTTTTTTCATGAATCTGCTATTCACATTTTTCATTCTAAATCCTGTTATTTTTTTTAAATAAGAAATAGTAGAATTTTAATTGGACTACATTAAAGTTTTCTCGGGGAATTTTAGACCACGTTTTTACTATAAACGATTTCGTTGTACACGTGACTAAAGGATCCCCCGGTAAATCCTCCTCGAAAGCTTATTCAGATAGGATATCCAAAGCCACAGTTGCACCCTCTGTTGAGAGGATGCAGTTACTTTATTGATCGGAGCTTTTGGTACAAAGCTTATGTTGGTAGGGTAGAAATCGTTAGTAAAAACCACATGACAATATATTATGTTCAATTTTTGTTCTACTTATTTCTAAAAACTCGAGAAATAATGTGTACATCTAAATAAATCTCTACTATATTATGAATCGTCTGTTTTTGTATACGCATCGAATGTTTCAATTATCGTTGATTTTTCTACTGAGGGTGGATAACTTCGGACGGTAAAGCAGATTTCTGCTGGAGTTTTTGCAATTCGTAGCCATCTGGGGTTCGATATGGTAACTTGAATAGTGCAAGTTCGTTGTTCGGCCACCAGATATTGCTGAAGAGGTTTTTGGAATATATTGGAGATCAATTCTACGTTGTTAGCTGGACTTGTAGATTAATTTGTAGCATACGATACGATGCTTGTTTCACTGTTCAATGGCATTGAGCTTTCTTCACTACGAAGATTCAGAATGACGTTATATCTGATTAATACTAATTGCTTAGCTAACTAGTTAGTGTATAAGTCAGGAAGCGATTAACAACGAATCCAGCGTTGTGTACCATCAGCTTTAGATACTTAGTCTCTGCAATCGATGGCGATTCAGTCGGTCAGCTCGTGCGTCAGTTCTAACCATGTTCTAACAGGGTGGGGAATAGGGTCGTCGAATGAGGCTGCTCTCTGCAAATCATCTTAATTAAATAAACATAATTCTATTGCGAGAAATTATTAATGTAAATTCAACAATACAAACATATATATTTTAACATGTGTATACTGGGTGAATTTTGCAAATGTAGCTACTGTGAATAAATAGAAAATCGTAATAAATATTGGATTTTTTGAAGATGTTAATTTTTGCTTTAGGTAGGTCATGAAGTAATGAAATTAAAAATATTTTAGGTGGAGGAAGATGGGAGGTACGAAGGTCATTTTGAGTTCTTTAAATTCCATACATTCTCCATTTTTTATTGCACATTCTTATAGCTTATCTGAAAAGCTTTTCAAAATAATAATGAATTTATCGTTTCGTCCAGTCGTCAACTAGATATTTCGATTTAAAAGTACATATACACGCAGGTGAGCGACTTTGCGTGTGTACGCGTAGCAATGACGCACGCTATTTCACCCAACCCACTCCTAAATGTAAAAGTTCACATCGAAATATCTAGTGAACGACTGGATGAAATCATGTATTCATGTAGTATGTTGAAAAGCACTTGAGATAAGTTACATGAATAAGCAACAAAAATCATACCTTTGCAACTAAAATGATTAAGATGAATTTCAAATGCGCTGAGCTTTTAAAACCAAAGTCAGGTCAATGACCCCATTTTATAGCAACTGATACCAAGACACCTATTTAAAAAATTAATAATCGAGGTTGAGAGAGGCTGCATTTTGATTTTTTATTGATTTCTGTACGTTCTGTGGTAAATGCAATAATAATTCGGGAGAAATTTACAAATATTTGTGAACAGATATTAATTTATTTAAAAAAAATTAATATGATCTTCAAATGATCTCTCAAGATAAAAATATTAGCATTATTATATGCACTCCTTCCGATTTAAATTAATTTTGTATGAAATATTTTTAGTTACGAGGCTCAAGTTTATCGAATATTTGTGTGGACGAACTAAAATAGGACACTCGGTATATATACAGGGTATCAATATTTAATGCTTTAATAATAAATATCTTATAATTAAAATACTTAGTAAATAGAATTTGAAGGAAGAAATTTTAGGGTGCGGAGGAGCACATGTCATGTGTTGTCCTTGTATTTGCCTTGAGATTAAGGGCGAGTAAAACCATTTATATTAATGTATTTAATACGCTATATTATATTTTACGTAGAATTTAGTATCAAGTTAATAGGAGCTGATTCGACATAACGGTTAATGAGAAATGGAGATCACCATTGTTTCTTCAAATTGAATCCCTCATTCTTTATTACACGTCCTTGTAACTTACCTTAAGAGCTTTCCAAAGTTTGGATTTAATTTTCTCATTTCAACCAGTCATTTACGAGATATTTCGACTTGAAATCGCATTTTAAAGTATCGAGAATTACAATAGAACAGTGTTTAATTTTTAACAGTCTCTTTAAACTTTACTTTTCATCAGTTTTAAGCAACGAGTGCATATAAAATATAATTTATTTAGACAAAAATTAGCATTGTATTCGAAATCCATTGTGAAATAAAACGATCCTTATTCAACTGTACAGTTGATTTCTGCAATTGAAACTGGACTCTCATCATTTTATCGAGCTACCTCGTAATACCCCATACATACATAATACAGCTGAAAAGTAATCTCTGTACCTACTTCGAGAATCAAGTTTCTACAGGTAAAGTTATACCTGCAGAGAAAAATGTTGGAAGCCATGCCATCGAAGTAATTACCCGACCCTGCCATGCGGAAAACCAGACCAATTTGTTAAATAACTAGCACACCTATGAACATGAGTAAGTTGCTGAAAAGGCAGCGCCAATTTTCTACATTCTATCGAAAATTGCCTTAATTTAGAATGCAAATGTTCTTTGTCGAATTATTGTTTATCAATAAAAAATATATACAGATTTCTGTTCTTATCCGAGTACACCTCAATAGCACAAATATCCTCAGGACATCCTTGGAACTTTTCGAGACATCCGCACGTCCTCTGGACATGCCCAGAATGTCCCTGAACATCGTTAGCTATCAGAGTATAGACCAAATTACATAAATAAAAAATTGTCGCGATATCTTCGCGACCTTTATTAAATTTCGTGTTTCGAATAAACGTATAACGATAGTGCAGATCCGCAAAAGCTTTCTGACTTATAGTAGACAATACTATATATATATAGACACATGATATATTCCAGCGAGTTATGCTAGGTCCTCTGTGTGTGGTGAGGCCGTCTTCCGAGTGGAGTGGAGAACTGGAATAATTGTTTATATTTACATAGAATTAATACATGGAGACAGAGCGTGGGGGCCCAAAAGGTTAATGCTAATACGAAACACCACTTGTCAGAGACGGTGTTGCTCGTTAGTATCTTTAACAAAAAAAAGCAAAGAGAAAATACCTCAAATGTCCAGAGTGACTCGGACAGAGCTGTAACCAATAAAAATGTAAAAGCGAACAGTGGATATAAGGGGTTCTCATTCGCGAGGCTCTAATGGCAGTTTATAAATATGAATGAAGATTCGAGTCGTCCGCATTCGATAAATCTTGAATTTTAATCGATTCGATCATTGAAAGCGATGAAATAGCGTCGGTTTATATGAAATAAATTAAAGAACATAAGATTCGCTTGATAATTCTACGAGAAAACACATTTATACCCGATCGAGGAAATTTTCCTGCACTCTTTCGCACTCTTTCCCACACGTTCGTCCTGTGAATAATTCTATTATATATATTTTCATTCAAGGCTGTTTCAGGTACTTTACACGTCAAGTGCATAGAAAACTTTGATATACGTGCGCAGTAGCGTCTTTGCCCGTCCGGAACTTCTGTTTACTGTCATGAAAATCAAACTTTTCCTATTCCCGACTCGGTCGTCCAATCATATTTTACCAAGCGATTTTGCTGCGCTCCGGGTCGACTTTGTTACAGGGACGGGATCGGGTCAATATTGTACACAAAACTCTATAAATATCCGCGATCAAATGGTTCGTTAGTTGATGGAAAGGGTTTCGTATCGTCCGATGCATCTCATCGTGGGAGGAATTGTTTGTCTCGTGCAGTGTTTTTTACAAATTATAAATGACTAAGCTGATGGCACACGAATCGGTCCGGATCTTCGTAGCGAGTAAATCCTCTTTGTCGAAGCTGATGATACGGCGAGGTGTGGTCCGACTGTGATAGAAATACCGATTTAATAATGTCTCCCAGGTCCACACCGCAGTTGGACCAGGGTGCATCAAGTTGTGTGAAAGGTCGCGCGCCGCTGAGGAAATCGAATTTTCTCTCACTTTGCAAACTATATCTATACCTCGACACATTTCCACCCGTCCTATAGATATCACGGTTCGTAAGATTTAATCTTTGCCAAGGTAATTGCAGCGATATCGAGTTTCTAATATTTATTAGCCTATATTTCCCGTGGTATTGCTTTATTTATTGAATATTAATTAATGATTTAATTATGGTAGCACACTGTGTGTGGCAGTGACCTTTCTATCGTGATTGGAGGAACAGATAGATGCTTCGGTTAGTTTGTCCTCCTCTTTCGCTGTATATATATATATATAGTCAGCAACCAATTAATTTGGAGTGTTTATAAGCAAAATCGATTGTTCAATAACTTACGACGGCGTTGTATACCACTGCATCCTCTGGAAGACGGCGCGTTAATTATGTTATGTCAGGACAATCCGATCAATCGTATCCTACAGCTTATTGGGGTAGTATTCGCCACTGAAATTACACCAGTCAGTCTCGCGGGACTAACCGGAGCAAAACATCGTCATTCTGCATCGCTTGCACTCTTCGTGTCGAATTATGTGATTGTCCTTTCTTAGTCAATGGGTTGTAAAGTGTTTTTTTTTTTTTGTATAACTATTCAATCAGTTGGGATCTTCTTTATGAGGATTCTCTCTGGAAAAACGTTTGAGAAAATAAAAGGACGTTTGTTAGGTTCGCCGAAACGAAGAAGGATGTTTGTTCCTGGGGGCGGAGGGAAGCATCCGTTTTCTCGTGCAATAATTGAATTCTTTGGTGGGCCACCACTATCTTGGCTCCAGCCATTCATCGGATCTGCAATATTTTCCTTCTTTTATCTCGTATTTTTATTATGGCATTAAAGTCCTTGCTGCTGATCCTGCACCACTTCTCCATTTTGCACCATGCCGTGTGTGTGTGTGTGTGTGTGTGCTTCTTGTTTCTCGCAGGACATTGATTTAACCTATACGAGAAATTTATGGGATTATCAGAGCCATTCATAATATCTCATAACTCTATTCAATTCTTTTATTGAGGGGATTCCTGGAAATATTGGGAAATCTTTTTATATATAGAATAGGAATATTATTTCAATTTATTAATAGGTTTTTATTTTTTAAAGACGAATGACAAAGATATTGTTAATGTCGAATAAATATATATTTTATATATAGAAGCTGGGAAAAGAAAAAGATGCAAACGATATTTTGTTATAAAATATAAAAGAATTTGAAAGTAAGGTTAATGGGACATGTCCCACTTTGTCAAGTTAATATTTGTTTTTATTTTATAATTATATTTTCTTAAGTGTGTGAAATATTGTGTCAAATTTTCGCAATAAAATTTTAAGGAATATGGCTTTTATGAGACAAATGATCAAGATGTTGCTACGTGAAGCTGAAAAGTTTAAACGTGTTTTTATCAAAACTATAATTTTTAGCTAGCGGAAGTAATAGTGCACGCAATATTGAACACATCACGTTCTATCCTTTTTTATAATGTACTGTATTCTTTTTTCCATTGAACAGACTACAATATGTGGTTTTGAAATCTATAGCAGTTCCTTTTTATTAGAAAAAAGGTGTTGATAAAATAATCGGAAAGTTGTTTTTTTTAATGTTTCAGAGGCACCTGTTTGGTTATTTTTTATCCCATTCAATCGTTTATAGTCTATTTTCTAATGAATATTTGTTAGGATCATACAAATGTTTAATTCAATTTTTTCAGACATTTTTTACAATCACTAAAATTTTCATTAGGAAAAGATGTTCTATGTAGAAGCTTTAATGGTCTAAATTCTCTTCAAAAAGAGTGAATAAAATTGATTGAAAAATGATTAAATATTCTCTAAGATATAATATATAATATCCAATTACATATAAGAGCATATTTATCTTATTCAAATTTTAAAAAAAGCAAAATATATATTGCAATTATATTTCGATCGACAAGGTACAATGTCTTTTCAAAGTCACAAAGAGAAAATAGTTGGGCAAAAAACAAAGACAAAAGCAAAAGTAGCAAAAGGGATTTTCACGATGGTTGAAGTTGGTCCTTATAGTCATTAGTGAAAGTACTAGACAACAACCCTTCCATTTTGCTCTGTTGGTCTACTATAGCTCATCGATCAGCGTCAGCTATTTCGGGACAACCACAAATGTGTAAGATAATTGAAAAAGAGGGAAAAACTTCCTGCAAACGCAATATTGGCATCGCGATATCCAGTGGATTGCAAGGGAGGCGAAGGTGTAAAGGGACTAGTCCATCCTACGATTGGTACTTCAATTTATCCTAATCGTGGCTGCCACAAGATTTGATTTCCACAGGGAATAAGTCAGAATAAAGGATAAAACGATATCGAGTATTTCCGCACTACTGTTTCCCACCGATTTCACACACGCGTTGTTCGCATCCCTTACTTTCTCCTTCATTAAAGCTTCTAATTTTCTTTCAATTTTTTTACCCAAATCCTGCCTGAAACTGTTAGAAATTTCTTTCAGATGTGACCTAGCTTACCCTTCGATAACTTAAACTTTTATGCATCGCTCCTTTATTATACTTTGGTTGCTTACTTCTTAAAAATTAAATTACAGGTTATTCATTCAGGTGGAAACACCTTGAAGAAGTAATGGATGTGTATATGAGAGGTATAACCCATGCTAAACCTATAACTTTAAAAAGCTTGAATGATTTTACAAATTAAATTTGTACACAATTTTTTGTTCGGTTATTATTTCAATAATTTTGTGAAATATGAAAAGTTTTGTAATATTCGAGGCTTCCTATTGGTTGAACGGTTTAGTGACCTTTTGTTATTGGTCTAGCACACCTAAGGTAATTCAGAGACTAATGGGAAAGTTTGAAGCAAGAAGTTTTTATTCCTAAGGAACTCCTTATTTAAGGTCCAGATACCGCAGCATTTGTGCAATAGTTTAATTCTTAACATCTATTTATTTTATATAAAATGATGCCATTGTGACGCCTTATGTAAATACTCATTTAGTTGCATAACTCTAAAAAACATAAATGTTTTGCCTAAGAATCTCCTTAGATGTAAATATAGAAAAAATTTTAAATGGGTTCTAAAAAATTTGACTCGCCCTATACAGAGATTACATTTTCTTACGTATAAGTACTGTGTTTTGGTGTCTCAGCCCTTTAGGCCCAAATGCCCATTGTTCTTCAACATTCGTTGCTATAACTTTTTATGTCAACCTCGTAAAAGAAAAGCTGATACAGGTAGTAATACTTACAGTTCGAAGCTTCCCCTGTCGATTGCAGTGATAAACATTATCCTTTATAGTACCTATTTGTGTGGGAGAAGTTGCAACCTGTCTTTTTGAAAAGAGTTTGATTTTTTCGTGTTCTGGATTAGAAATTACAAATTTCACGCAATTTAACATTATGCTAGATTATTCAAATTAGCGTAATCGTGTAATTATCATCTGCCCTTTTAATACTAAATGTACCGATTAAGTTTGTACACATATGTTTTTCCATTTAAATAGGGCCATTTAATTACTAAATAGTAGCTTTAGTATTAAATTTCATTGACATTTTTCGAAATAACAAAATGGCAGCTTCAAGCCGGTGGCTTAAAGATTAATGTATCATATAAAATAGACAAGCTTGTGAAGTTTCTATTTAAGCTTTAAAAGCATGGTCAAAATTTAATAAAACCCTATTTTACGTAAGTTAGAGTCATGATGGTTATTATAAATATGTTATAGAAGCTGAAGGCTTATAGCATGATACAGGAAAATTTGTCCTTTAAATAAATCATTTTTCCTTGTCTTTGTGACAAGTAACTGAGCTTCATCGTATTTACAAATAAAACCATGATTGCAACTTACGTAAAATAGATACTAACTTAGTATTTTTATTAATATGTAACTATGTTTTTGAAAGTCAATTGAAAAATTGATTTGTTTTATATAATTTACTCATCCATAGTCCGAAACACTGAAGCTGCAATATTATTTTTCCAAAAAATTTTAATAGGCTTTAAAATGGTAGATATTAAGTAAACAATATATGCTAATTTCAATAATCCAGCAAAATGGTTATTTACTAAACGAAAAAATAGAATGTACATAAAAAAATGATATAAAAAATCAATTTGCAATTTTTGCCAGTTGCTGCATGCAATTATTCATTTTTTTATTGCGATCAATAGAGGGGGCTTTAAACTATAGAATGGGATGTAGTATCATTATAATTTATTTCTGCTACGAGATTTATTAGGCGTATAAATTAATTGTCGGACCCTGCGCTTACTGGATGGTAGTACCAATTTTAATTGTTATATCTTTCCCAACGTATAGTCGATCTGAATCGCTGTTCTATAGCTTCAAAACAACCTATAACATTTTATGTTCTTGCAAATGCAAGCTAAATTAGTGAGATCAATGTCCATCGAGCAATATTTAAGGGCCTGCTTTCTCTTCACTTTTCAACTCACGAAAACAGGCGAAGCATAAAAAGGATCAAATCATCAAATTAAGTAAACTAATACAAACTTGTTTGGAGATTCCGCAGATCTTTTAATTATGCCAGAGTTTTCTCTACACTATCGCATTACCTATACCTAAATTAATTTAACTTTAACATACATGCATAGGTTTATTATAGCATCTTTCATTTTGCATCCTGAATTTAAATTTAATTGAAGCTCTACACTCTAATTTTGTTTTTTTTGTTAGTGATTTTAGTGAGATTTGCACCTTGGCCAGTAAATATAGCATAGGCATGGCGAGCTGCATAGTGAATATTCTTTGGGTCGAGTTTGGAATACAAAAAGTCTCCACACAAAAAAACGACATCTTTAAGTTACTTGAAAGGCTTTGGAGTACAAGTTCATTCCGGGGGACGCTCCTCTTCCTTTGCTTTGTGTGTGTGTGGACTACGAAGCCTGGCTGGATCAGAGTTCCAACCGTTTGAAGGTCTTCTTCTCTCTCCTCCACTCATCCTAGTTCCAGCCCTATTATACGTCCAACTCCTTTATTTCCTAAAATTATCGTATTTCAGAAATCTTACCTTACCCAAGCTACGCACTGTCGACTGATTACTACCCTCAAGGTAGCTCTCGTTTTACCACTATAGTAAACTTCTAATCATGTCGTCCAATTAATTCTCTACTATACCATACAATTTTTTATATTCTCCAATTTGAATTGCCAAATTAAAGATTTGACCTTTAAAAGGCACAGAACATTTATTTCTGTAAGCTCGATAATTCCAACGATGATTGCAGGTCAGCTGGGCACTGTGGTGAGGTGAATAGAATTTGATTTGTTCGAGCAATTTCCAATGGTTCGTAGCACTGTGTAAAAAATAAAAAAAATCCACCTTCGTTCTGCGATTAAATGCAGCAACAGACTCGAAGACGCTGAAGAGGAGGTGGTTGTCGTTGCTGAGCGGGTCTTGCGAATCTCAGGGGTGGCTTTTGACACGGGAACGTTCGGTGCTGTTCAAGGGAGGAGAAGAAGATTTACGAGCGCAAGAAGCCTCGTAATTATTAGGCTCTACCAAGCAAGTCTTATTGCCTTACTCGGCCGCTGCTATAACTTTAGTTCTGGAGAACATCGCACGATGCGGACAACTACCTCCTCCAACATAGGAAATAAGTTCATTTCCAGAATCTCAACTTCCATTTACCTGCTGCTCTCGCAAGCATCAAGCTCCCGACATTACCCAGCATTCAAGGGAACGGGAACTGCACGCCACATCAAGATTTCTCTTATAACTTTTTCATTTTACGAAATGACTACAATGTTCCTCGATCAATCTTCTGATAATCATTTTTGATAATTTTTATTTGTTCTGTCGAGTCACAGACATATTTTCAGGATTTCTTTTCATTTATCGATTTTATCCAATGACTACAATGTGTCTTGATCAATATTCTGATCATTATTCTTGGTCTTTGTTGTTTATTCGATGGGGTTGTAAGTTATAGACATGCACATACACACGTACATGTATCTCATGAATTATATCAAGAAATTTCTTTCTATAAAAAGTAGAAAATGATTTAGGAATGACAGCTTTAAAAGAAATTTGTATAAATTTCGAGGATCGAATTTTAAGGTCTTTAGGAGTGTTTTTTTGTTAGCTTTAGCATCTCCGGGCGGTGCGAGATGTCCCGACTTAGGCGCGATGATGACAAGCGTGAAGTAGGGCTGCACGCGCGATTTAGCGGTGTGCCAGCTTCGTCTTCGGGCAAAGCACAGGCTGCCAATCAGTTTACGCCTTTCGAGTCGAACAATTCGATCTGGAAGAATCGACCCGGAAATGTCTCGTCGGAAGGAAATCTCTAACCGCGTACCAATAAGAGGGAAGAAGGGTAGCAACTATAATTTTGGAAAACTGTGAAACGATATGTTATCTTGATAAAATAAATGAAGAATCTTATCGGATCAGCATATTTTTTTGCAAATTTCTGTTTTGTGTTTTTTTGTATCTTCTCCTCTCTCTCTCTCTCTCTCTCGTACTCGTAACTCAATTTACTCTTGAAAATACCCAGTGTATTCCAAAAACAATCCCTACATCATTAAAACGTCAACCCATGATAAGCAACATTATTTATCTCGTTAAATAAGTAAGAAAAACTATTTTTTCTCTCTCTTGCTTTATTTTTGCAGATTATTACTACTTTTTGGAAAGTAAACTCGTGATTTTTTAATCAAGTAACGCATGATGCTTGTCAAGGGGTTTCGTTGTCTTCCTTTTGGTCTGTTTTCTTTAGCAGACTTTTTTCCCCAGCTAGTTTTCTCAGAGTTAATGACCCACTCGTCTGGAGACAGAGGACCGATGTGCTCCGGTTTTATTCCTCGTCTTTATCGGCGCACTGGCTCCCTCTCGGATAATTAAGATCGCCTACTCGTAGAGGAATAACAAGCGCGCGTGGCTTACCTACTTTTCTTCGGTACAGTTATGCACCACGACCTCTCAGCAGCTGCTCCGCGCCCTTTTCACTACCTATGCGAGCCTGCAATAAAAACCAGCAAGGTGAAACGCGAAAAAACTAGGAACCAGCGTACAGTCATTTGCATTTTTATTATATTTCCATTGACTTTTTATTTTTTAAATCCATAAATACAAAAAAGTCCTTCGACTCTAGCCCAATAAATTTTTTTTTGCATATCTCTGTTTCTGATCTCCAATGATTTAATTTCACTCGAAGAATGATACGTAGCGATTGATGATGATTAACGCGAGCGTATGTGCTTAGGTAATTAATCGTCGTTTCAAAGGTCTGTAGGAGGGGGGATAATGCAGATGGGAATAGGATTTCTGCTGTAAGTACATTATTATCTGGTTCTAAGGACAGAGAAGCCAATATCTACCATCGCTAAGCGCTATTCTCAAGCCCCACTATCTACTCGGTACTTTTAGAAAAGCCCTCGTCTATCAGTCGTCCATCGTCATTTTCTACGAACCGAATTACGCCAACATTCATCAAACGCGGAATATGCCACGTCCTCTCTTCTCCTCTCGTTGTTCCTATATCGACATAGAATATAATCATGGAATTTTTTTTTTTTTAATTTTTATACTTCATATTCAACAAAACTGTATTCTTTTCGTCAATTTTTACTCGTTCCTTATTAATTAACCAGATTGATTGCGGAATAATAATGGACTGCTTCTTCAATTCGAATAATAAATTTCCAGGGGTCTCTGGGGGAAACTAGGAAATTTTTATGAGTGAAAATTGATTATTGTTGCATATGCATAACTCTTTTATTCAACTATGATTTACAGTTGGAATTTACAGATTATAGACATTATATATTGGCTCGAGTGTAACATGCATAGTTCAAATTGTGAAGGTTGTCAAAATCAATATTTAATTTGAATTTATGAATGATTTGTCAATAATGTGATTTTTTAAAATTATCTTATATATATATATATAGGTGATTCAGAATTTTCAACGATCTGTCAAAGGCGACATTCAATGAAAAGAGAAGATTGTCCGGTGCGCAAAAATTATCACATTCTGCAAAACCCTATCGTTAGGAGTGGAAGTCTCGATTGGAGCTTACAAGTTCGTTAAGGGATTTCATTCGATTCTGTGGATGGACTAATTGAGCTCACGAAACTATATGTACATATAGTTTGGCTTAATTAATCGTTTGTAACTAGGAGGATTATAAAGGGAAGGCGTATATACAATGCAATCCTACACAATGATGATTTTATTACGTGCTATATATAAAACTAAATATCACTAATAATTTTGCGATTCTCTCCAACATTGTAAAGGCTAATGTTCAATCAATTATAAACCTTCGTCCAGATTTCAACAAACGCGTGCTTTTTGCAATCGTCAGCAACTTTCCAGCAGCAATCTTTTCCCTATAGTATTATACTTTTATAAATTTAAATAATTTAATAAATGAAATGGGTAATTTTGAAAATGATTGTTTTTGTGAATCTGCTGTTACATATGGCTCGATAGAGAGAATATGTAAATATTTCGTAAAATTTGGTAAAGTTTATATTAGCATGACCAGCAATATACATCCAACAGTTCGAGTTGGAAGAACTGCTAATAATTCCTTCCTAAGCGTCCCAAAAGGCTATGAAACTCTCTAATAGACATGTAATAAAATTTTAGAGCCTATTATATATGCACTATAATCAAACTTATATGAAATAGCCCGTATATAGTTTATATATCTACTCCATCTGGTCACTCTCTCGTATATAATATAATTATTATTATTTGATAAATAAAGAAAAATCCTCAAATTTAAAAGGTTTTATGAAGACTTATAATCAACTTGTCATACAGTAAATATATTTTAATATTATAATATCGAAAATTACAAGCATTTATAAAATTTTAAATATGTTTTTTAACAACAATTACTAAAAAAATTCTATCAATAATAACAATATTTTGATTATTATATTATATGAATATTGCACTTTGAGTTTACGTAGTTCTTATAATTCCTACATTAATTATTTTATGTTAACTTCAAGAATGTTAGTTTCTAAATCATTTAATTCTGTAAATTTTACCATTTTAATAGAATCACCTTTAGCTTCGCGAGAATGAAGTAAAAAGTGAAATGGTTGTAATTGATTGATGGACTGACAGTGGCATTTGGTAAATTCTGAAAGAAATTTTTGTTTGCTTTAACGGGGAAGCTGGGATCTTTGCATATCTAGAATGAGCAGCTAGGAAAGCCCCGGAGAGAAGGAAAGTCAATTGGAAAAGCTAAGAATACGAATGGTCCTCGAGATATCGTCTGCTCGAAGCAAAAATCAGCGTCTGATCTTACTATTCATGGGAAAACTTTTAATTTGCGTAGCAGCCACAGCATTTCTGATCGACTCCCTACGTGATTCGCTATTCTTGCTCGGACGCCATGCCAACTTGCTGCCAAAGAAAATATTTTCTCGCTATTCTTCTCTCTTACTTCATCCCAGTATCCAAAGAAATCACATTTTTCTACGATAAATTTGTTGTCGCCCTCCCTATATTCCCTTTTGCCTCCCCTTATTCCTTGGACATTTGAACAATAAAAATTGTCACACCGCGAAATTTTTGACCTAATTGAAGGTTTCACAGGATTTTCTAGGAAATAAAAACTAATAGTAACTGTGCTAGACCACTGTACATATACATACATTATAGTTCATGTGCTTATAATTTCACAGTCGAAATAATATATAACGAACGATTGAATAATATGACAAGTGAATATCCACTTTCGGAAGACTCGAGGTCAACTACGAAAATATAAGATATACAGGCTGCTCTTTAAAGAAATTATTGTGACCTTCGTTATAATTTTCAAGGTCGTACAAATTAATCACGAGGGGAAGCTCTTTAAAAATAATTAAATAGAGACAGAATCTCATTATTTATTTTTCTAATAAATCATACTATTTTCAATTCTATTTAGGCGTATCCCAACACTTATGGAATATCCTGTATACAGGGTGAGGCACTTAAGCCGCCCCAGAATATGGATGCAGAAAGGCGCGTATCTCTTCACCTATAAAAGATATTCAATTCTTGCATAGAACCTTTATGAAAGCAAATAACAAGAGGCTTCGAAAATGTCCTATGGAAAAATTGAATATCTGTTATAGTTAAAGAGATACACCTCTTTCGGCATTCGTATTCTGGGGCGGCTTAAGTGCCTCACCCTGTATATACATAGGAATATTCGGCGGGTTAGCATTAACGTAGGCAATTTGTGCGCGCGAGTAAACCATCATATCAGTAAAAGCGGAAAAGTGCTTGGTAGCGTCATCTGCATTAGGTATATTAAATAATTATTAAATGTACGCTTGAAACGAAACAACGATTACGAACCGCTAAATGCAGATAATTATCATTTATTTATATATCCCCACGGTTAAATTTCCTTCCTTTAGCGCATTGCTATTAATTAAATTTCTGTGCTACTGTATACATGCATCATAAATCACGAGGGAAAATAAATAGAAGAATAAAAGCCTAATATATTAATAATAAATTAATTTAGTTATTTTCTTTTGTTATAATATATAAAAAAAACAACACTGTATATATTACATGTATATATAATATTTGGAGATTTCATCCAGAGCAAAGTCTCTCGTAAAGATTTTGCCACGAACGATAAATTTGGTAGTGTGTATTTCTACACATTGGAAGGTGCCGGGTAAAGGGAAAGGGTGGCGAAGCCATGAAAATCACTGTGGATGAAATTAGGCGAAGTTCGCTTAAGGCCTTCTTACCTGAGAGAAACTTGTCTAAGAACATCCTGTAAGTAGGAAGAAGGAGCAGCTTGATGGTACCTTTGCACATTGTCTAACTCGATTAAGACTATTATTTATTTATTAAGCAAAGAATATCAATCCTTCTCATTTAGAAATCCATTCAAATCAATTTTACTGACCCCCCCCAACCGTCCACTGAATGCAAGCCATCATTCGATTTAAATCGCATTATGCTATATATTTATTATATCAATCGAATTATTGGACGATAATGAAACGATGCGAATGAGATTTACTCGAGGATTTAAGATTTCCGATTATGCCGAGTGAGTCTTGAACTCTGGGTGGAAAAGTTGAATCACGAGGAATCCTCCAAGAAGCGAATTGATGGAATTTCCGAGCTGGCTTGTATCTGTGGTACAAATCTTAAATTAACATGGATTAAGCTGGGCGGAAAATTGCGATGGCACAACGAGCATGATCGACTATTCAGCGGTTGAGCTGTATTATCTGCTATGGTAATCTGAGAAACGCTGAATGAATAGGTCATGATCAGGAGATTGGCTAGTGGGTACCTATTCATTAGCTTTTAGCCTAAACCGTAACGTTTCTCCTTGACTTCTGCAAAAATGAAAAAAAAAAAACAGTCAGAAATGAAATTTATGAGGATACAAAATATTAAACAATCGTTTATTCATTTTATTTTAACGATACTTGCAAGAATTTTTGTTTATTTCGGTTTGATACAATGTTTCGTGGTTTATTTGGGAAAGGAAATAGATGGATCGATCGAGGAGGAATTTTGGTGATATCCGAGTCTTATGCTTCGTAGGCAAACGATCAATAATGGAAGCTAATTATGCAATTTTAGGAATTTAGTAATTATGTGTGTATATAGCGGTACGACTAGTACAACGTGAATTTCTCTGCACACAGTCTCATCTCCTTCAAGCATTTTCTCATCTCTCTACACTTGTGTGCTTTTGCTCTTAATCGATGAAACAATGTATATGTAGTGGTACAACTAGTACAAGGTAAATTTCTCTGCACATAGTCTCACCTCCTTCGAGCATTTTCTCTCATCTCTTTATACTTGTGAGCTTTCGCTCCTCATCGATGAGACACATTGTTGAAAATGTTACCTGGGAATGAGCCAAGCTTGATCCTCGAAGAGAATTCGCATAAGAATTTAATCGTCTGCTTGAAGTTTCGAGCATAGTACATGGATTTAAGAGCATCATCCAATAAGCCTGCTTATATCTGCGAAGCCATATTCCTGAGGTGAATTATTTTTTGCCTGAAATGCCTCTTGCTTAATCGGTTTAACTATTGTAGGAAGCCCATTTTGATGATTTAGCATAACTCGAGGTTGCCCCTTAACCCCGAACTAATTAATCGTTTTCAATTCTCTTTTCCACTAGGAATTAAATCTCTTCAACCTTCTTCACTGTATCTATTTGTCTTCCTTCCTTCTGCTCGATATAGCAGTAATTTTATTTCTAATTGTGAATATTGTTTCTGACAGCATTCAACTTATCACTTCGTTATACAAAAATAGCTTGGTGTTTTGATTTTATAAATTGGTGATATAACGCGATGATTTGCATTTCTCTTCTATAATGAGAATCCTGATATTAGCAACCGAAGGATAATATATATATGTAGTTATATAAACAGGATGTTTCTACGTGGGACGATAACCAAATTCTGTCGTCGCAATTCCACATCCTTACGACCACTTGATACTTTCTTATCCCATGCAGCTAAATCAATATTTTTTATAGTTTAGAAAAACAGAATCGATATAGTATGAGAGGAAGGCTTATGGAGTTCGCGAGTTTCCTACGGTACACTCTTAATGCAGCTTTCAGCCAAGCCTAGTTGATGGGCTCACGGTTGCTTTGAGTCATAGAAGCCGCTGGCCGCTTTACTCGAGACCGATACCCTTTGATCCTCGAGCCTGAGCTGTTTTTTCGGACGGTTCCACCTTCTTCCTTTGCTCTTACCATCGAGATAAAGCTCCCTCGAAAGGTCTCCCTTGTCGCGCAAAGAAGTGAACATGGATGAAAGGCGATTTAAACACTAGCGCTTCGACAAAAATACGTCTTGATTAACCCTTTGACATGCGCGAATTCTGCAGTCGGATCATCACTTTTTTTTCACCCCCTCCCCCTCAACTAACTAATCTGTATTAAGTGTAATCAAAAATTTTAAATGTTTAATCGAATTTTCCTAATTCTTAATTGTTTTGTCCATAAGAGCTTAGACCATCAAATTTAATGATTTTTAATTAGAACCAACAAAATTTGTGAGAATAAAATTTTGTGAATACTTCAAATCATTAACGCGATTTATCATCAGTGAAATGCTTCTTAATAATACTGTATAGCGTTTTAGACCAAAAATGTGTAATTTCATTTACTTAACTTCGTGAAAAAATAAACTATGAGCCAACTAAAATAACGCAGCCATATTTAATGGTATTCTTCAAGCGATTTAGTCGAAATCTTCAAAATTACCTTCCGGCACTATACATAGATGAGAAAAGTAGTTTGAAAGAAAAATATTGCTTCTATGTATGCTCTACGACGGTGACCGGCATTACCCGCCAACCTGGATTACCCCCCTCTCCCTTATTTGTACGTAGCTGTAGCTGAATTATATGCATACAAGTATAGTGCATACAGTTTCGCGCGAGAGAAAATCCTACAATAAAGAAAGCAGTATTGCACGGAATTAAATGCGTCTGCCTGTATTTTTTTTCAAGCAACATTTTATGTCCGAGCATTTGAATCCCGTTTATTATATTCCTCGTTAATTAAAAGACGATTTTGGAAATGAAGCGACGAATGAAATAGTAGATTTCAGAAATGTAAAATAAAGAATGCCCTATTTTAATTTGTTTACTTAAATATCATCAAAGTTAATTATTCTATAAAACAAATGCTGTTTGATTCTGAGGGGGACATAATATGCTGACATTGATTTGGCCTTGAAAGGAAGTTAAACGACTATATGAAGGACACTTTGAGTTTTTTTAAATGTAACAGGTTATATATCATTTTGTATTTTTTTAATTGATTTCGAGTTTTCAAAAATTGTTTTATTTTTTCACTTCATTCAGTTTTCAGATATTCATCTGCACACTTATAAACAAACGTCCTATGTATATACATACGTTTACAATATAAATGTCGAGCAAAGTGTAAAATTGCCTTATCAGCTGCTGGTAGAACTCGGGATGAATTTGGAATTTCAAAGAGTTTTATTTCCAGTTGGAGCCAGCGAAAAATATGTTTGAGAGGATATTATAGCCAGTGAATAAAAATTTAGGTGTAAGTCCTGATTTACATAGGAGTACGTGTAAGGCGAGGTGTATGTATAGTTTGTTTACATGAAATCTTTATCACTTTCGCAGCGCGCTCTGCTATAAATTCTCGGGCACGCTCGGGGATTATGGTACAGTCGAGGGGCAGGAGAGGGGGTTGGAGGGAGGGTCTGTCGAGACTTGGGAGGGGATAGCACCCTATTGAGATTTAGTTTCCACAATCGCCCTCACGATTCTACCTATATAGCGCAATGTGGATCTACGAGTAACCGAGCGAAACTTATCAAATCCCTTTTTACCGATTCTACCTTTACTCCCCTTTTTCACCATTACTCTTAGCATTAGCTTCTATATTTTCTCTCACATCTTTCGGTCCACCTCCTCAAAATTTTAGTTTGTAAATATGGGCTCGAAATTCGTATATTGCACTTCTTAAATTACTTCAATTATTCAATCCTGATAATATTCGATCCTGAAATTGTTATTGTTTCAATGATATCTGGTAACGAGGAGAAATTTATGGATCACCATCTATGACGCAATAAGGATCTAAAAATAACCAAGCAAAATCTATGAAATCCCCCTTTGCCAGTTCTACCTTTACATCTCCTTTTCACCATCACTCTTTACATTAATTAACTTCTATTTCCCCCCCACATTCCCCGGTCAACCCCCCAAAACTTCACTCTAAAAACAAGCTCGAAATTCGTATAAATTTCTCAAACTACTTAAATTACACAATCCTAAAATTATTATTGTTTCGATGATATCTGGTAACGAGGAGAAGATTATGGATTAATATTCGCATAAATTATAGAATATAATGGTTCCTGGATAGGGGCTAGTGGAAATTAAGGTCAAAGTGTGGGAATCCTAGGGGGGGGGGGGGGGATTGAATGGAGCGGAATGCGTAGCGATGAGCTTTTAACAAGGCGCATTGTAGATGCGAGGGGGGGGGGGGGATGCGATCGGGAGGGGTGCAGCAGGAGGACACTGGGCAGCTACCCAGCAGCCAGGATCCAGGAATGAGGAAACTAGCTGGCGCCTGGCACCGCTGGGAGCCGCCGCCGCCGCGCCGCGTCGCGTCGCGTCGCGTCGCGGTCTCGACCAGTCTGGACTCTGGACGCTCCGGTCAGGCGCGGTTCGGCCGCAGCGTTGCGGAGTGTGGCGGCCGGCGTCGCCGGCGTCGTCGTCGTCGTCAGGCCACCCGACGTTTTCATCCCGCTCGTTCCCGATTAATTTCCATTTATATTCCGAGCGGCTCGCCGCTGCGTTTACAAGAGTCCGTAATTGCACCCAGCCAGAACGCGCGCGAATATCGCGATTTCATTGTGTATTCACCTGGTCGCGATAAGTCCTACGATGAAAATCACTCGTTATTCACCAGCACGCGCGTTTCAGATCCCGATAGAGCTCTTCGTTCCTATTTAGAAATTACAGGCGATCATCATCGAATAATATTACACATATACATACATATTTGTGTTGTATAGAGCGGTAGAAAATTCTGAAATACAATTTTTTTTTTTGATCAAATTTTTTTCTTTTTATATCGAATATGGCACAGACTTTACAGTGTTGTCAGTTTTAATTGGTCCCTGGGAATATCTTGTAAATAAAGGATGTTATGAAAAATTTTTAAGATGAGAACTGTGGGGTGGACGTAAGATAATGTGATTGGCTTATTCTTGGTAGATTGTTTGAAGGTCACGCGGAGGTTAGATTATTTTTTCCAAATAAAACGTTATTTTTTTATTACATATTTTTAAAGCTGACCACGAGAGTTTTCCGAAATCCTATTTTAATTTTTCTATTTCATCAAATCGTTTACAAGATATTTCAATTTGAAAGCAGCGTAGGAGAGGGAATACACATGTGTGTACGTGACACTCACGCACAATACTCTAGCCAAAGTCACACCTATTTGTAATTTCAAATCGAAATACCTCATAAACGGCTGAATGAAATGAACAAACGAACAGAAGCTTTTAGAAGGATCCTGTGGTCAGTTAGAAAAATATGTAAATATACCCCAACACCTTAATTAAAAAAAATTAAGCTACCTTCGTGTAGCGTTCCAAAAATGTTTCAAGGTCAAACCAAAGATACCATCTTATGTCCCCCTCGAAGCCAAAACACATTTAATAAATTTTTTCATAAGATAATTAATCTTCCGGATATTCTCGTGGACCGATTAAAATCAACCCCTCCCCCTGTATAATTGTGTCCAAACACAAGTAGATAATTTCTTAATAAATTTAATCACTCTTCAACGAGCGTGTATTTGTGTGAAGCTGGTGAGAGTGAGCGGTATATATATACATACAATATACACGAGGACATATAGTATGGATAGAATTTATTACGAGGATGTTTTATCATGAAGCTGCCACTACTGCGTACAAATCATTGGCTGTAAGAGATTGCTGTGCGGAAACACGTATTACTTCGTGCTGCAATTCTTCGGAAATTTCAGAATCTCGCTCGCCTCGTGAGATAAGCGATATATTTGATGCAGCAGTTTTCTATTAATTCTCTCCTGGTGATTATTGCCATTGGTTCATCGTTAGTTATTAACATTCACTTGGCTCTTCTGGGTGCACTCGTGCCCTCCTTCATGATTGATAAACAATAAACCTACGAAAGAGAATGAGAATTAATTAAAACGATTCGGCTTTTAGGACTTCGCCACGCTTAATTGGTTGGAACTGCGGGCTACCTGGTTTACAAAAGCGTCAAAATAATTATACTATTAGCGAGTAAAAGCTGCGCAATTGTGTCAGTGTGATTAAATGTTCGCGCTGAACACCTGCACAACGACCCTTTAAAATGCGACGGAAAATCTCCTCCAATCCACCTCGCAGCGATTCTCTTGAAAAGCACCATTTAACCGACGAATTGATCAAATATCAGGGTCAACTTTAAAGTTTTACCCTGGCCCACACTCCATTTGTGTTTTTTATTGTATTTCCTCACATTGCCTTCTATCGAAAAAAAAACTACTTCAACTGCTGATATTATTTCAAGGAACGAAGAAGTTACCGTTCTTATATACCTTCGTACAAAGTTTCAAGGTAAAATCAATGATATTATATTATGCTCTTCTAAAAATTAAACAATATTTATTTCAAATATTTTTTCATAGTGATAAAAATAATTTAAGCATTATATTTCTGTAACGTGTAGAGTGAATCGACCTGTATATAAAATTTAGCATTTTATATCCTCGAAAGGGAATAAAGATTGAATTCTTAGACTCGCAGCACCAGCAGTATCTCGTATCATTATTTTCTCTACAATTGTTAGCTTATTTTGTTCTGAATATTATTTAAATTTCGGTAGTATTTATTCACTTCGTAATACTGATGTATTAGTTAATTTTCCTCAGGTAAGGAGAAAATATTGGATAGTCACTGTTTGATATAGGGTTCTCCAACACATCGTCCAAATTGGAATATTTTTATCGAAATTGCTCTTGCTAACGCGTCCCCTGTGGGAATCCGCAATAATTCGAATCGGAATATCGAATACTCTCTCTGGACCTTTCCGATTAGAAATTTAAGTCCTCTGCAGAACCTATTGGAGGAAGTTACCAATAATTTAGCACAATTTGTATGTAGGCCTTACTCTAAGTGTGTGAATTAATTTTCTATTTAAAACCTATTATATATTTAAAATCCTTCGGTAACGTTACCACAAGAGTCACAATTTATCAAAGATATTTTCAAAGTTAAACGAGCAAATCTGTATAATTATAGCTTTATTCTTGTCCAGTAGATTTTCTCTCTCTCTCTCTCTCTCTCTCTCTGTTTTTTTTGGCGTAGCTGTTTGTTATTAAGAACAAATATCACCACTGCATCCCTCTCATATATCTCTCTTCAATTCATATTTCAGTATTCGCGCTGTCTCTGATGAAACACGATTGTAATAGTAACGGAAAGGAAAGCTCGCGTCTAGCTTTCACTGACAAAAATAATGCTGAAAAAAAGTAGCGAGAATTTAGTACAAAAACAATGTCAGATACCTGGAGAATAAATTTCATTCCACAATTGTACAACGAACATAATAAAAAGCAGTTTTAGAATTTCCAAACCACTAATAATAATCGTGAAACGAATTAAATCTTTTTAGATTAAAAAGGGAGAGAGAGAGAGAGAGAGAGAGAGAGATTGAAATATAGGAAGAGATCAGTTGGATGAGTAAAATCGTTAAAATAGAGATAAAGTGATAATCAAGGGTAAAGGGCTGGCTGGCTGCGTCACACGAGAGCACTCTAGGTGAACTTAATACAATAGAGTTCAATGGAAAAAATGTAACTCATGCACTCATTGAGTTACCATCCTAGTGCAATAATCGGTTGGTGAAGTTGATAAGGGATGGTGGAGAAGGACAAAAAATTGATAAAGAGTAATAAAGGGTCGCGAAAGGAGGGATAAAATGGGGATGGCTGGATTGAGTGGATCCTGTGTTGGTTAGGGCGATTTCCAGAGGAGCAGGTGGTTGCATCAAAGGCGTTATCCGCTGCTTTCGCATCTCTTTTCGTCTCATCCCTCTGTGCATCTTTCCAGTGGCATCTATATATATATATATATATATAGACGCGTAAATCCGGTGACCTCGATGATACGCTATGCATCCATCGCCCTTATGCAACGAACCAATATACTCGTACTATCGCCTACTCTCTATCATAGCTTCCTCTTTTTTCTTCTCTTTTTCTATCAAAGCACCGACCCCTCAGGATATGAACACATCCACTTCCACTCTAAAAACCCAAGAAATTCCGTGCCCCAACGATCCCATTTACAGCTAACTAGCACCTAGATTTTTTTCCACATTTCGCTGCCTGTTATTTATTTAATTCGACGAAAAATGTAAAATCTACATAGCTGCGATATAAATTAGAAGAATAAGTTTGTTAATTATATATAGAAAGAGGGAGAGAGAGAGAGAGAGAGAGAACCGGAGCTCTAAAATTCGATAATAATTCATTTTGAGTGGAAAATTTTATTCGTAGCCAGTGCGTAGTCCATCAGGGATGAACGACTTCTGGCTGTAACGAATGTCTGGTTTTAATTAACTGAATCGTTCGTCGGAGGACTTAAATTACTTTGCGCGGACAGGTTCGAATGTTAATCGAGCGACCGTTCGTCGTCTTGTCCAAGCAGCTACTTTCTTAAATGGAGAAAACTACAGTGGTGGAACTCTCCTAACTAATTAGTCCTTATCAAATTACTACTGCCTATTCTTTAATCAGCATATCCTGTAAATTATTCCTTATCTTATATACCGTTATCTAGATTTGACAAAGCTTTTCAATCTGAATTCATTTTTATCTCGGTATTATTAAGTATCATTGAGAAACAAAAAACAGAAAAATGTAATATCCTTTTTAAAGCATCTCTTGCTATTTTCTTAATGTGTCGGAGAGAAATTTTAGTTGGACTGTCGGGTTTCGCAGACAGTCCCAATGTATACTGTAACCGATGCAATAAAGCTGCAGCATAGTTTCACAAATCCCATCGAGCCGCGTATTTCCACCGTAGATTCAGGATGCGAGGCATCTTCGAATTCTTCACTCCCCCCCTCCTCCTGCTCTCTACAGGCACGCCATATGGCGCAGCCCTTTCCTAGCCCCTTTTCTGCCCAAATTGAAGATTGAAATTGAAAATGCCAGCCTTACCGACGCACAAACATAAAACTTCTTTTCCATCCTACTTAAACATGTACACAAGCAAAGAACAGCGTTTATAATGCAACAAAAAAACATTTTATACTTTATGACCGAATTTACTTACATTTATGCTAATTTTAAAAATACATAAAATGTAAGTGTCCTGCACTTTTTTCTTTAATCTTCTTAATAAATTGTTGGACGCGCACATTTTCACGACAATAAATTTCATTAGGTGCTTTCATCTGATTTATAATAACTGTACAACTACAGCATGGGAGAACTTCAGAGATTTAATTAAAATCTCAAAACTATGAAGCAGGTACTTTTTACAACTTTCTAATGTCGCGCTACTCTAAATGAAATTAAAGCGTCTAAAGTGGAGTTTCTTATAATTAAATTACAATTTAACTGTTTGCTGAAGCGACAGTTACAAATAATAAAGTCTGATATAATTTTTATTTGCCGATAAATCGTATATGGCACAACAAGTGTGCGTACCAATTCCTTGTTCTTTTTTTCAGAAAAATATATAATATTCTTACCAGATTTTTTTGACACTCGTTGATCGACAACCTTAATTCCTAATTCCTTTGAAGATACAGACACGATAACAAAACTTTGATCATTTCTTGTCAATTTGTAAAATGAAATATTGTTTCCAATAAGTAATGCAAAATGCCACGAATGTAACTGTGGGAAAGCAGAGGGACTGGATAAAAATAGAGGACTGCGTGTACTGTCCGGATACCATTGAATATTGCTGCAGGTTTTTCGCAGTAGCAGAAGGACTTGTTTTTTTTTACATTTATTACTGGCCGAGATTAAACGGAAAAGTAAATTTGCTTTATGCTAAAAATTGTTTGAGTATTTTAATAAACTACCTACACTTCGCGAGTAATTTTCTGAAGGGTTCATATGCGTTTGCCTTTCCCTGGCACAAGAGCATATTTTATAGTACGATAATGCTTCAAACCTGTATACATAGAGAGTAGCTGGAGCGGAAATTCATTCACGACGTAAATTTTCAATTAGATCCCAATGAGAATATTGTATCGTGCGAGAGGGCAATTGAAACTTTTTTAATTAAACAGTTGTCATGCGAGTTACTCACCGTGGATCTGCACGTTGTCGATGCTTTCCTTCCGGTTCATATTCTAATAGAAATAGCAGTAGAAATTAAGGGCAGCGGCTAGTCAACTCGCTCTTGCGGTGAAAATGCGTTTAAGAGGGAAGGAGTTTGGCGTGAATTGCAGCTGTCCAGCCGGTAGTTATTGGAAAATTGTTTGATTTAATAATACCAACCGAGTAATTATCGAGGAGCTGTCTCAGAGCACAACATCGTCTCCTCTCTTCTTCATGGCCTCCATTTCGTTCTTCGAATCTTGTGGTTCTTGCGCGACTTGGTCTATTTTAGAAAAATTTTTTTAGTCGGACAGTAATGTCTGTTACAACTGCGTTAAAAGAAAATTGTCAGAAATATTATAAATTTTAAACTTTTAATTGTACTAAAACCTTTTCCCCTGATTAAAAAAGCATTTTGGCACTCGCTCTGACACAAACCTCAGTGTACCTGCTGCAGTCTTCGTTGTTCCTTTTTCACGTACCTCGGGTCACAGTCTCACTCTCTCTCTCTCTTGTGTTCATTTCTACAATCCCATCAAATTTCCCCAAACAAACTGAGCAACGACGATGAACTTGCGTAACAATCATTTTATCTCAATTTCTCGTATTAAACAATTCACATTTTGCGAAGAAATTGCCAAGGACAATTCGCATAACGCAATACAATCAGGAAAGAATATTACCAGCAACAGGTGGGAGCAAGAGACTTATTTGCATTCGCACTTAAAAATATTAAACATGGCCTGGAACACACATATTAAACCTGCAGCTCATACTGTACTGGAGAAGTACCCAGTCTTTCAGTAAACTAATAACTTTGCTGGACTAGAAATAAAAAGTGGATGCAAGGACTTCCCTTTCAAGAAGAAAAACTAATTTTAGAAACGGTAGTAGAAGTTGCATTATGGAGAAAATTGGTGTAAAAAGACTTTATGAGAATCATGGAACGAAAGAGCTGTGCAATTTATTGTTTTATTCACTTTTGCATGAACTGCATGAACTCTGAAGAAATTGCCGCAATATCCACGCTACGCAAAGTATCTTACCCATTAAAGTAGCTTTTCCTTTTGAAAAGTGCTTTTAATGCTTAAAGGTTTCGTTAAGTTAAGTAGAATTTGGTGAATCATTGACGTTACTCTCGATAAATAATTTATACAGGATTAACATTTCTGGAAAATAGACTGTAATCCCTAAGCTATTTTAGAGATGTGGTAACCTAGAATAAGGGAGTTTTATCAGTGCTATCTTGCGATAAAACACTTGGGATACGCTAAAAATGAGAGCTAAGCCATCCTTGGCGACCGGAGCTGGAAGAAGCTATATAGTCGCTGAGAATCTTAATAGGATTCGCGAGGACGAACGAATTCTGTTCTGCTGTGGATTTAATTTAATACCCATTCATCCATCCACCCTCTCTCTCTCTCTTTCTCTATCGAAATCCAAGTTATTCATTATAAGGAGACAGAGTGCATCAATTTTCGTTTCTGAAACCAAAGTAATTATATATAGTAGAAAATCAGATAAAAAATACTATAAAAAAATAGTATAAACTTTGCTGTGTATCAAATTTCATGGATTGCAGAAAGCTTGAGAGCTTTTTGATACGGTTGCAGTCGAATGATTCAAGAATGAAGAAGAGGTGTATCGAATGTGCACAATGAGAAATAAAATTACTTAGAACCTCTTTCCTCAGAAATCACATTACTTCGTAGCCATTAAGGCGAGTCAAATTGCATTACTCGTCTGCTTTCCGTAACATTCAAGAGGAAGCTGTTCTCTTCGCCTTTTCCCCATGAATCCATCCTGGTACACAATTCGCCGCTTATTCACTATAGTTATTTCTGTCATTGAATTTATTCTAGGATCATATTATAGATTTTAGCTCTCCTCCTATTGTCAAATGCTCATCTTTCCCACACGTGTATGTAACGCGAGTAAGCGTTTGTACAACGGGATGGTTGGATAATTGCGAATGTTGGGTAATGCTGAATTTGATATTTTGTGCAAGGAAACCAGGTAGAATCAAGTAAAATAGATTCATTGATGCATTTGCGTATTGTTTAAGATAAAAATGATCATAAAAGTTCGAATGCTATTTTACATATTAAAGTAAAATCAGTTAAATATTGGTAGGTATTTCTTTCTAGTTTTTGTATCTTATTTATAAAACCCCATAAGTGCTGTTAATATATATATATAATCTATGCTATATTGGAGTGTTGTGAAAATTTATGATTAAAGAACGAGCTGCATTGAACGATAAAAATAAAGTTCGTTTGCACAACGAAATATTTAGAGGTAGTATTGTAACGAATCTGAGACAATTATTCACGTTTATTCCGTACTTTGGTAAGTTGGAACTGTCCATAAAGCTGAGAATGTCTACAGGAACTCGACAAAGAAGCTGTCACTCCCTTGACGCAGCGGTCGTAAAACCACCTGTTTAATTTAGCCCTTGCCGAAGCTTAGTCCCATTTCGTTAAATTCCAAAGTAATCTTTACTCTTTTTTTACATAATAAAACCTGAGTTTAAAAATAATTACTACTGATAGAATGTTTCCTCTTAATTATAATTTCCTTAAATAATTCATTCTCCATAATTATACCTCGATTATACATATTTTGTGTGTATGTCATTTTTTATAAAGTATATATATATATATATATATATATATATATATATATATATATATATATATATATATACATAGCTCTGAAGAGAGTGAATGTGAGGGTTTGTAATAGAAAGCAATATAAGCCAGTGATTATCTTTGATTACCTTTGATGCAGCAGCTGTGACGTGAGAGTTGCTGCAGGTTTTGGGCTTCTTGGGGAGAAAGGATTTGACATTGATGGCTACAATTAAGAGGTTCGTAAGAGCGAGTCCTTTGTACCTTAGGAGCAGTCGCACTCGAGCCCTTAGACTGTCCTATATTGTTCGGGCTAATTAAATACCAGTGGGAATTCCGCATTGGAGTTCGGAGACTCACATCAAATATATTCATGAAACTACGTGCAGTAAAAAAGTTAAAGATTGTAGAACTTTCATTTTGAGTGCTTAAATATTTTTATAAAAGATAAAAAATATGTTCAGAATTTTACTTTAAACTGACGTACAGGGATCAAAGTTGATAAATCTGAGATTAAAAAAGAAAAGATAATCTGATACTGAGTGTAGCTCGTGGTTAAGCAGGACATTTTATCGTGGTTATCTAGCTAGCTAGTTCCGGTTCACTCTATGTAGGTATTGCGTAGGTTAAACTATCACGATCGTCCAGGTATAAAGATTTATACACGTAAATAATTTGTCAGTACCTGGAGCTGTTCGAATTAATTTTTCCATAGGTCTTTCAAGTTTTACGTCTGTTTGGTGGTAGTATCGATCCAATCGAATTAATTCGGCTAAACTTTACACCGGACATTAAAGGAAATATCCTATGTGACTTAAATTCTCTCGGTATATCTCGTAAGAGACGAATGAAGTGGTCGATATTCTACCACTGAATTTTTCGAGAATAACCTATTGTCATCTTATTATTACGATATCCTGTTGAAATTAAGAAAAAAAAAATTAAATAACGTGTAGATGTAGGATTGTGTTAAAAATAAAAGTCGTACCTCTGCAATTTTTTATATTTTCAGTTTTTCCCACCTATATATTCATTTCCACTTTAAATACGCACTCGTGTAATTCAAATGTTTTATCTGGCCTTTTTCAGTAATTTATATCGTTTTAAACTTTTTCCAACCATTTAATTGCACGTATTTAATTCGTAAACATTCAATTATTTCAAAATATCATAAATATCAATTATGATTTCCATCCTTAAAACAGCAATATAGAAATTTCTCGAGTTTTGCGAAATAATATTTCAACCGAAAATCCATATATTCCATTAGAAAGCGAGAAACGCAGCTGGTCGATGAAATATTTGAAAGTAATTATATCCCTAAAAGTTTGGCATGGCAGGAATTGATCAGGTTGGTCGGTAGTAGTTGGTGATTGCGCTAGTGCCGCAGCCCATTTATTCGAGCTTCCTGCTGGACAAGCGGAGAGCGAAATGTGCACCGGCTGTGACGACACAAGCTTGCAATAGCTCCTTCTCGTCGCGTCCCCTTCACAGTCGAATGAGGCAGCTTGTTGGAAATGAAGCTCACCGAAATTCAACCAACTTGACGAGTATCACGTGGCTCTCGCAACTTTTCCAAACGAAATCCCTTTTAATACCTACTAACGAGTGCTGGATGACCAGTTGAGTTTATCCCAAGAATAAATATCTGATAAGATATCGTACTCAATGGTTTCCTTCAAACAGTTTTACATCCAATGAGAATTTTATTTCTCTAGCCAAGCAAAAAGAACTGTTAAAAATGGAGAAAAATATAGTTGGTTGAAAAAGGACGAGAAAATATTACCACTGATTACTCAAGGTTGGTTGGGTTTAGGATGTAGTATTCATTTTAGGGGTTTGAGTCGAGCATGGTGCGCCTGCTGATGTCAAGTGACGCAGTAACAGCTCTCCGCAGCGCTGCTCGTTCGCTCGCTCGTCGGATGTACTTCTAGAAGAAGCGATTTCGGAAAGCTTTAAGGTCCCTTCAGGATCCTGCAACGACCTCCTGCAGGTCTAACCGCACGGTTAAAGAGGATCACGCGCGAGCAGCCAGCCAGGCACACACTGGTACATTTAACCAATGTACACACACTCGCACGAGTAATCGCAGGACAGAGTGACGTTTAAACATGTAACGACACTGCGGGCGCGACGCAGTGTGGAGTTATACGATCCATCCTCCTACGTACGGATCCACCAGTTAGTCCCTTTTCAAGGATATGAAATACCTGCACCGAG